>NC_088374.1:12757906-12772906 GCF_034508935.2 Berghia stephanieae
GCGGAAGAGTAGTGTCCCTTTATTGGACGTCACCCATAGTCTGTGACATCACCGGCGGAAAAGTTATTAGAGAGAGAACGTCATGTTGGTTGTGCGCATGCGTCTCTCGTCCTCGCTTCCGGTGAAAGCGGCTTGAGAGACTTCAAAACCAAATTGACATTCTCTCTGTAAGGTGGCGTCCAATCAAGGGACGCTACTCGATTATAACGTACCTCCAAACAAATATATGTGTCGCATAGACGTTTATCTATGAAAAAGGAATGAGATTAGCGGAAGAGTAGCGTCCCTTGATTGGACGCTACTCTTCCGCTAATCTCATTCCCTATACCATAACAAAGAGGTGAGAAAAGTTAAAACTGAACAAGTGTGTATCGACGGTGCCAGGCAAAGCAGTTGTTCAGTTATTTATCTTATACCGATAACTGCTCCTTAAATTCTTAATACGCTTCAAAAGTCGTGACGTCACTTCCCCCGTAATGACACATGGTAACTTAGTGCTTGACTCTAAACTATCGGAACAATGGCGGACGCCCTTATGAAATATTTCTCCGACGAGCATAAATGCGTATCCAGAGGAAAAAAAAAACGACTATAAATCTGATCATGTTTTGACTTTTACACATTCTGATCACAAGACATACGAAAAGTTCTAGCCAGGATGAAGAATAAAAAGTACCGATTTTCCTTGTTTAGAACCACGATGGCCGTTGCTGGACGACGTGACATCAGACTACTGAATCGAATTTGTTAATGTGTTGTTTTTGTGTTTTCTTCTGAGTCATGGGCCAGCGTGGCTTATCCGTACGGTCTTTGATTCGAACCCAAAAGGTATCGAGTTCGCTCAATTTACACGGCGCTGCACTGCTGCAGGTCGCTGACGCCTGTGTTATTTCAGTCTTTCCTTGGAATAGACCCTAAAGACAAATTTCCCGCATGTACCCGCTGTGGGCAAGAACCTGAGACGGCAGAGCATCTAGTCGAACGGTGTGTTGTGACGATGCTACCCGGCGGGTTTGCGACGGTGCACGAATGCGGACCGGACTTTGCTGATTGGGTCGATCGTCATAAGATAGTGGTGTGAAAACCATAAGAGACTGCCCGTATGGGATGAATAAATGGGATTTTATCTTATTTTTTAATTTTATTTTTACTTTTAAGGTCAATGATTGAGAATCGTGTGTTCAAACAGTTGAGATATCTTGATTCCTGTTATATGTTTTTGTTTTTGTTTTTAAGCGTTTTACGGCGCTTGCAACACATTTAGGTTATATCAGCGCCAGTAAAAAGGAAGAAAATGGGATAGTAAAAAGTTCTAGAACTACAATTAAAGCACCCAAGAAAAAGTAAGACATAGGGGAACTGGGAACAAATAGGGATCAGATGTAGATTCCAAGAGCATACCACCAATGCACCTAGGTTGAGATCACCTATAAGTCTCATCCAGACACAAGCACAAAATCCAAAAAAGAGGAACACACTCAAATGCCTACATAATACAGTAAAAATAACAATAATACATTACAGAGAGATGATTTACAAGGGAAAAAATATCATCTCCTAAAACAATAACTATGCATTTGACTGTTTCCCTCCGAGCTAGGACTACGGCCAGGGCCAGGACAAAACCAAGTAATCTCATGCCAAGACAAAGACAGAAAGCATGTTGGAAAACTGATATAAGGGGATAGAAGACACAGTATGTACCTCCCTGCCCACTATGGGAGGTCAGGATCCCCACCCAGATTCCTGGTATATGTAACCCAACGTGTCATTATGGTGATGTGCCACGGTGAGCCCGATTGTCAAAATTCAATTGAAAACCAAAATGATAATATTTACGAAGCTAAGTTCGTTTGTCTTTTAACAGTTTAATAAATAAATAAATAACATAAAATTCCCTCTAATCATCCCATTTGTCTCTAGGGTCTATACCAAGTGAAGACTGGAATAACCCAGGCGTAAGCCGCAATGCAACGCCGCAAACGGGGCTAGGGCGAAGCGACTTACTCAAGGCCACACATTGCATCGGTTGGTGATCGAACTCGGTACCTTTCGGGTACGAAGCAAAGACTGTACCGCTGAATCAAGCTGACCCCTAAATCGTTTTTTTCTCGTAAGATAAATAAAAATAGCTGTTACATACGCCGACTTTTTGGACATATAACTCAGAAAAGATGAAACTATCACATTTGTGACCCTCCGTCTCAAAACGGTATTATGTCGGGATGATTCAGAACCCAAAAAGTGGATTTAGAGATAGAATGATGAGAAATTGGACCTTAGAAGCTTTTGCAATGGAAGAAATAGTCTTTATACTCCACCAGAAGGTACAGAAATTAAACCCAAGTTGGATATTTGTGGCTATGAATTCAATTTCCCTTACCGAGTGGATCCCGACATAATACTGATTTGATACGGTGGGTCACATTTACTATAGACATGGTCAGTATTATTTCAGTCACAACCCAGGATTGAAGTCAATCAACAAGGCAGTCCCAAGCAAAAGCCATCTGGCATAAGACGAACCTGCGTTTGAATAAATTTGAGTGACCCAATCAAACATTTGAATAGAAAGAAAGGACCAGGGCCCGTATTCATGAAAGCGGACTCGCGCTTAGTAATTTACTAGTCTAGTAAGTGACTTGCTAGTCGTAAGCCTAAGCAAAGCAAGTCGTGCCGACAAAAAAAGAAATTTCGTGAACATTTTCTAGTCTCTGACAAGCTAGTCTCTTGCCTAGAAAAAAAAATAATTGAGCTTTATATAGAGCGCAATATCCACTAAATGTGCTCAAAGCGCTTTACAAGGGGTCCCTGGTCAACAGTAACATTTAACATGTAGGACAGAACATTACGCCTGTTAGGCGATATTACAAATTTTCGGACAAAGACAATGCTGTTGACGGCCAGGTACTCATTTTACTCCTGAGTAGGGTGAGAGAATGTGAGGAAAGAGTCTTTTCCAAGGACTCAACTATGCGCCGAGCGCGAGGCTCGAACCCAGGACCTTCCGATCTTCCCAAAGCGAGTATCATACCACAAGACCACATAGAAGTGGGTGTTGTAAGGACGATGACTGTACGAGCACGTCAACGGACGAGAGGAATGTCGGGATCTACTCGGTAAGGGAAATTGAATTCATAGCCACAAATATCCAACTTGGGTTTAATTTCTGTACCTTCTGGTGGATTATAAAGACTATTTCTTGCATTGCAAAAGCTACTAAGGTCCAATTTCTCATCATTCTATCTCTAATTCCACTTTTTGGGTTCTGAATCATCCCGACATAATACCGTTTTGAGACGGAGGATCACATTTGTCATCGCAGAGTGCGAGGTCGAGATTTTTTGGGGATAGTTGCTTTTTGTATTTTTTATTCTTGCTGTGTCTGTTTGACACATTTCATACACACTTTGTCTGTCTGACACCTTTCATAGACACTTTGTCTGTCTGATACATTTCATACACACTTTGTCTGACACATTTGATACACACTCTGTCTGTCTGACACATTTTATACACACTTTGTCTGTCTGACACATTTCATACACACTTTGTCTGTCTGACACCTTTTATACACACTTTGTCTGTCTGACACCTTTCATACACACTTTCTCTGTCTGACACATTTCATACACACTTTGTCTGTCTGACAAATTTCATACACACTTTGTCTGTCTGACACATTTCATACACACTTTGTCTGTCTGACACATTTCATTCACACTTTGTCTGTCTGACAACTTTCATACACACTTTGTCTGTCTGACACATTTTATTCACACTTTGTCTGTCTGTCACATCTCATTCACATTTTGACTGTCTGACACATTTCATACACACTTTGTCTGTCTGACACATTTCATACACACTTTGTCTGTCTGACACATTTCATACACACTTTGTCTGTCTGACACATTTCATACACACTTTGTCTGTCTGACACATTTCATACACACTTTGTCTGATCTTCATCTTACACTTGTGCCTTTTCCTTAATTTTTTAATTTAATATTTTCAAACAAACAAAGAAAAAACAAACAAACAAACAAAAAAGAACAACTTCTTGTCTTTGTCTGAAAAATTGTAATATCGCCTAACAGGCGTCATGTCCCGTCCTACATGTTAAATGTTGCTGTTGACCAGGGACCCCCTGTAAAGCGCTTTGAGCACATTTAGTGGATATTGCGCTATATAACGCTCATTTTTTAAAACAACTAATGAAAAAATAACAAACAAGCCAACAAACCAACAAAAGTATTAATAAATCAAACCGATAAGTCTTGACCTCGACGACGAAGACAGACAAAACACCAAACTGACATCTTCCATCAATTGGACACACATCCGGTCCTGACCTATATTTGATCTTTCTTTGTATTAATCTCGGGTAATGGGATTGGCCCCCGATACAAGCATTATTGATGTATTCAATTGTATTACCCCTACCCCCTTCCACACCCCCTTTCCCTCCCCCCCCCCCACACACACACACACACACATACACACATACACGACATCCACATACAAACACAATTTCATCATGTCATTATTGCATAGCTGCCAAAAGCTGTCCTCTCGTTTCCCTTCTTCATGTAGTGATACTCACGGTCAAGTGGAATTTCTCTATACAAGTCAATCAAAATCACTGACTACAATAGAAACTCGTTCTATACACCACCCTACCCCTCTTTTCTTCTCCCTTTCCCCCCGCGATTCTGTTATTGTTGTCGTCGTGTTAATGTTGAGCATCGGTTATATCAAATTAATGATGGAATTATTCGTTATATCAGTTACTCGCTATACTTCCATAATATATAATATGTAATTATCTGACCAAAGGTGTGGCATTATAACGATACTTTATTATTGAGGGAATACGTTTGGGAATGCGTTTGTTACCTTATTAAGTCCCTTTATTCGGGGACAGATTCAATTTCACGAGGGATCACCCATGTACGATTACTATAGATAGAACGAAGTTGACGTCACTCGGGTCTTTTGCTATTGTTTTTTGCCACCCACGTTTATGATTAATACTCACTAAACTGTATTATACAGACTATAATATTCATGATTACACCAGAGTTTTGTGTGTTGGTCCATTATACTTCCGGATGGCAATGTTGTGAGTTTCATATCCAAGCGCATACTATCTATTATTTTAGTGGTGTGGTTTATTGTTCTCTCCGAGTTGAAGGATTTAGTAACTTGTGGAAATAATCAAGCCTTCTGAACTATTCCATTCAAGTGAGTTATCCCCCCTAGATTGGTCACTGTGTTGGACATAACCAAGGAACACAATACTCTTCAACAGTCGTAACGTCACTTCCTTTCTAATGACGAATGGTAACTTTGTAACACTGGCTCTAAACTATCGGAACAATGGCGGACGAAAAAAAATCACATAAATTTGATCATGTTTTGACTTTTACACATTCTGATCACACGGCATATGAAAAGTTCTAGCCAGCATGAAGAAAAAAAAAGTAATGATTTTCTTTGTTTAGAACCAAGATGGCCGCCGTTGCCGGGCGGCGTGACATCAGACTACTCAATCCAATTGGGACCAAACGCATTCCTCTTAAAAACTCTTTTGTTTTTAAATTTTGAAATCAAAGTTTGTGAATAGATCACACTATAGAACTGAACAAGCGTGTATGAAAGTGCCAGACAAAGCAACAAAGAAAATTTTAAGGGAAAAAAACACCTCAAAATAGACTGATGTTTTTGGGATGGTTTCTTTTCTTGTATTTTTCTTTCTTGCTTTGTCCGGCACCTTTCATACACACTTGTTCGATTCTTTATCTTACAACGGTGTCTGCTCCTTAATAGATAGTATGCGCTTGGCTAAGAAGCTCATAACATTGCCATCCGGAAATATAACGGACCAACACACAAACCTGTGTGTATCCATGAACGTTTATAGTCGGTTTAATACAGTTTAGTGAGCATTACTCATAAAGGCGGATGGCAAAAAAACAATAATAAAGACCTGAGTGACGTCATCTTCGAACTATCCAGGTAGATAACCACGCCCCTCGGACAATCGTCATAATGTAATGTCATAATGGCAGTGATTGGTAGACACAGCAAACTACACATGTTTTACTATCGATGGTTTGTGCTTAAGTAAAATACCCACTGTTCTACCGCTTGATTAATAGATAGAATGCTCTTGGCCAAGGAGTTCACAGCATTGCCATCCGGAAGTATAACGGACCAAAACACAAACTCTGTGTAACCATGAACTTTTATAGTCTGATTAATACAGTTTAGTGAGAACAGCTCACAAACGCGGACGGCAAAAACAATAACAAAGGCCTGAGTGACGTCATCTTCGAACTATCTATAGAACCCACACCGAAAATTATGTGTAAACCTAAACGTTTACAATCTGATCAAGAAAATCGTGTGGTAACTAGTCACCCATTTGGAGGTATGAAAACAATAACAATGATCAGAGAGGGGTCGATTTCATTCACGTTACTGTTTTATAAACAACCAACGATGTTTGTCCGAGCACGTGTGAGGGTGTGTCACAAATTTCATGTTTTGATTGGTCAAAAATCTACTGGTTAAATTCTTAATTTATCAATTTGTTTAAACGACATAACATGTTTGATTGTCTCTTGTTTACAATTAAATACATGTTTTCGGTTACTTCCAATGCTTACAATATGGCCCATCCGATATTGATACATACTATGGATTTAGGTAGAATACTCACAACATCCACCAGCCGGAATTAGCGTGATTAGCACACAAAATCATGTGCTACCTTGAAGGTTCATAGTCTGATTGATAGAATTTAGTGACAAGTAATCGCCGAAACGGTTGTCTAAAAACAATACCAAAGAACTCAGTGGCGTGAATTTCGTTCCTTCCATATCAGACTTTAGAAGGAACGAAATGGACGTAGTATTTTCCTTTCCATCAGCGCTCATTGAGTATCGACGTCCTTGCAAGAATGATGATATCTATTTTAAGTTGTTTCTCCGGATACTGAGGCTTCACAATAGGATTCAATAATCTGATGTCACGTCCTCCCAGAAACCAGCAGCTCGGTTCTAAACATAGAAAATCGGTAATTTTTATTCTTTATGCTGGCTTGAACTTTTTCACATGTCATGTGATCAGAATGTATAAAAGTTAAAGCATGATCAGAATTATAATGTTTTTCTCCCCTGGATATACTTTTTTGATCGTCGAAGAAGTATTTCATAAGGGCGTCGGCCATTTTTCCGATAGCTTAGTTACTAAGTTGCTATGTGTCATTACGAGGGAAGTGACGTCACGACTGTTGAAGCCTATAATTTGTGACTAGTCGTTGATTATACGCATAGCATCAATACAACTTCAAGGAAGCACGAAGGTTTGTGTGCTGGTGCGCTAAAACCAGTTCGCGGATGTTGTGAGTTTTTACCTAAACGCATGACATCCATATTTGTCAAAAGAAGTTGCTGTTCCATAATATTTACTCACTGTGACACTTACTGGTCCAACTCAGTGACCAGATGAGTTCGAGACCCGGATCATGTGCTATGACATACAAGTTGAATACGATTCAATAGTCTGATGTCACGCCTCCCGGCAACGGCGGCCATCTTGGGTCTAAACAAGGAAAATCATTACTTTTTATTTTTCATGCTGGCTAGAACTTTTCATATGCCTTGTGATCAGAATGTGTAAAAGTCAAAACAAGATCAAATTTATGGGTTTTTCCCCTCTAGATACGCTCTTTTGCTCGCCGGAGAAATATTTCATACGGCGTCCGCCATTTTTCCGATAGTTTAGAGCCAGTGTTACTAAGTTACCATGCGTCATAAGGAAGGAAGTGACGATACGACTGTTCAAGAGTATTTAGTGAGAGTTACTGATTAAAAAAAAATACTGGATAAGATCAATAAAAAGGAGCTGAGGGGTGTCAGTTTCCTTCTATAGATAGTATGCATTTGACTAAGAAGCTCACAACATTGCCATCCGGAAGCATAACGGATCAACACATAAAACTATGAATAACCATGAACTTTTATAGTCAGGTTAAGACAGTTTAGTGAGAATTACTCAAAAACGCGGATGGCAAAAAAAACAAAACAACAATGACCCGATTAACGTCAACTTCAATCTATCTATAGATAGTTCGAAGATTACGTCACCGAGGTCTTTGTTATTGTTTTTTGCCATCCGCGTTTATGAGTACTTCTCACTAAACTGTATTAACCCGACTATCAACGTTTAAGGCTACACATAGTTTTGTGTGTTGGTCCGTTATACTTCCGGATGGCAATGTTGTGAACTTCTTAGCCAAGCGCATTCTATCTATACAAGTTCAGTTTTGACTCTACTGTTTTTAGTCGATGGGTCGCATCATCTGACGTACGTAGATAGCATTTTGAAGTAACGTGTGCATAATAAGTCCTGTCCTGAGATTGCATTCGTGAAGAAACCAGCAAGTCACGTACTTACTGTAACACAACAACAAATCAAATGTAGGTCAGCGCGTGAAATTCAATCAAGGAGATTTGGTTAGCGATGATATTGTAGAAGTAATGCGTCCTGACATATCGGTCTTTGGTATTTTTCCAATCATTTGATGGTTATCAATGATTGATAGAAATTGGATTCAATAGTCTGATGTCACGCCGCCCGGCAACGGCGGCCATCTTGGTTCTAAACAAAGAAAATCATTACTTTTTCTTCTTCATGCTGGCTAGAACTTTTCATATGCCTTGTGATCAGAATGTATAAAAGTCACAACATGATCTGGATACGCTTTTATGCTCGCTGGGAAATATTTCATACGGCTTCCGCCATTGTTCCGATAGGTTAGAGCCAGTGTTACTAAGTTACCATGCGTCATTAGGAAGGAAGTGACGTTACGACTGTTGAAGAGTATTGTTAGGATAGGTAGGATAAGATATGATATGATTGGATTGGATAGGATATGGATGGAACGAAAGTGACGTCACTCAGGTCTCTGTTATTGCTTTTGCCATCTGCATTTATGAGTAATTTTCACTAAATTGTATTAACCAGGCTATATATAGAATGCGCTTGGCTAAGAAGCTCATAACATTGCCATCCGGAAGTAGAACGACCAACATACAAAACGGTGTGTATCCATGAACGTTTATAGTCAGGTTAATACAGTTCAGTGAGCATTACTCATAAACGCGGATGGCAAAAACCAATAACAAAGACCTGAGTGACGTCATCTTCGAACTATCTATATTACCTTTCCATGTGCTCGAGGTCATTGGTCACATTGCAAAATGTGCTCAAAGGGACCTACATAGTGAAAAGTCTTCACAGTTTTTGAATATCTAACATCACGATTGATCATTTGATTCAGCTTGACACATGGGTATGTTTACAACATTTGTAAACAAAGCAGCGTGTTTACATTTGTTAAGAAATATCCAATCGTTGGACAGCAACAAATAATGTGATCGATGACCTGGTTGGACGAAAACATGAATATAGATCGCTCCCATTGACGGTTAAGCATTAACCAATCATAATACTCCCTGCCATATACCCCATTTCGTTCCCGTGACTATTTATTTCCTGTACGAAAAGGCCTGAGATACCCTTAGTACATGTTAAACCCAGAAATAGGTCAAGCCCAGTTAGCGAGTTATACGATTCAATAGTCTGATGTCACGCCGCCCGGCAACGGCGGCAATCTTGGTTCTAAACAAAGAAAATCATTACTTTTTATTTTTCATGCTGGTTAGAACTTTTCATATGCCTTGTGACCAGAATGTGTAAAAGTCAAAACATGATCAAGTTTATGGGGTTTTTATTCCTCTGGATACGCTTTTATGCTCGCCGGAGAAATATTTCATTCGGCGTCCGCCATTGTTGGGATAGTTTAGAGCCAGTGTTGCTAAGTTACCATGCGTCATTAGGAAGGAAGTGACGTTACGACTGTTGAAGACTATTCTCACAATATTTTGACACACTGATAAAAGCATCGCAACACATAACGACATTTTTCTCAACCAATGGCGGTATGTTTAAAAAAAATTATTATTATTATACTCTTCAATAGCCGTAACGTCATTTCCTTCCTAATGACGCATGGTAACTTAATAACACTGGCTCTAAACTATCGGAACAATGGCAGACGCTCGTATGAAATATTTCTCCGGCTAGCATAAAAACGTGTCCAGAGGAAAAAAAAACCCCCATAAATTTGATCATGTTTTGACTTTTACACATTCTGATCACAATGCATATGAAAAGGGAATGAAAAGTTCTAGCCAGCATGAAGAATTAAAAGTAAGGATTTTCTTTGTTTAGAACCAAGATGGCCAACGTTGCCGGGTGGCGTGACATCAGACTACTGAATCCTATTAGTATTTGAAATAGCGCCAGTATCCACACATAGTGCTCAGATGTTCTTTACAGTGTTTTTTTTTTTTTTGGTATCACACAAGTTCATTCATTCGACTACAAAATCACGACAACATTCACACACACACACACACACACACACACACAACACACACAATCACACACGCACACATCATATTCCAAGTTCACACAGAATCACGAAAAGCAGAATGAAACAGATTTGTTTTTAAATGCCGTTTGTAGACTTATGCACTTGTTACTATGTAAGCATGAGCCCCCCCCCCCCCCCCTCCCTGTAGGTTACACATTTCTCGCTCGACCAACATTCGACAAAAAGATGTTTCATCGATAGAAAAACCCCAAGACTTTCCATTACTTAAGATCAGAGTCTGGACGTGGACAGATACATGTTTGGTCATCTGCTGATGTGGTCAATCCAATTGATTTGACCATTCCGCTAACACTCTACAGAAACGGGTAGCCAGATTGAATATTATTATTGTGTAACCAGGCATTCCCTGGACAGGAAAGGAAAACTATTACAAAAAATGTGAAAGAGTATCTGGGAATAAGGGAGCCATATCTCATAATAATAATAATAATGATAATAATAATAATAATAATAATAATAATAATAATAATAATAATAATAAATAATAATAATAATAATAATAAATAAAATAATAATAAATAATAATAATAATAATAATAATAATAATAATAATAATAATAATAATAATAAAATAATAATAATAATAATAATAATAATAATAATAATAATAATAATAATAATAAAATAATAACAGTAATAATAATAATGATAATAATAATAATAATAATAATAATAATAATAATAATAATAATAATAATAATAATAATAATAGTTATAATAGTTATAATAATAATAATAATAATAATAATAATAATAATAATAATAATAATAATAATAATAATAATAATAATAATAATAATAATAATAATAATAGTTATAATAGTTATAATAATAATAATAATCATAATAATAACCATAAATGGCATAGATAAAGCGTTTCATCCTGTTGTCATGTTTTGTAAACACATTACAGTGATATAAAACAAAACATATGAAGGTAAGACAAGTGTTGAAGGAAAAGTGATACAAATTCAATTTAACAACAAAACATGATAATAGTATTACAACTTACGACGTAAAAAAAGATCAAACTTTAAGCGGGATTTGAAAGTTGTCAACGAATCCGAGTATCTCACGTGAAATGAGAGAGAGTTGTTTTTGTTTTTTGTTTTTTTGTTGTTTTTTTTCCCCGCTAAGCGCATAGCATCAATACTTTTATCTGTTCATCTCCTTTAAATAATTTTATCTCAAAGACTATATAATCAATGTGTCGTGTTACATGATATAGATATCTCTACTACTCGTGTTTTGAGGGCATTTACAGAAGAAGAAAAACCCTGATCCCCCGTACTCTCAGAAAATGCTTATTGAAACATTTGGCCTCATAAACCTTTGATGTTATAGATAGTTCGAAGATGACGTCACTCAGGTCTTTGTTATTGTTTTTTGCCATTCGCGTTTATGAGTAATGCTCACTGAACTGTATTAACCAGACTATAAACGTTCGTGGATACACACCGTTTTGTGAGTTGGTCCGTTATACTTCCGGATGGCAATGTTATTAGCTTCCTAGCCAAGCGCATTCTATCTATAGATAGAATGCGCTTGGCCAAGGAGTTCACAACATTGCAATCCGGAAGTATAACGGACCAACACACAAACTCTGTGTAACCATGAACTTTTATAGTCTGGTTAATACAGTTTAGTGAGAACAACTCACTAACGCGATGGCAAAAACAATAACAAAGGCCTGAGTGACGTCATCTGCATACTATCTATAGATAGAATGCGGTTGGCCAAGGAGTTCACAGCATTGCCATCCGGAAGTATAACGGACCAACACACAAACTTTGTGTGACCATGAACTTTTATAGTCTGGTTAATACAGTTTAGTGAGAACAACTCACAAACGCGGATGGCAAAAACAATAACAAAGACCTGAGTGACGTCATCTGCATACTATCTATAGATAGTTTTTTGTATTGGTACGTTATATCGTAGCCGTCGTTAAAATAAAGAACCCACTAAGACTTACAGTTTGACGGGTTTTTTATAGGTTTGTGCAGCGTCTAGTGAGTTGTCGTTAGTAGTGATCAAGGAAACAAGTGATTCAATTGGTTGAACTATTAAATACAACTGACACTTTCTTTTCTTTCGCGGCCAAAGTCTTGTCTTTTGACGTCATTATTTTGGGGTCAGTGTCAGACTATATATAGTATGCGCTTGGCTAAGGAGTTCACAACATTGGCATCCGGATGTATAACGGACCAACACACAAAACTGTGTTCATGAACGTTTATAGATAGAATGCGCTTGGCCAAGGAGTTCACAACATTGCCATCCGGAAGTATAACGGACCAACACACAAACTCTGTGTAACCATGAACTTTTATAGTCTGGTTAATACAGTTTAGTGAGAGCAACTCACGAACGCGGATGGCAAAAACAATAACAATGGCCTGAGTGACGTCATCTGCATACTATCTATAGGCAGGTTAATACAGTTTAGTGAGAATTACTCATAAAACGCGGATGACAAAACACAATAACAAGGACCTAAGTGACGTCATCTTCGTTCTATTTATAAGTTAACGATGGCTGCGGTTACATCCGGTTTGCAGATGTTGTGAGTTTTTCTTCTTGGCTTAGCGCATACTACTTTTATCTGTTCCTACTTTTTAAATATCCAAAAGACTAGTAATCAATGTGTAATGTTTCATAATATGGATAGTTTTCGCTTGGCTAAGAAGATCACAGGATTGAGAGCTTTTGCCAAGATGAGCAGTTAGTTAAATCGATCGATATTTGAAGGCCGATTTTTCTGGCCAAATTTTTGAAATAATATATGCCTTTCCAGAGTACGGCAACGAACAGTCAATGCCCTAATTCTAATGATGTGATATGATATGATAATTATTATACAAAAAGGAATAAACGTTAAAAACTGGTTCCTATCTCATTGGAAGTGTAAAACTACTCAATCGGATTCATTCATCATCGTTCAATCCTCTCCGGGCCTGCTGGCACTTTTGGCGATGCAAGGGATCTCCACCTGGTCCTTCCAGCAGCTATTCCTGGGGCCATCTCCAGGGACAGACAGACCTCTCTGCGTTAGGTCCCTCTCTACGGTACGTCTCCAAGTCTTCTTGGGCCGGCCTCGCTTCCTCTTTCCTTGGGGTGCCCATTGCAAATGCAGAGCCTTCCTTATCAGTGTTTCATCAGGTCTGCGACGGACACGCCCCAATCATTGCCATCTTCTCCCTTTAATGAGACTCTACAGAGACTCCTCTTCAGCTTTTGCTCGCAGCTCGTCATTTGAAATTGTGTTTGGCAAGAATATCTTGTAGATCTGTCACAAACATTTGTTTTGGAATACTTCAAGTTTCTGGATGATACTCTCTGTGATTTTCCAACGTTCTAATCCATAGAGCAAAACGTTCAAGACTTTACTTTTAAAGATCGTTATTTTAGTGCTGGAATATAATCCCGTTCATATACTTGGAGTAAGCGAAACCCACTGGATACAATCCGGACAGAAACACCTCAAGTCTTGGGAGAAGCTTTTATAAGATCAAGGGGAAGGCCACGAGGAACATGGAGAAGAATTAAAGAAGCTGATATACAGAGAAGTGATAAGATGGAACGAGATAAAAAAGTTAGCTCAGGATAGAGAGGGATGGAAACTGTTTGTCTGTGGCCTATACCCTGACCCAGGGTGAAAAAGGCAATGATGATGATGATGATGCTCTCCAAATTTGTTTGATGGACGCTGAATTTAAATCCTGTGTAAATGACGCTCTGGTTTCAGAGTGATGGCGTCTTATTTTCCGGTCTAAATAATATATATGACCCTCCGTCTCAAAACGGTATTATGTCGAGATGATTCAGAACCCAAAAAGTGGATTTAGAGATAGAATGATGAGAAATTGGACTTAAGAAGCTATTGCAATGCAAGAGTTAGTCTTCATAATCCACCAGAACGTACAGAAATTAAACCCAAGTTGGATATTTGTGGCTATGAATTCAATTTCCCTTACCGAGTGGATCCCGACATAATACTGATTTGATACGGTGAGTCACATATGCTAGTCGTCGATAAAAAAACATCCTTCCTTGCCTTTTACTTCCGGTAATCACAAGAATCTGCCAATACATGCTGCTACTAAAATATTAAATGCCAGCTCATTATTCAATTTGTAATCTATTCATTATTGGTCCTCAGAAGGACTGGTTACATACACACTTCCAATGAGTTTGGAACCGGAAGAGTAGAAGGTGTGATGTCACAACTTTTCTGCCCTATTTCTACTATTACTATTATTATTATTATTATATATATTATTATTATATTATTATTATTATTATTATTATTATATTATTATATTATTATTATTATTATATTATTATATTATTATTATTATTATTATTATATTATTATTATTATTATTATTATATATTATTATATTATTATTATTATTATTATTATTATTATTATTATTATTATTATTATTATATATTATTATTATTAT
>NC_088374.1:12775406-12781102 GCF_034508935.2 Berghia stephanieae
ATAATAAACGTTTGACTGTAATAAGAGGGCGCCCAGAGCTCATTTTGTAGGACAATTGATGAATTGAGAGTTACTAAACTTTAACCAATCAAAATGTTTCTTGCAATGTAATTATGGATGATTCCCCCTTTACAAATCATTAAGCAATTAGAATATTTGCTGCTCCTTCCCGTCCCGGGGGGGGGGGGGGGGAGCTATTCATTCCCAATCAATGAAACGGTCCGAGGTAATCTTTAGTATACATGCCAAAGACACAAGTAGGTCAGGCCCAGCAAGTGAGCATTTTTCACAATAATTTGGACATGCCGATGAATGAATTGCGTCACAACATCTGACAACACAATGATTTGTGTTATAATTGGATTCAATTGTCTGATGTCACGTCGCCCAGCAACGGCGGCCATCGTGGTTCTAAACAAAGAAAATCGGTACTTTTTATTCTTCATGCTGGCTAGAACTTTTCATATGTCTTGTGATCAGAATGTGTAAAAGTCAAAACATGATCTGATTTTTAATGGGTTTTTTTTTTTCTTCTGGATACGCTTTTATGCTCGTCAGAAAAAAAATATTTCATAAGGGCGTCCGCCATTGTTCCGATAGTTTAGAGCTAGTTACTAAGTTACTATGCGTCATTACGAGGGAAGTGGCGTCACGACTGTTGAAGCGTATAGTTGCAAACCATTTGTCTATTTAATTATTATAGTAACTGCATTATAACAATTAGCAAGATCGCTAGGGATCTTTTCATTCATCAACGATGAAATCGGTCAGGTGCACGCAAATGAATCTGGCATAAAGGTGGCCAGATGGCGATTCCAAAGGCCAAAGTCAAAGAAAGGACCGATCATTAAACTCTAGCAGATATTCTATATAGCTATTTGAGTCAACGACTGACAGAAGTATCCTTAATCTAGAAAAAAAAACTTGAAAGGTTCTCGTATACCAATCTATAAAAAATAGTTTTATAACTTTTAGATTTTTCCAGTCATGTTTTGCTCGTTGGCAAACATTTAACAAGGCTGTACAGAACAAAATTAACCCCTAACCTTTTTTTTTTTTTTTGGAAAGTTATAGGTTCGACTATTTTTATGTTTAATATAATATAAATGACGTAATTATCAAAGGTGTATACACTGTATGTTGGTTGATTGAATAACTTGGGACTCATACAAAATAAAATAAATAAATAAAACAAAAACTAAAAATTATCCATGTCAATAACTTGCCAAGATGTCACGTGACCAATAAGCAGAGGCATAGATGCACGGAGATTGATTTCAAATAATATTGATTAACCCTGTCCGTACCAACCGTAGGAAAATCGTCACATTCGTTACGATGAAATTACATTTTTCTTATTGAGATGTCTTTCGTAGGCAACAACATTTGAAGACATTTTATATTATAGTTATAAGAACTAAACAAAATTATTTATAGCATGTTCTAATCCCCTATTTTTTGAGGTTTCGACGAAAGGCGCTATATAAATATGATGATGATGATTATGATTATTATTATTATAATTATTATTATTATTATTATTATTATTATTATTATATTATTATTATTATTATTATTATTATTATATTATCATTATTATATTATTATATATTATTATTATTATATTATTTATTATTATTATTATTATTATTATTATTATACATTATTATTATTATTATTATATTATATATTACTATTATTATTATATTATTATTATTATTATTATTATTATTTATTATTATTATTATTATTATTATTATTATTATTATTATTATTGTTATTTTATTATTATTATTATTATTATTATTATTATTATTATTATTATTATTATTATTATTATTATTATTATTATTATTATTATTATTATTATTATTATTATTATTATTATTATTATTATTATTATTATTATTATTATTATTATTATTATTATTATTATTATTATTATATTATTATTATTATATTATTATTATTATTATTATTATTATTATTATTATTATATATATTATTATTATTATCATCATTATATTATTATTATTATTATTATATTTTATATTATTATTATTATTATTATTATTATTATTATTATTATTATTATTATTATTATTATTATATTATTATTATTATTATTATTATTATTATTATTATTATTATTATTATTATTATATATTATTATTATATTATTATTATTATTATTATTATTATTATTATTATTATTATTAATTATTATTATTATTATTATTTTATTATTATTATTATTATTATTATTATTATTATTATTATTATTATTATTATTATATTATTATTATTATTATTATTATTATTATTATTATTATTATTTATTATATTATTATATTATTAATTATTATTATTATTATTATTATTATTATTATTATTATATTATTATTATATAATTATATATTATTATCATTATTATTATTATTATTATTATTTTATATATATTGTGTGCTAATGACGTTTTCAGGAAAATCCATGAAATGGTCAATAAGGAGAGAATCATTTTGTTGTTTTTTTGTTTGTTTGTTTTTCTCTAATTCTATATAATGAAAACCCTGGCCGTCTCGCGGCTCGTTCCACCTCTCAGGTAACTGCCTTGGTTTAATTATAGCACATCATTCTGACCGGTAAATAAGGGGGGGGGGGGTCTGGACTGGAATTCAATCCCTTGTCGAGAGACGGTTGACATGATAGTGATTATTTTATCATGTTTTCCCTAACACATTGTCTTGCACTGTTTTTATTTGTTTTTGTTTTTTGTTTTGTTTTGTTTTTTGAAGGGGGTTTGTCTTTATTTATTTATTTATTTATTTATTTATTTATTTATTTATTTATTTATTTATTTATTTATTTATTTATTTATTCATTTATTCATTTGTTTATTTATTTATTTATTTATTTATTTATTTATTTATTTATTTATCTATTTTCGAAACAATGTATTTCTACGGCAAAAAAACAGTCTTGCGAAGGACCCGATACATACATTGTGTAATAGGATTCAATAGACTGACGTCACGTCCGCCCAGCAACAAGCAGCTTGGTTCTAACCAAAGAAAATCGGTATTGTTTGCTCTTCATGCTGGCTAGAACTTTTTAAATGTCATTTGATCAGAATGTATAAAAGTCAAAACAAGACGAGATTTAAAAAGTTATTCTCCTCTGGGTACACAATTATGCTCGTTGGAGAAATATTTCATATAAGGGCGCCCGCCATTGTTCCGGTAGTTTAAAACATGCTACTAAGTTACTATACGCCATTACAAGGGAAGTGACGTCACGACTGTTGAAGTCTATTGTTCTTCTAGTTTCAGAGTGATGCCATCTTTTTTTTCTAGTTTAAATATATAAATAGTTCGAAGATGACGTCACTCAGGCCTTTGTTATTGTTTTTGCCATCCGCGTTTGTGAGTTGTTCTCACTAAACTGTATTAACCAGACTATAAAAGTTCATGGTTACACAGAGTTTGTGTGTTGGTCCGTTATACTTCCGGATGGCAATGTTGTGAACTCCTTGGCCAAGCGCATTCTATCTATACTGGTAACAACAAGAGATGAAGTGAGTAGGAAAGTGCCAGAAGACAATAGAGAATAATTTTTTTTTGCAGCGGTGATGGGGATTTGAACCCGCGACCTTACTGGTACGACAACTCCGCCTGGCCGGTGAGAGCGTGACTCTACCGTATGAGCTATCCACGATCCCTAAAAAGATCGTCTCTAACTCAGGTCATTATTAAAGCTCTCTCTCTCTCTCTCTCTCTCTCTCTCTCTCTCTCTCTCTCTCTCTCTCTCTCTCTCTCTCCGACTGTTTTAGATCGCGGGTCCAACCGTGGCCTTCGTAAAGTTATGGCCTGATACTGACCAAAAAATGACGTCAAAATGCCAGTCTTTTGCCACAAAAGAAAACAAATCATGAATTGTATTAAATAGTTCAACCAATGAAATAACTTGTTTCCATGAGCTCTACTAACGACAACTCACTAAGCGGTTCAAAAACCAAATAATGACGTCAAACTGCCAGTCCTTTTGGATTTCAGTGTCAGGCTATAACATAACGATGGCTACGGCCCAACACACACAACCTCCGCGAACATAAACTGGTCGTCAATAAAGATCATCCATCTTCTCTCCGACACCCTATAAATCTGTCTATACATCCTGTTACTAAATTACTTATTATTTATACTACAATGGAATACGTTACCTATTCATAATTAGTCTTCCGAAAGACTGGTTAACTTCCACGGAGTTTGGAACCGGAATAGTATTAAGTGTGACGTCACGACCTCTCTGCCTTATCTACAGCATATCTCGTCCTAGCCTACATGTAAAGTGTTGATCATGCTTTGGGTTAGGGACATCTTGTATAAAGGGCTTTGAGCACCTTTAGTGGATGTTGTTGCGCTATATACATGCTCAAACCTGATACCAGTCGCCTATTCCATGTCCATATTGATTTATCTCTATATATTAGTATGCCCTTGGCTAAGAAACTCACAACATTACCATCCGGAAGTATAACGGACCAACACACAAAACTATGTGTAACCTTAAACGTTTATAGTCTGGTTAATACAAGTTAGTGAGAATTAGTCATAAACGCGGATGGCAAAAAAAAAAATAAAAAAAAAATAACAATAACAAAGGCCTGAGTGACGTCAACTTCATTCTATCTATATTATTTCCCGTACCAAAGTACAGAAAGAGGCGTTTCCAAAGGGAGGCCAGTCTCAATTAGTGAGTGGTGTTGGTCATTCGAGAGTGGTGGCCAGTCGATTGAATGAATAGATGGAAAGACAGAAGATTTGAATGGACTCAGATGCAAGATGTCAATGACACATTTTTTCTACAACGTGTTAGGTAATGTGTATGTGAGAGACAGAAGAGGGGGGAGGGATAGGGAGAGAGGGGAGAAAGGGAGAGAGGGAGAGAAAGAGGGAGGGGGAGGGAGAGAGAGAGAGGGGGGGGCGGGAAAGAGAGAGACAGATAGAGGATGGGGAGATAGGGAGAAAGAGATTGAGAGGGAGAGAGGAAGATGTAGAGAGAGATAGGGAGAACGAGAGGAAGGGAGAGGGAAAGAGAGAGAATGAGAGGGAGGCGGAGAGAGAGCGGAAGAGGGAGGGAGACTGGAGGAGGGAGAGAGAGAGAGAGAGAGAGAGAGAGAGAGAGAGAGATTGAGAGAGGAGAGGGAAAGGGGGAAAGGAGTGAGAGGGAGAGAGAGAAAGAGAGCGAGAGAGAGAGAGAGAGAGAGAGAAGGGGAGGGAGAGAGAGCCTATGGACTTTGAGCATGTTTAATGGATGTTGCTCTATGTACATGCCCAAATCAGAACCAATCGCCCATTTCAGGACAATTGATATATCTGTATATTATTTCCCGTACCAAAGTACGGAAAGGGGGGTTTACAATTGGAGGCCAGTCTCAATTAATGAGTGGTGTTGGTCATTCGAGAGTGGTCGGTGGTCAGTCGATTGAATGGATAGATGGAAAGACAGAAGGTCTGTATGGACCCAAATACAAAATATCAATGACACGTTTTTTCTACAACCTGTTAGGTAATGTGTATGTGTGCGAGAGAGGGGTGAAGAAGGAGAGGGGAGAGTGATTGAGGAGAAAGGGGGAGACAGAAGAGAGAGAGAGAGAGTGGGGTGAAAGGGAGGGAGAGAGATGGGGGGGGGGAGGG
>NC_088374.1:12781202-12803702 GCF_034508935.2 Berghia stephanieae
ATAACAAAGGCCTGAGTGACGTCATCTGCATACTATCTATAAAATAACGATGGATACGGCCCAACACACACAACCTCCGCGAATATATACTGGTCGTCAATAAAGATCATCCATCTTCTCTCCGACACCCTATGAATCTGTCTATACATCCTGTTACTAAATTACTTATTATTTATAATATAATGGAATACGTTACTTATTCATAATTAGTTTTCCCTGAAGACTGGTAACTTCCACGGAGTTTGGAACCGGAATAGTAGTAAGTGTGACGTCACGACCTCTCTGCCTTATCTACAGCATTCTCGTCCTAGCCTACATGTAAAGTTTGATCATGCTTTGGGTTAGGGACATCTTGTATAAAGGGCTTTGAGCACTTTAGTGGATGTTTGTTGCGCTATATACATGCTCAAAACCTGATCCCAGTCGCCCATTCCATGTCCATATTGATTAACTCTATAAATAGTATGCCCTTGGCTAAGAAACTCACAACATTACCATCCGGAAGTATAACGGACCAACACACAAAACTATGTGTAACCTTAAACGTTTTAGTCTGGTTAATACAAGTTAGTGAGAATTAGTCATAAACGCGGATGGCAAAAAAAAAAAAAAATAAATGAAAAAATAACAATAACAAAGACCCGAGTGACGTCAACTTCATTCAAAATTCCTATAGTTACATTTCCTTCCCTTTTAACCAAAAGTTTAAACAGGAACCCCAAAAGAGAGGTCGTATTCCAATGGAAAGTCAAAAGGCCCAAAAGTCTCAATTAGTGAGTGGTGTTGGTCATTCGAGAGTGGTGGTCAGTCGATTGAATGGATAGATTGAAAGACAGAAGATTTGAATGGACTCAAATGCAAGATGTCAATGACACATTTTTTCTACAACCTGTTAGGTAATGTGTATGTGAGAGACAGAAGAGGGGGGAGGGATAGGGAGAGATGGGAGAAAGGGAGAGAGGGAGAGAAAGAGGGAGGGAGAGGGAGAGAGAGAGAGGGGGTGGGAAAGAGAGAGACAGATAGAGGATGGGGAGATAGGGAAAAGAGATTGAGGGGGAGAGAGGAAGATGTAGAGAGAGATAGGAGAACGAGAGGAGGGAGAGGGAAAGAGAGAGAATGAGAGGGAGGCGGAGAGAGAGCGGAAGAGGGAGGGAGACTGGAGGAGGGAGAGAGAGAGAGAGAGAGAGAGAGATTGAGAGAGAGAGAGAGAGATTGAGAGAGAGAGAGAGGGAAAGGGGGAGAAGGAGTGAGAGGGAGAGAGAGAAAGAGAGCGAGAGAGAGAGAGAAGGGGAGGAAGACAGAGCCTATGGACTTTGAGCACCTTTAATGGATGTTGCGCTATATGCATGCCCAAATCAGAACCAATCGCCCGTTTCAGGATAATTGATTTATCTGTATATTATTTCCCGTACCAAAGTACGGAAAGGGGGGTTTACAATGGGAGGCCAGTCTCAATTAATGAGTGGTGTTGGTCATTCGAGAGTGGTCGGTGGTCAGTCGATTGAATGGATAGATGGAAAGACAGAAGGTCTGTATGGACCCAAATACAAAATATCAATGACACGTTTTTTCTACAACCTGTTAGGTAATGTGTATGTGTGCGAGAGAGGGGGTGAAGAAGGAGAGGGGGAGAGTGATTGAGAGAGAAAGGGGGAGACAGAGAGAGAGAGAGAGAGTGGGGTGAAAGGGAGGGAGAGAGATGGGGAGGGAGAGAGAGAGGAGAGAGAGAGAGAGAGAGAGAGATTAGGGATGGATTGAGAGAGAGCGAGATATACTGAGAGGGAGGGAGATAGAGAGAGGGGGAGAGAGAGAGGGGGAAGAGAGAGGGAGAGAGAGAGAGAGAGAGAGAGAATAAAGGCAGTTAATAAATGGAACAGTTCAAAATTCATAACCAAATTATACTCCAAAGTACCCTTCAGATCTATAAGCCCATGGAGCTGAAGTTTATCCCGGTTTCTATAGCGTGAAAGAGGCGAAAAAAAAAGGTAGAAGAGCGTACCTACCAAATTTCTCTGTCGTCAATAGGGAATTTAGTAATGTATTTATGTCTCTGTAGCATCGCACCTTGTAGGTGCCGTTCTATCATAGAAAGGCTATGTGGTCTTGTGGTATGACACACAGATTAAGTACCATACATATATATATATATATATTATTTTTAAAATATTTACCACAATGTTTGAGACAGTCTACATTAATGTTTCAGGCCTAATTAGCCATCGTCAGGACTGAGTTGGTTTGTTGACTGTTATTGGTTGTTGAAGTGGTTCCGGTTTGTAGTTAATTAACAAGAACTTCCGGCGATGTGGACACGTACCGTACATCTCACTTTTCGTTTTGAGTGTGGCTTCATGAGGGTGTTTGATTATAGTATATTTCTCTTCCAGGCATAAGCTACATTGTTTTGATTTTGGTGTGTATCCTGTTGCTTTAGATAAAATTTTCCATGAAATATTGTGGTCTAGTTTGTTGTCTTTTAATTTCCAAATATGTTCGCTGAGTTTTGACGATGGCGAATTAATGTAGACTGTCTCAAACATTGTGGTAAATATTTTAAAAATAATAATTCGCTCCATTACTACATGTCGAGCACTTTTCGTACCATATTTGTATCAACACGATTCATATTATATATATATATATATTATATATATATATATATATTATAATATATATATATATATATATATATATATATATATATATATATATATATATTGTATATAAAATTGGATTCAGTAGTCTGAAAATGATTACTTTTTATTCTTCATGCTGGCTAGAACTTTTCACATCCCTTGTGATCAGAATGTGTAGAAGTCAAAACATGATCAAATTTATGGGGTCTTTTCCTCTGGATACGCTTTTATGCTCGCCGGGGAAATATTTCATAAGGGCGTCCGCCATTGTTACGATAGTTTAGAGCCAGTGTTACTAAATTACCATGCGTCATTAGGAAGGAAGTGACGTGACGACTGTTGAAGAGTATTGGGCCCTCTCGGTTGGTATGACACTCGCTTTCGGATTAGGAGGTCCTAGGTCCTGGGTTCGAAACTCTCGGTGAGGCTCTTAACTCATATTCTCTCACCGCAGTCAAGTGTAAAATGAGTACCCGACCGTTAACAGCGTTGTCTCCATCGGAAAAAAATTGTAATATTGCCTAACAGGCGTCATGTCTCGTTCTACATTTTACGTGTTGCTGTCGGCCAGGACCCCTTGGAAAGCGCTTTAAAGATGGTTAATAATTATAATAGATATTGTTCTATATGAAAGCTCAAGTTTTTTTAAATTTTACTTTTATTTTTTTTTTTTGGGAGTGGAGGGGAGTTAGAATGCAATTTGTGTGTTGTGTGTGTTTGTGTGATGGGGGGGGGGGGGGGGGGTCCGATTGTACTCGCAAAAAAGACGTCTGTCGAACATCTACTTATGATATTAAATCTTTGGTCGCCAGTTTGTAGTAATCGGATTGGCATTGCTCCGACTGTACTTTGAAGAAACAAGTATTTTTTTTCCAACTTTGGCCAAAAAAAAATTAAATAAATAAATATAAAATTGGCCAGAAAACTCGATCGATTAAAATGACTCTTATCATATCTAAAACTTTCAAACCTTAGACTTCCTCGAAGATTTTCTTGAAGTCCCAGGTTTGAGAATTGATTTTGACAAGATGAGATTCATTTTGATTTACAAATGTTTGAAGGACGAGTTTTATGGCCAAAATATCGAAAACGTCCTTTTTTAGTAAAATATAGTTACCTACGGCAGACGAGGGGTCAATTGTAATACAGGCACGTTTACATGTGATGGATGATATCCCAGTTTGTTCCAGTCTGCCCACGTTTGGGGTCAGGACTAGAAGGCTTGCGGTTGGTTGGTTTTGTTCTGGTATTGTTTTTTCCTTTTGTTTTGTTCTGTTTTGTTTGTTTTTTAATTTTTTTGTTGGGTTTTTTTTGTCTTTTTATTTTCTTCTCGATTTTGATTTGGGGGGGGGGGGTTTTCTTTTGATTTTGTATTGATTTGTTGTTTGTTTTTTCTTGGGGGGAGGGGGGTGGTGACGATACAGCTATGTAAGTCTTGTGGTAAGACTCACACTTTCGGATCGGAAGGTCCTGGGTTTAAGCCTCTCTTGGCGCATAGTTGAGTCCTTGGAAAAGGTTATTTACGTACATCCCTTCACCATACTCAGGTATAAAATGAGTACCTGGCCGTTCCTGCTTTGCCTTTGTCCGAAAAAAATGTAATATCGCCTAACAGGGATCATGCCCCGTACTACATGCTAAGTGTTGTTGTTGGTCAGGGACCACTTGTAAAGCGCTTTGAGCACGCTTTGTGGATATTGCTCTATATAAACGCTCAAATTGATTTCATTAATGACAAAATTTTGCCAATGTTGTGATCACTCCTGCATCATATGATTATCTCCTTCATATTTCAGCTTATCCCGCATTTTGCAGGGTTTCCATAATGAATGCCACATCTCCATGCATATCGGATCAGTGCATCATCTTTCTCCAGGCCCAGTTCTTTCACAACGTCCTTTACCTTATCGAACCATCTAGTCATTGGGCGTACCATTTTTCTCTCTTCTCTTTCCGTCTATATTAAATACTTTGTTTCCTTCAAATACTCCCTCCCTCGTCTCTTTACATGTCCGAACCATTTCAATCTATCTTCTCTCATCTTTATTGAAACATTTTTCTTACCAGTGCCTGTGAGTTCTTTCATATCATCCTACCACTACCACTACTTCTTCTTCTTCTTCTTCTTCTTCTTCTTCTTCTTCTTCTTCTTCTTCTTCTTCTTCTTCTTCTTCTTCTTCTTCTTCTTCTTCTTCTTCTTCTTCTTCTTCTTTTTCTTCTTCTTCTTCTTTTTCTTCTTCTTCTTCTTCTTCTTCTTCTTTCAGCTTATCCCGCATTTTGCAGGGTTGCCATAATAAATGCCACTTCTCCATGCATCTCCGTTCAGAGCATCATCTCCCTCCAGGCCCAGTTATTTCACATCGTCCTTTACCTTATCCAACTATCTAGTCTTTGGGCGTACCTTGTGTTCTCTTCTCTTTCCGGCTATATCTAATACTTTGTTTCCCTCAAATACTCCCTGTCTCGTCTCTTTACATGTCCGAACCATTTCAATCTATCTTCTCTCATCTTTATTGATACATTTTTCTTACCAGTGCCTGTGAGTTCTTTCATATCGTCCTACCACTGACACTGACACTCTCACTACTTCTTCTTCTTCTTCTTCTTCTTCTTCTTCTTCTTCCAGCTTATCATGCATTTTGCAGGGTTGCCATAATGAATGCCACATCTCCACGCATCTCGGTTCAGAGCACCATCCTTTTCCAGGCCCAGTTCTTTCACAACATCCTTTACCCTATCCAACCATCTCGTCTTTGGGCGTACCTTTTTTTTCTCTTCTCTTTCACGCTAATTTTATATCTAATACTTTTCCCCCCACGTACTCCCTCTCTCGTATATTAACATGTCCGAACCATTTCAATCTCTCTTCTCTCATCTTTATTGATAATTCTTCCTACCAGTGCCTGTGAGTTCTTTCATATCGTCCTACCACTAACACTAACACTACTTCTTCTCCTTCTTTCAGCGTAAGCGCATTTTTGCAGGGTTGCCATAATGAATGCCACATCTCCATGTGTCTCGGTTCATTTCATCATCTTTTTCCAGGCCCAGTTATTTCATATCGCCCTTTAACTTATCCACATATCTAGTCTTTTGGGCGTACCTTTTTCTTCTCTTCTCTTTCCCCTAATTTTATATCTAATACTCCCCCCCCCCCCCCCCCCCCACGTACTCCCTCTCTCGTATATCAACATGTCCGAACCATTTCAATCTATCTTCTCGCATCTTTATTGATACATTCTTCACTTCAGTCAACCTTTGAATCCATTTATTTCTCATTTGTGACCCACCGTATCAAAGCGGTATTATGTCGGGACTCACTCGGTAAGGGAAATTGAATTTATAGCCACAAATATCCAACTTGGGTTTAATTTCTGTACGTTATGCTGGAGTATAAAGACTATTTCTTGAATTGCAAAAACTTCTAAGGTCAAATTTCTCATCATTCTATCTCTAAATTCACTTTTTGGGGTCTGAATCATCCCGACATAATACCGTTTTGAGACGGAGGGTCACATTTCATCTACTCTTGTCCAGTCAAGTGATTATCTAAGAATCCTCATTTCTGCAATCCCAACTTCTTTATCTTGTTTTTTTGTCATAGATGGGCGAAGTGGCCGAGTGTGTAAGGCATTGCACTGTGACCCGGAATGACCCGGGTTCGAGCCCCGCTTCAGGCACTTTCGTTTTTTTCCATGAAGCAAGATTATTAACCCCCAAGTTGCTCACTTAGACAACATGTATGATTCCTGTTGACATCAGACACATCTTGTTTGATGAATTATCTATATTCCTTCATGGAATGCCTAGGCGACGGTATCTGATGATGTCGTGGCGGAAAAGGCATAATTACTTTTTGTTTGGTCATAGATAGATGTTATCTCTCTGATACTTCCTATTTCAAACAACGGCGACAAATAGGTTTTCAACTCACTCTCGTATAACATAAATAAAAATTGAGCTTTTAATATAGCGCAATATCCACTAAATGTGCTCAAAGCGATTTACAATGGGTCCCTGGCAAACAGCAACACTTAACTCGTAGGACGTGACATGACGCCTGTTAGGCGATATTACAATTTTGTTTCGGACAGATACAACGCTGTTAACGGCCAGGTACTCATTTTACACCCACCTGAGTACGGTGAGGGAATGTGAGTAAAGAGCCTTCTCCAAAGGACTCAACTATGCGCCGAGCGAGGCTCGAACCCAGGACCTTCCGATCCGAAAACGAGTGTCATACCACAAGTCCACATAGCCGCACATACAAAGTCTTAAGTTTATAACCTATCTAGAATCAACTCGTGTTAAATAATCGATCTTAGAGGGGGTGGGGGTGGGGGGGGGGTGGGGGTAGCTTAAGAATTGAAAGGAAAACACAAACAACCTTTTGGCCCTTCGAGATAACCACCGTCGCCGACGCTATGTAAACAATCTTAAAACCCCCCGTTGCTTTTCGGGCGAGAGGATAAAACGTTCATCTGGACGTTTAATCGAGTTATCGATATTACTCACTTCCGGTAAATTTCAAGGGAGATTACTCCCGACGTGAGCGTAAGTTGTGTCATCCGCTGTATGTTGTTTTAACCCTGGGGACCGTTCTAATGTCAACTGGAAAATCCCAGGTTTATATTTTTTATTCATGTTTTGGCTAGATTTATTTTAAAAAGTATTATATAGACGATGGAGGTGGATTGGACAAACGCTTAGAAAGAATGACTCTACTATAGCTAAGAAGGTATTGGACTGGAACCCTCAGGGCAGAAGATCAAGGGGAAGGCTACAAGGAACATGGAGAAGAATTAAGGAAGCTGATATACAGAGAAGTGGTAAGACCTGGAATGAGATTTTTTAAAAAAAAAGTTAGCTCAGGATAGAGAAGGGTGGAAACTGTTTGTCTGTGGCCTATACCCTGACCCAGGGTGAAAAAGGCAATGATGTTGATGATGATGATGATGATGATGATGATGATGATGATGATGATGATGATGATGATGATGATGATGATGATATAGATTGGAGAAGAGTGTGTAGAAGAGACGGAATGGAAAAGTTGGTAACATCTGGGATGATCGAAGGAAAGAGAGCTAGATGGAGGAAGACAAAGAATGGCATATCTATGTTAAGAGTGTATGACTCATTGATTAAAAGTGTAATTGCGTTTGGCTAAACCATATGGTTTGGAAGATGCCGACTTAAAGATAAATCAAAAAATTCAAAATCTATCAAAGAGGCATCAAGAATAATACACCATCCTCTTGATGGAGTAGAAAGAATTCATGGAAAAGCAATAGAAAGGAAAGCATTCTCAATTACCAACAATAAAAAACATATTTTATACCATGAATTTAGTCTTTTACCATCTGGGAGAAGGTTTTGTCAGATTAAATGTAGAACTAACAAGTATAAATCAACGTTCGTTCCATCAGCAATAAAAATTTTGAATATTTCATATGGTACAGAAAAACCAAGGATTGATTCGTTGACTGATTAACTAATAAATTTATTTAATGTAAGATTAACTGACCAATTGATAATGATGATAATTTTTGGTGTCGAATTGCCACAATTGTAACAAATTGAAAACGAAATGAATGTGTTTATGTTGTGAATATCGCACGTGTGAAAGAAAAAGAGGAAGAGAGAGAGAGAGAGAGAGAGAGAGAGAGAGAGAGAGAGAGAGAGAGAGAAAATAAGTAGGAGTGAAATATCTGTTCAATGTTACAGTTATCGTTTAACGTTATAACAAGTGTAACTAAATGACAAATTGCCATATTTATGGACAATAAAGATCTATTATTATTATTATTATTATTTATTATTATTATTATTATTATTATTATTATTATTATTATTATTATTATTATTATTATTATTATTATATCTAAATAACCTAAGAATGGCAAAATGTGATTTAAAAAGCAACACAGATTTCATGAGCACCGAAGAAGATCGTGATTCGTGGAGACAGCTGACCGGCAACGTGCTCAAGAGTTTACAAGCTACGATGGATGATGATGATAGATAAGGATGACCTTCACCTTGTCAACAATTAATTTTCAAACCTAAAATTCTTTAAATAGATAATTGCCTTGTTTCAAGTCTTCTAATATTTGAGTTGTTTTGACCGACGGAGTAATTCATGTTATCCAATCAATAAATGAAGTGAAAATTAAACCAAAATTGAAAAAAAAAGTGTTTAGTCAGATTTATTTTCAAAAGTATTAAAATGACCCTCACTTTGTCAACAATTCTCAAACCAAAGAATTCTTTGAATAGATATTTCCCTTATTTCAAGTCTTTTTTTAGTTGTTTTTATTTGTTTTTGTTTTTTTGTTTTTTTGTTTTTTTTTTTGTTTTTTTTTGACAGGCTTGGTGGGCTATTTGTGTTATTCAATCAATAAATGTAGGGGGGGGGGATTTAAGCCAAAATTGGGGAAAAAATTGTTTAGTCAGTTTTTGACTGTATTGTGGTTGTGTTTGGATAAAACATTATGTGGCTTTACTCGGGGTTTCTAAAGGCGGGGGTGGGGGATGGGGAGGGGCTTAGGCACAGAGTATATAATACTATAATAATAGGCTTCAACAGTCGTGACATAACTTCCCTCATAATGACGCAAAGAAACTTAGTAACTAGTTCTGAACTATAGGAACAATGGCGGACGCCCTTATTCAATACTTCTCGAACGAGCATAAAAGTGTACCCAAAGTAGAAAACACTATAAATCTGATCATGTTTTGACTTTTATACATTCTGATCACATGACATGTGAAAAAGTTCTAGCCAACATGCAGAATAAACAGTACCGATTTTCTTCGTTTAGAACCAAGCTGCTTGTTGCTGAGCGGACGTGACATCAGACTTTTGAATCCTATTGTCTGTTGACCATAACTTAGTGCTAGATCAGGGAGTGTGTCGAAAATAAATTAAACCTAAGACTTCTATGCATATATTATCTTTTACAAACTCCAAGTCTTATTATTGAGATATTCTGACAACCTCTGGGCGTGTTATTGATTCGAGAATTGAAGTGGAAGAATATTAGGCCAAAACTGAGGGTAAAAGGTTTTTGTTGTGCCGCTATATCGTCTTGTGATATGACACTCGCTTTATGATCGCAAGGTCCTGGGTTCGAGCCTTGCTCGACGCATAGTTGAGTCCTCGGGAAAAGGCTCTTTACTCACATTCTCTCATCATACTCAGGTGTAAAATGAGTACTTGTCCGTCGACAGCGTTGTTTCTGTCAGAAAAAAAATAATAATTGTAATATCGCCTAACATGCGTCATGCTTCGTTTTACATGTTACATGTTGCTGTTGGTCAGGGACCCATTTTAAAGCGCCTTGATCACACTTAGTGGATATTGCGCTGTATAAAAGCAAAATTTAATTCTAATTTAATCATCATCATATCTTGTCGCGCCAGTGAGTCAGCCAGTCCCGGGCAGTCTGGTTGCATTCCCTCAGGTCAGCATTGGCGCAGTGAGGTCCCAGCGAGCATTCGGACAGGATGTGGTCCATGGGCATTCAGTGCCCGGTGAGATTTTCCATTTAAAGAGGTTGGTGGCGGTGTTTCCCACCTTTGCTCTAGCTCTGTTCAACGCCACCCATTCTTTTCTCTTGAGGTCTGTGCCTGCTGGGAGCTTTTCTGTTGGGCACTGGAGGGCATCGTTTGCTGTCTTGTCCCATTCTACCCATTTGTCCAGGCGGAAGAATGCCGAGTGGTCCGGGTGAAGGCTCTCTACTGTGAGGAAGCTTTTCCTTGATTTGAGCCTGCTTTTAATTTAATCTTATGTGTTTAGTCACCTCTATGTAAAGCGTTTTGAGATCGTTTCCAAGATATTGCTCTATATAAAAGTCAACTTTTTAAAAATAATGATATAGCCGTATTGTGTTTGTGTTAGGGTTTCTAAGCGTGAGGTTGGGGGTTGGGGAGGGGGGGGGGGTGATATAATTATGTTAGTTGACCATTGAGGACTAGGTCAGGGAGCAATTCTAATAGATATTTACACTAAAATCACGTGGTCAATGGTACGTGATACTACAATTCATCTTTTTACTATGGCTATCAAAAACGTGCGCAATGCAATGCTATTCATACATACTTTTTTATTTGTGACTATATATATATATATATATATATATATATATATATATATGTATAGAGAGAGAGAGAGAGAGAGAGAGAGAGAGAGAGCGAGAGAGCGAGAGAGAGATAGATAGATAAACAGATGGATGGATGGATGGATAGATGAATAGATATATAGATAGATAACAGATATATAGATAGATAGATAGATAGATAGATAGATAGTTAGATAGAAAAATAGACAGATAGATAGATAAACATATAGATAGATAGATAGATAGATAGATAGATAGATAGATAGATAGATAGATAGATAGATAGATAGATAGATAGATAGATAGATAGATAGATAGATAGATAGATAGTTAGATAGATAGATAGATAGATAGAAAGATAGATAGATAGTTAGATAGTTAGATTGATAGATAAATAGATAGATAGATAGATAGGTAGATAGATAGATAGATAGATAGATAGAGATAGATAGATAGATAGATAGATAGATAGATAGATAGATAGATAGAAAGATAGATAGATAGATAGATAGATAGATAGGTAGATAGATAGATAGATAGATAGATAGATAGATAGATATAAAATATTTCAAGTATAATTATGATCAAGTTCTCGCTCTCATAAGGAAGTGATCTCGGTCTCTTTACGTGCTAGGCGAGTACTCTATCAAGTGGGCGATTGGGATCCCCCCCCCCCTTCCACCCCACCCTCTCACAGAAGAAAAAAAAAAACAAAACAAACACAGTCCTTCAGAGCAGTAAGATCTATGGAGGCCGAGTTTATCCCGGTTTCTATAGCGTGAAACGACCAACAGCAATTATTTGCTACCCTATGGATAAGACGCTAATCAGTCGCAAAGTACTTTCCGCCAGATCAAACAGACCCAGCTACCCTTTTACTGCTTGGATAAGGATACAGGGATAGGGAGGTCGGGGAAAAATCTTGACTGCACCCTTGATCGATTCTCGATCGGTCCCTTTGCGATGTGGAGCGAGTGCTCTACCAACTGAGCCGCTCCAGGGAACCCCACATCCACTCATGACTTGATATTTTACTATATTTCATTGACATGATACTAAATTCGAAATACTAATAAATGTCCATCTCACTAGCCAGCGGCACGTCCGTAAATAATAATTACTATAGGGAATGAGATTAGCGGAAGAGTAGTGTCCCTGGATTGGACGTCACCCATAGTCTGTGACGTCACGGGTGGAAAAGTTATTAGAGAGAGAATGTCATGTTGGTTGTGCGCATGCGTCTCTCGTCCTCGCTTCCGGTGAAAGCGGCTTGAGACACTTCAAAACCAAATTTACGTTCTCTCTCTAATAATTTTTCCGCCCGTGACGTCACAGACTATGGGTGACGTCCAGTCAAGGGACGCTACTCTTCCGCTAATCTCATTCCCTATTTATTCCATGTGCAAGTTTTTGATGTGCCTTTATTCATCACGACATGATATTCAGTAATGCTTTAACCAGCATAGGAACACAGGAAATCCATTAGTCAGTCTACTTGTCGTCGGCATTTCTACATGGTGGATGGAATTACTAGCCACTTAGTTTTACGACTGTGTCTTTTCCTCTATAAAATGATTTCGCTGCTGCTGCTGCTGCTGTTTCTTCTTCTTCTTCTTCTTCTTCTTCTTCTTCTTCTTCTTCTTCTTCTTCTTCTTCTTCTTCTTCTTCTTCTTCTTTCTTCTTTCTCTGCTTTCCTTTCCTTCCTTCCTTCCTCCCTCCCTCCCTCCCTTCCTCCCTTCCTTCCTTCCTCCCTCCCTCCCTCCTTTCCTTCCTTCCTTCTTTCCTTCCTTCCTTCCTTCCTTCCTTCCTTCCTTCCTTCCTTCCTTCCTTCCTTCCTTCCTTCCTTCCTTCCTTCCTTCATTCCTTCCTTCCTTCCTTCCTTCCTTCATTCCTTCATTCCTTCCTTCCTTCCTTCCTTCCTTTAATGATTGGGTAGTTGGATTTGTTATATTTGGCGGAAAGTACTCTTTAATAGTCTCGAATCCTATCCAAAGGGTAGCAACCAATTGCTCTTGTCCCTTTCAATCCATAAAAAACATAGAAACTCTCTGGCTCCATGAGCCTAATGACTCTTAAGGACTACTTACTTATCCTTAAAACGTATTCGGTTGAAATCGTTTTGGAATCAAATTACGGGCTGAAGCCTTATTCTCAAATGGAGACAATCTATACACATATGTGACCCTTCGCCTCAATACGGTATCAACTCGGCTTGGATGAGATCTTTAGAATTTAATTTATAGCCAGAAATATCGGACTTGTGTTGAGTTTGTATGTTTTATTGAGGAGATTGGATACCATATTTTAGGTAGCTAATGCCAAAAATTTATATTTTTGACCAGTTTAACATTTAATTCGGCTTTTAAGCATCCGGTTCGTTCCTACATAATACCGTCTTGAGACGATGGGTGACATATGTGACCTTTCATCCGAGTCTTGTATTGTGTCGGTCTGAACAAGACGCCGGAAATTGAATTTAAACACTAAATTATTCAAAAAGGCAACGACACTAAAGAAAAAACATACAGAAAGAATACAACAAAAAATTTGGGGAAGATTCTGTAAAAGGTGTAAATTGATAGGAAATTATCATGTGACCGTGTGCGGCTATGTGGTCTAGTGGTATGACACTCGCTTTCGGATCGGAAGGTCTTGGGTTCGAGCCTCGCTCGGCGCATAGTTTTGAGTCCTTGGAAAAATATCTTTACTCAGATTCTCTCACCACACTTAGATGTAAAATGAGTACCTGGCCGTTAACAGCGTTGTCTCTGTCGGAAAAAAAAATTGCAATATCGCGTCGTGTCTCGTTCTACATGTTACGTGCTGCTGTTGGTCAGGGACCCTTTGTAAAGCGCTTTGAGCACGTCTAGTGGATATTGCTCTATATAAAAAGGTCAAGTTGTAAAGCGACGATGAGTGAGTGGTGGAGGAGAAGATGCCTTATGACGAAATGAGCTATAAAATACAATATTGAGCTTCTATATAGCGCAATATCCACTAAACGTGCAAAAAGCGCTTTACAAGAGGTTCCTGGCCAACAGCGATCTATAGATAGTATGCAGATGACGTCACTCAGGCCTTTGTTATTGGTTTTGCCATCCGCGTTTGTGAGTTGTTCTCACTAAACTGTATTAACCAGACTATAAAAGTTCATGGTTACACAGAGTTTGTGTGTTGGTCCGTTATACTTCCGGATGGCAATGTTGTGAACTCCTTGGCCAAGCGCATTCTATCTATATTCATATTTTCGTCAAAACTAGTCATCAATCACATGATTTGTTGCTCTCCAACGATTGGATATTTCTTCAGAAATGTAAACATGTTGCTTTGTTTATGAAAGTTGTAAACATACTCATGTGTCAGGCTGAACAAAATAGCCCAGCGTGATGTTAGATATTTCAAAAGCTGTGAACACTTTTCACTATGTAGGTCACTTTGAGCACACTTTGCAATGTGACCAATGACCTCGAGCACATGGAATGGTAATATAGATCATGACCATTAACATGTAGAACGTTACATGACGCCAGTTAGGCGATATTATTTATAGTTTGACGTCATTTTTTATTTATTTCGTAAGCTAGATAGAAAGTGTGCGTTTGGCTCAGACCAACACACAAAACTATGTGTAACCTTGAAAGTTTATAGATAGTATGCGCTCGGCTCAGAAGCTCACAACATCGCCATCCGGAAGTATAACGAACTAACACACAAAAGTATGTCTAATTCTTAAACGTTTACAGACAGGTTAATACAGTTTAATGAGAATTACTCATAAACGTGAATGTCAAAAAGCAATAAAAAAGACCTAAGTGACGTCAACTTCATTCAATTTATAATTTATCGATAGCTACGGTATCAGGCCATGAGTTTATGAAGGCCACGGTTTGACCGTACCCATCGCTAACCTATAGCCTGACACTGACCCCAAAAAATGACGTCAAAAGAAAAATCTATGGCCACAAAAGAAAACAAATCGTGAGTTGTATTCAATAGTTCAACAAATGGAATCCCTTATCTCCGTGAGCCCTACGAACTACAGCTCACCAAAAGCTACACAAACCTAAAAAATGACGTCAAACTTCCTAGACGGTTCTAGTGTCAGGCTAGAAGTTAAGGATGGCTACGGTTTGACCGTGGCCATCGTTAAGTTATATTGACACTGAAACCGTGGCTTTCGTAATGGCCTGATACTGACCAAAAAATTACGTCAAAATGCCAGTCTTTTGCCACAAAAAAAAACAAATCGTGAGTTGTATTCAATAGTTCAACCAATGAAATAACTTCCATGAGCACTACTAACGACACTAGGCGGTGCAAAAACCACATAATGACGTCAAAATGCCAGTCCTTTTGGGTTTCAGTACCAGGCTATAACATAACAATGGCTTCGCTGAAACCCAAAAAGACTGACATTTTGACGTCATTGTTTGGTTTTTGCACCGCCTATTGAGTTGTCGTTAGTAGTGATAATGGAAATAAGTGGTCCCATTGTTTGAACGACTATTGAATATACAACTCACGATTTGTTTTCTTTTATGGCCAAAGTCTGGCATTTTGACGTCATTTTTTGGTCAGTACCAGGCCATAACTTTACGAAGGCTAAGCTGACAACGACAACTCACCAGAAGCTACACATACCTAAAAAATGACGTCAAATTATCCGTCTTCGAGGGTTCTAGTGTCAGGCTATATGTTAACGATGGCTACGGAATGGCCCGTAAAATCACACGGTTTCAAGAGAAGACTACCCGAGCACGAAACGCCAAAACCAATAAAAATGTAATCAATTCATCTACGAGATGAACCAGGCCAGATACTAGGCGTGATTTCCAATAATGGCCTGATCTTTAACCCGGAACTCAAACATTAAGTTGGACCTATTCCGATTCTTCGCAGTTATAACTTTCTATATAGAACGAAGTTGACGTCACTCATGTCATTGCTATTGGTTTGTTTGTTTTTTATTTGTTCTTTGTTTTTTGTTGATTTTTTAAATATTTAAATTTATTTTTGCCATCCAATTTTATGAGTAATTATCACTAGACTGTATTAAAAGTTCTAAAAAGTTTATTGTTACACATAGTTTTGTGTGGTGGTCCGTTATACTTCCGGATGGCAATGCTGTGAGTTTTTTAAAACCAAACGCACACTATCTATAGATAGTTCGAATATGACGTCACTCTGGCCTTTGTTATTGTTTTTTTTTTGCCATCCGCGTTTATGAGTAATGCTCACTAAACTGCATTAAACTGACGATAAACGTTCATGGTTACACACAGTTTTGTGTGTTGGTCCGTTATACCTCCGGATGGCAATGTTATGAGCTTCTTAGACAAGCGCATACTGCTGAAAATATAGATGAATGAAGAATTTATTGTATTACTTCCCTTTATTCTGAACTGTTTGAAATGTTGTTGACTTTTGGCTTTTGATTTTTGATAAAAAAGAAGTGAAGACAAACGAACACATGAGGCATTTCGGTGTTATTTTATCTTATCTTAATGACTTTTGACTTGATTATTAGACAAATATTACATGGTGCCGAAACCCGGGAGTCATAAGGTAAAGATTTTGCAACTTTTAGAGTGATGGAGTTCACAGTTTGAACTCGTTTGTCTGAATTCTGAACTACTAGGCCTTGGCCTTGGTTTCAGGTCACGGTAAGGCCAAGTATCGACATTCGGTTTTCGATAAATTTGACACACCATTGGACACATTTAGGCCAAACTAAAAATTGGATGCGGTTTTCGTGTTTTTGACATTTTGATGCTGATATCGTGTTGACTGATTTGGAGTACTTGAAAATAACATTTGATGTTTACTTAATTGAATATTGTGCGCTTCTACTATGGATGACGAAGCGAAAAGAAAACGCGTAGCGGCAAGAGGCTGGCTGACTCGAGCAGGAAAAAGATGAGACGATTCTTTGCGAAAAACATTTCAGAATAAAGGGAAGTAATACAATAAATTCTTCATTCATCTATATTTTCAACATACTCCCCACCTGGCCTATGTAAGACCAAAGAATCCAAATTTAATCAACCAAAATTTAAAAAAAATAAAAAAAGCTAACAAAAGCAAAAAAAAAACAAAAAAAAAAAAAAAAAAAGAAAGAAAAAACAAAAACAAAACAGCTGTTGATTTATGCTGATTCCTCTGAAAAAGCATACGGATGTTGTGCTAACATGAAAACCACAGATGGAAACCAGATTAACATTTCCTTGGAGATGTCAAGAGTCAAAGTGGCATCCCTCAAAAAGGTCACCTTACCCAGACTTGAACTATTGGCTGCTCTTTTAGGCGCAAGACTTTTGAAATTTATTATAACCTCCCTTGAGTTGAACACTAACATTCGATACACCCTTTGGTCCGACTCTCAAATAGTATTAAACTGGATAAAGGGGGACCCAGCAAGATGGAAGCAATTCATCCGCAATCGTGTGATGGAGATTCAAAATTTGACTGACCCATCACATTGGAGACATTGCTCAGGTGAGACAAATCCCGCTGACTTTCTGACTAGAGGCGTGAGTCCTAGTGTCTTACTGACCTCACACAGGTGGATAAGAGGACCTGACTGGTTAAAAGAACAACAGACACATAGTGGTGAAGAGACACTCACTGAATATGAAGTTGACTCAATACAGGAAGAACAAGAGATGATAGAGACACCAAATGTGTGTTCTGTTGAAACAGACACCACACCCCTTATAGATTTTGGAAGATTTTCTAGCTTTGGAAAGTTACTGAGAGTAATTATCTTAGTATTGAGTTTTGTGAAAAAGGTACGAAAAATTAAGGATGACCAAAACAAGGAACTGACTGAGGCTAAACTGTTTCTGTTCAAATCCCTTCAAAATCAGTACTTCAGAGAAGAGGTACGTTATCTTGAGAAGGGACGAGTCATTTGGAAAGGCTCGCCTTTGAGGAGGCTATCGCCTTTCTTACATACTATCTATAGATAGACCGAAATTGACGTCACTCAGCTTCTTGTTATTGGATTGATCCCGTCATTTTTATGAGTAATTCTCACTAACTTGTATCAAACAGACTATAAACGTTTGAAGTTTAATATAGTTTTATGTGTTGTAACGTTATGTCCGGCTGGCATTGTTTTGAGTTTTCTAACTAAACGCAATGCATCAATACTGCACCGTCTGGTGAGTTGTCGTTGAAACTGTTCAATAAAACAATATCGGGGAGATAGAATGTAATTGACGTCACTCACTCAGCTCATTGTTATTATTTATTTATTTTTTAACCAGCCGTTTTTACGAGTAGTTCTCACAAAATTGTATTAATCAGACTATAAACGTTTAAGGTCACTCATAGTTTTGTGTGTTGGTACGTTATTTTGATAGTTCGAAGATGACGTCACTCATGTCTTTGTTATTGTTTTTGCCATCCGCGTTTATGAGTACTTCACACTAAACCGTATTAACCAGACTATAAACGTTCATGGTTACACATAGTTTTGTGTGTTGGTCCGTTATACTTCCGAGTGGCAATGTTGTGAGCTCCTTAGCCAAGCGTATTTTATCTATAAACGGCTGGCAATGTTGTAAACTTTTTGGATAAACGCACAGTATCAATAAATATCACACATTGTCGCAAATCAGTACTACTACAATGTACACATATTTACAGATCTGATAACCAAAAGCAATTATAGTCCTTTTATAACATTATCGTAATGGACAGTATTTCGCTTGGTTTGAGAATTGTTCCATTACAACAACGAATGGCCCCATAACGATTTGGGTGATCAGACCTTTAAAAATTACACGTCGGCGTAAGACCTATTTGATTGTTTCCAATTGGAGCGATCTAAATTCATGTTTTCGTCCAACCGAGTCATCAATCACGTGATTTGTTCCTGTCCAACGGTTGGACATTTCTGAACAAATGTAAACACGCTGCTTTGTTTATGAAAGTTGTAAACATACACATGTGTCAAACTGAACACAAAATGACCAATCGTGATGTTAGATAATTTAAAATATGTGAACACTTTTCACTATGTAGGTCACTTTGAGCACAATTTTCAATGTGACCAATGACTTCGACCACATGGAAAGTTAATATAGATAGTTCGAAGATGACGTCACTCATATCTTTGTTATCGTTTTTTGCCATTCGCGTTTATGAGTAATGCTCACTGAACCTGACTATAAACGATCATGGTCACACAAAGTTTTGTGTGTTGGTCCGTTATACTTCCGGATGGCAATGTTGTGAGCTTCTTAGCCAAGCGCATACTATCTATACATATATTTCATCTAACTAAATATCGTATCGTATCGATATCGAACATTTTTTGATATCGCCCAACACTTTTAATAGGGATCCCAAAAAGCAGTGGTAATATTATATTAGTAGTAGAAGAAACAAGAGCTGGAGTAGGGTTAGAAGTAGTTGATGTAGCAAGAGCAGTGTGTATCCATGAACGTTGATAGTCGGGTTAATACAGTTCAGTGAGCATTACTCATAAACGCGGATGGCAAAAAACAATAACAAAGACCTGAGCTACGTCATCTTCGAACTATGTATATGTATATATAAATATACTAGTAAAAAGCCCGCAATTTCGCAGGGAAAGAACTATTTTAATTCGATATTGCCAGAATCATTTTCTTGATTAGCTTGATTACGATTAGATGCACATTTTAATCGATGTTCTTGTCGTGGTGCCATGCTTTATTCGGCATGATTTTAGTTTATCAGTCAGTAGATATCAATATCAATAAGTCGCAAGTCTTTACCACGCTTTACTTGGGAGTGCTTTGTACTACCTTCAATATTTCACAAATTAAAATGGCGGCCGAGAATCAAAACAATGGTCAAATTAGGACATTTTAAACTTTCACAAATCTATCAAGGTTTGTTCTAGAGTTTTTAAAACGCTTTTATATGATGACAACTTGAATAAATAAACGCCTGACAAAAGATCAACGGTGAAAATACAAATTAAATGAATACTGGGGATGTAGAAGCTTTCGGAATGTCTCCCTTTTACTTAACTTATGTGAGGTCAAATGAAAATCTGAAGCGGACGCGAAAAATATCAAGTCCCCGAATCTGTCTACTTTTGGTTTGTTCGGGCTAGAAGCTAGACAGAACCAATTGACAGTTTGCCGACAACGTTTAACTAAATATTTCCCAGGGCAATAATTATCACATCGATGGCATAAAAACGACAATAATATCAGCAGTAATATTCGTTGATGTTGTTAATCGATGAAACTTGTTTAAAATTTCTGTAAATCCGAATACCGTCATGTGATCAAGTAAATTATATCACTATGAATGCCACGATTTGCTGAAAGATGCCAATCTGACAGTTCCTAGCAAACACACACACCCCACTCTCTCCCCCCCCCCCCCCCCCTTTTTTTGCTCAGGAATTTCTCTACTTGATGGACAGCCCCCCCCCCCCCCCCTTTTTTTTTCTTCCACGCAACCACATTCCAAAACACACAGACATACTTATGTATACACCACACACACACACACACACACACACACACACACACATATAAACATACACGCAATGAGAACACACTACTACATAACACTGATCACCTTCTTCTTCTTCTTCTTCTTCTTCTTCGTAATAGTAGTAGTAGTAGTAGTAGTAGTAGTAGTAGTAGTAGTAGTAGTAGTAGTAGTAGTAGTAGTAGTAGTAGTAGTAGTAGCAGTAGTAGTAGTAGTAGTAGTATAGTAGTAGTAGTAGTAGTAGTAGTAGTAGTAGTAGTAGTAGTAGTAGTAGTATTTATTATTATATTATTATTATTATTATTAATTATTATATTATATTAGTATAGTATAGTAGTAGTAGTAGTAGTAGTAGTAAGTAGTAGTAGTAGTAGTAGTAGTAGTAGTAGTAGTAGTAGTAGTAGTGGTAGTAGTAGTAGTAATAGTAGTAGTAGTAGTATTTTTATTATTAATTATTATTATTATTATTATTATTATTATTATTATTATTATTATTATTATTATTATTAGTATTAGTATTAGTATTAGTAGTAGTAGTAGTAGTAGTAGTAGTAGTAGTAGTAGTAGTAGTAGTAGTGGTAGTAGTAGTGTAGTAGTAGTAGTAGTAGTAGTAGAAGTAGTAGTAGTAGTAGTAGTAGTAGTAGTAGTAGTAGTAGTATTTTTATTATTAATTATTATTATTATTATTATTATTATTATTATTATTATTATTATTATTATTATTATTATTATTATTATTATTATTATTATATTATTATTATTATTATTATTATTATTATTAGTATTAGTAGTAGTAGTATTAGTAGTAGTAGTAGTGGTATTTTTATTATTATTATTATTATTATTATTATTATTATTATTATTATTATTATTATTATTATTATTATTATTATTATTATTGATTATTATTATTATTATTATTATTATTATTATTATTATTATTATTATTATTATTATTATTATTATTATTATCATTTCTTCTTCTTCTTCTTCATCATCTTCTTCATCTTCTTCTCCCTTCTGGAGAGGCGAAGTCCCAGGTTTGATTGTTTTTGCTAAATCATGGTTCAGTTAAATCGATCGATATGTGAAGGAAGAGTTTTCTGACCAAATTTTTTAATATGTGGTTTTTTTTTCCAGAGTCCAACAGATAAGTGTCCAGACTCGAGAACGTCTCAAGTACATGACCAGTCTTCCGATTGCTCCTCAATGTCTTCATCCTGTAATTTGATATATTAACCTGATCTCACCTCCACTCTCAATAAGCAATGGAGTAGGTCTTTTGACCACATTCCTCTCACCCACCCACACCCTACTCTGACCGTACCCATCGGTAACTTATAAGGCCTGACACTAGAACCCTCTGAGACTGGTAGCTTGACGTCATTTTTTTTAGGTTTCTGACGCTTTTGGTGAGTTGTCATTAGTAGAGCTCAAGAAAACAAGTGATTCCATTGGTTGAACTGTTGAATACAACTCACGATTTGTTTTCTTTTGTGGCCAAAGACTTGTTTTTTTGACATGTGAGGGCGTAGCCAGCATAAAGTTATTACCTGACACTGGAACCCAAAAAGATTGACGTTTTGACGTCATTGTTTGGTTTTTGCACCGCCGAGTTAGTTGTCGTTAGTAGTGCTCATGGAAACACGTGGTCTCATTGGTTGAATTATTGAATACAACTCACGATTTGTTTTCGTTTGTGGCCAAAGTTAACGATGGCTACCGTCTGACACACTCAGCGACTCACAATACTTGAGATTTTATATAGAACAATATCCACTAAAGAATTTTGATAATCTTCGTTTGAATGTTTCTAAATCTGTCGTGTTCACACATGATTCGGGAAAAACTTTCCAGTCTTTGATAGTGCGGGGTGCAAATGAATATTTGAAGATGTTTGAGTTTGCAGATTGGTGTTTTAGAGTTTTGGGTGGGTTTTTATTTCTTTGAATACGTGAATTTCGTTGTATGTCTAGTTGTTCTGGTGAGATGGCTGTCATTTCGTTTGTAATTTTGAAAGGAGAGTTAGTCGTTGTTATTTCCGTCTGCCTTGTACGGGAGACCATCCAAGTTGTGTGATCATGTAGTCTTTTAAATAAAAAGAAAAAAATTTCCCCAAAAAACGACGCACAATTCATCACCGCTATATTTCTTTATCTATCTATCGAGCGGGTCAAATAAAATGTTATTTGTGCGACCTCTTAATTCTGTTACGTCCGCGTTACGCAACAAAACTCTGCATC
>NC_088374.1:12808702-12813702 GCF_034508935.2 Berghia stephanieae
TTTAATGACGCAAACAGATAGAATGGACGTTTCGGGTTGCACCTTTCTCAACAAACAGGACGAATAAAGCACTACAGATGGATGAGATAATGTGGTAGTGGCGTTGTTAAGATGAGTAAACAAAAACATTGATGAGCAGGAAATAATAGATAGTATGCTCCTTTGTAAGGGTGCACGAAGTAAAATAGAACAATATATATTTATAAAAGGTGTGCAATTAATAAAGTGAAATGAGGGGAGGCGGGGAGGAAGTGTGTAATGCAGTTTATTTAGAAAGTGAAATATAAAAACGCTTAGACTGTTGTTGGAAAATAAATACAATGGAACTGGAAAAAATACAAAAAAATAAAGGATGTCGCTATAAGTATACCACATCATCTCCTTCATCTGTAGTGTTTCATTCATTCTGTTTGTTGATAAAGGGGAAACCCGAAACGTCAATTCTATCTGTTTTCATAATTAAATTGAAGCTTACATTCAATTTCACATTGTTATTTATTTCTTCGAGCTTCGAGCAGCACCGTTTACAACGTCATACGCATGAAATCAAAATTGGGACTGCTGGGTATATATATATATATAGTTGAGGCAGTGTGAGGCGCATGCGCAGTGAGCATAATATATCATCGGAAATGCATTATATGAATATTCATAATTCAATTAAGAAATACAGAATCTGCATGGAAGGAGGAAGATGGTTTGCGAAATTGACATTGATGTCCCAGCAAGTTTACATGACCATGCAATAGGAAACAGCCGACGTATACATATATGCAGGTCTGATTCCCGAACCACGCTTATGGGCCTAGGTTGACAGTGTTGTAATGGACAACATTTTGCATTTTCTTAGATTTCCACAAAAATGAGCCCATACGGAATTGCGTTATCAGACCTGTAAATTTATATACGTCGGAAACAGCGAACAGAAGCAGTACATCAACAAGATGAATATGAACTAATAATTGTCAATAAATGAACAGGAAAACGTTATTTTTTTTTTAGGAATTTATCAGTTTGATTTTGAGGAAACACCAAAAGTGGTGAGGCACTTACATTAGGTAATTTGTTTCATTGATTTTTTTTCTTTTCTCTTTAAAAAAAAAATAATTTTCCTTTGATTTTTCCTTGTTTTCCTGATTATTATTTTGTCAAAATCAATTTTTGTTCTTTTTAATAATGTTTTTTCTTCTTTTGAGTGGGGAGGGGGGGGGGGGTGGAGATGGATGACTTGTATTGTTTTTTGTTGTTCCTTTTTTTTTTTGTTTGCTTGTTTTGTTGTTGTTTTCTTTACGTTAGTTGCTTCACTAAAATTGCTGTGTTAGTGTGTGTGTGTGTGTGTGTGTGTGTGTCTGTCTGTGTGTGTGTCTGTGTGTGTGTATTTTTTTTTTTGTCGCCAGGATAGGTGAATGCTTTGTTTTTGTTATTGTCACAGAGAGCGTTCTTGGTTTAATTTGGTTGACAGACTTTACATAATTATAAACAACGTTCGACTTACCTTCCCTGCTGGCTTTCTCTCCACGGTGTCCATCGCCCGCCTTCAAAACGGTCACTTTTCTCTTTGATCTTGTTGGACTACCCGATATAATCGTAGCCATCGTTATGTTATAGATAGTATGCAGATGACGTCACTCAGGCCTTTGTTATTGTTTTTGCCATCCGCGATTGTGAGTTGTTCTCACCAAACTGTATTAACCAGACTATAAAAGTTCATGGTTACACAGAGTTTGTGTGTTGGTCCGTTATTCCAACTGACATAAAATTAATTAACAAACCTTTGTGGAAAAATGAGACAACCAATGAAAATAACGAGAAGCAGTGGCGTGAATCATCATCAACGACATTGCCGCCGTCGTTATCATCATCATCATCATCATCATCATCATCATCATCATCATCATCATCATCATCATCATCATCATCACCATCATCATCATCATTATCGTAGCCATCATCATCATCATCATCATCATCATCATCATGATCATCATTATCGTAGTCATCATCATCATCATCATCATCATCATCATCATCATCATCATCATCATCATCATCATTATCGTAGTCATCATCATCACAATCATTGCCATCTTCTTCTTAATATAAGACACTATATTTATAATATGGTTATCTGCTGTCCCAGCAAATATATCGTATCGTTCTATCTGTCTGTCTGTGTGTATGTGTGTATGTATGTACGTATGTAATGTATGTATGTATGTATGTATGTATGTATGTATGTATGTATGTATGTATGTATGTATGTATGTATGTATGTATGTATGTATGTATGTATGTATGTAGTCATGCATATACGATGGTATGCTGGTTTGTATGTATGTCTGCATGTATGTATGTATGTATGTATGTATGTATGTATGTATGTATATGTGTATATATGTACGCTCATTTCTTTTGTATACACGTGTAGAAACAATGTGCAAGCGTGTATGTTCGTGTATGGCTGTGTCTGTATTTGTAAATGTGTTGATGTTCATACCATGAACCAAACTGAGCATTGTTTACCTCACATGAATTGCCTTTAATTTGGACAATAAAGATTATTATTATTATTATTTATATTATTATTATTATTATTATTATTATTATTATTATTATTATTATTATTATTATTATTATTATTATTATTATTATACTTCCGGATGGCAATGTTGTGAACTCCTTGGCCAAGCGCATTCTATCTATAGTCTGATACTGAAATCCAAAAGGACTGGCAGTTTGACGTCATTATTCATTATTTGGTTTTTGTACCGTCTAGTGAGTTGTCGTTAGTAGAGCTCATGGAAACAAGTTATTTCATTAGTTGAACTATTGAATACAACTCATGATTTATTTTCTTTTGTGGCAAAAGACTGGCATTTTGACGTCATTTTTTGGTCAGTATCAGGCCATAACTTTACGAAGGCCACGGTATAGATAGTATGCGCTTGGCTAAGAAGCTCATAACATTGCCATCCGGAAGTTCAACGGACCAACACACAAAACTGTGTGTATTCATGAACGTTTATAGTCGGGTTGATACAGTTCAGTGAGCATTACTCATAAACGTGGATGGCAAAAAAACAATAACAAAGACCTGAGTGACGTCATCTGCAATACTGTCTATAACACGGGTTGGGATTGTGGTGTGTTGGTTAGTAATCCGTTACGAATACACAACACTGTGACGATTTAATGAATTGGACTCAACGACTAATTGTGACGATTATGTAGCTGTTGTCATCACGTGATTGATCTGTGGAGAAAAGAAATTTAGTTATTAGAATATAATATATTCTAAAGCGACATAGAAGAAGAAGAAGAAGAAGAAGAAGAAGAAGAAGAAGAAGAAGAAGAAGAAGAAGAAGAAGAAGAAGAAGAAGAAGAAGAAGAAGAAGAAGAAGAGAAGAAGAGAGAAGAAGAAGAAGAAGAAGAAGAAGAAGAGAGAGAGAGAGAGAGAGAGAGAGAGAGAGAGAGAGAGAGAGAAAGAAAATGGGGAGAGGAATAGAGAGAAAGAAAGACAGCGAGAGATAGATAGATAGATAGATAGATAGATAGATAGATAGATAGATAGATAGATAGATAGATAGATAGATAGATAGAGTGAGTGAGAGAGAGAAGAAGAAAAAAAAAGAGAGAGAGAGAGAGAGAGAGAGAAAGAAAATGGGGAGAGGAATAGAGAGAAAGAAAGACAGCGAGAGAGAAGAAGAGAGAGCGAGAGCGAGAGAGAGAGAAAAAGAGAGAGAGAGAGAGAGAGAGAGAGAGAGAGAGAGAGAGGGAGAGAGACACACACATACACATAGAGAGAGAATGACTGGATTGGATTCCAGTAAATGTGTTTATTATAAGCTTTCATTATTCATTTATCATTTTCATTGATGTGAAGCTTTCTAATATGTATTTTAGATTCTAAAACATTCGAAAGAACATCGACCGTCACTTAACATCAACCAGGACCTCGACAACATCAGGGAAATGAATGGAGATTCCTCAGAACAGAATTCATGAAGGCTACCGAGGCTGAGAAGTCGGTCGACTGTTCCAGCGAACAGGTTTAAGTTATGTTTGTTTTTGTTTTTAAGGGTTTTACGGCGCTTGCAACACAATAAGGTCATATCATGCCAGCTCCAGTAAAAATGAAGAAAATTGAAAAGTGAAAAGTTCTAGAATTACAATTGAAGCACCCAAGAAAAGTGAAGAAAAAGGGGGAATTGGTTCAAATAGGAAACAGATGTAGATTCCAAGAATACACTATCAAAGACAGTTTGAGATCGCCTCATCCAGACACAAGCACAGGTCCCCACTAAGAGGAATACACTCACATGTTTACGAATCATAAATATGGAAACAAAACTGATAGATGATTTACAAGGAAAAAATATCACCTCACAAAAAATTAACTAGATATTTGACTGTTTCCCTCTCAGCCAGGGTATCCGGCCAGGGTCAGGACAAAACCAAGTAATCTTAGTCCAAGACAAGGACAAAAAGCAAGTTGGAAAACAAGATACAGGAGGATAGAAGACACAGTAAGTGCCTCCCTGCCAATTATGGGAGGTCAGTAACCTCACCCAGGGGTTTAAGTTAGTCAAGTCAGATTATATTTAACAATTATTCCAAAAAGTACCAGTTATTTATTTGATCATTGCGATCAGGCTAGAATGGGATTAGGGGTGCCGATAGCTCAGTTTGTAGAGCACCGGTGTAGCACGCCAGAATGACTCTATCGCCAAAAAGACTCTAGAGCTAAAATGGCGTACGCGAGACAGACTCTAGAGTTAGCCTCGCCGCCGCGAGACTAACTCAAGAGTGTGCCTGGCGTACGCCAATTTAGCTCTAGTGTCTTTTTTTGGTAGAGTCATTCTCGCGTGGTAGACCGACTATACGTGCAAGGGGACTGAGTTCAGTCCCGATTAAAGTCGAGATTTTGATCTCACCCCTGTCGTCCACCCAGCAGTGATTACGTGAGCCTGCTATTTATTCCCATTTGGCCAGATGGGATA
>NC_088374.1:12821202-12836202 GCF_034508935.2 Berghia stephanieae
CGACTGGAATAACCCAGGCGTCGGCCGCAGTGCAACGCCGCAAAGTGAGTTAGGGCTAGGTGACTTGCTCAGTGCCACACAGCGCAGCGGCGGGTGATCGAACTCGGTACCTTTTGGGTACGAAGCAAACACCGTACCGCCGAGTCACGCAGCCCCAGGAGAACTGCAATAATGTTGTGTTAACAGACAGAGCAAGATGCTATACTCTCTAAAGAGTCCTTCAATGTCAGATGGCTATGGAATTATTGAACCACTGGGTTTTAAATCTGGGTAGCCAGTTTGGAAATATTTTAAAGCCATTTTAAACGTTTTCTGGTCAAATTTTGAAGAAAAACAAAGTGTTATTATGAGTACTGCAATAATGTTGTGTAAACAGCCAGAGCAAAAGTGCTATACTTTCTAAAGAGGCCTTCAATGTCAAATGGCTATGGTTATAAATCTGGGTGGCCAGATTGGTAATGTTTTAGGGCAATTTTTAAATATATGATGGTACTCTTTGAAAAATAATAGAAAAATAATAATTGAGCTTTAATATGGCGCAATATCCACTAAACGTACTCAAGAAGCGCTTTTGGAGGGTCACTAACAAACAGTAATACATAACATGTTGGACGAGATATGACGCCTGTTGGGCGATAACACAATTTTATTATTTCCAAGATAGAGACAACGCTGTTAACGACCAAGCCCTCATTTTACACCTACTGAGTACGGTGAGAGAATGTGAGTAAAGAGCCTTTTCTCAAGTACTCAACAATGCGCCGAGCGGCAAGGCTCGAACCCAGGACCTTCCGATCCGAAAAGCGAGTGTCATACCACTAGACCACATTATAGCTAGCCGCATAGACATTTTTGGCATTCCAGACACAAACTAACTGGAAACCTGTTTTTTTAATTCTAATACAAATAAAACTGTCTTGTAAAAAAAAGGAAAGAAAATGAAATCGTTTTTCTATAAGATTGACACATTTATTTGTTTACAGTTCAATTTCTGCTGCCCTCTTCATGAATAAACATATTACATGGATCCAGAACGCTCTCACACTCTGGCAGAAAAAAAAAATATCAGCTTTTAAAAAAATGTCTTATTTGTGACCCTTCGTCTCAAAACGGTATTAAGTCGGGTTGGTTAAGATGTTGAAAATTGAATTTATAGCCAGAAATATCAGACTTGTGTTGAGTTTGTATGTTTTATTGAGGAGAACGGATACCATATTTTAGGGTGCTAATGCCAACAATTCATATTTTTGACCAGTTTAACATTTACTTCAGCTTTTAGGCATACAGTTCGTTCCGACATAATACCATTTTTAGACGATGGGTCACATTTTTTAAATGGCCAGAAAACACCTTTTTCAAATATCCAAAAGTGAATATAACAACTTTTAAAAAAGTTGTCTCTGTCAGAAAAAAAATAAATTTAAATATAGCGTATAACAGGCTTCATGTTCCTGTTATAAGTATTATTAAGTGTTGCTGTGGGTCAGGGACCCCTTTGTAAAGTGCTTTGAGCACGGTTAGTAGATATTTACCTTTACCTTTACCGATGTTCCATGTCGGACACGACGTTGGACATCATGGTTCGCCAGCTCTCTCTCTCATCTGCGAGTTTCGCACATTGATTTATGGGGCTTCCTACGTACGGTAGAGCCACGCTCTCACCTGCCAGGCGGAGTTGTCGTACCAATAAGGTCGCAGGTTCAAACCCCACCACCGCCGCGAAAATTTTTTTTATTCTCTATTGTCTTCTGGCACTTTTCTACTCACTTCATATCTTGTTCCTACGTACGCTGAGACATTTCCAAGCCAGCTTGTCCTTATTCGTCCTCGACCACGCTTGCCTTCTATTTTTCCTTCTGCAATGGTCTTCTGTAGTGAGTCGTGCCTTCTGATGTGGCCGAAATATCAGGATATCCTCTTTTAATAGTTGAAATGATCGTTGTTGATGTTATTCCTAAAGTTTGGAGTACTTGATGATTTGTTTTCTTTTCCTTCCAGGATACCCTTGCAATTCTTCTATAGGTCCACATCTCAAATGCTCTGAGTTTCTTTTCTAGTGTCTTTGTCAGAGACCATGTTTCACATCCATTAAGTAGTGTTGACCAAATGTAGCATTTTGCCAGATATTGCGCTATATAAATAAATAAAGATCAAATTTAAAAATAGAAATTTCATCGTTATCGATATTTGAAGGAGGAGTTGTTTCTGTCCAAAATTCTAATACCATGTTATGTTGTTTTTTTTGTTTTTTTTTTTTGTTTTTTTTTGGGTTTTTTTTTTTTTTGTATTAATTTTTGAGGTTTTTTTTTTAGATTATAGCAAAGCGGATACAAGTCTAAGGGGGTTTTCTGATACATTTCACACCAAGAAGTGTGTACATATTTACAAAGCCATCAGGCACTGGATTTAATTGGGGGGCACATTTCATTATTTGCTTGTTCAAAAGGCATTCATTCATTCATTCATTCATCTTTCATAGTGGCATTTTTTAAAAAAACAAGTCAATACTCGTGCCCTTGTCAAAATAAAAATCTCTATGGTGACATTAATACATATTATCCCACCCACATTGCAGTTTTTTTGTTTTTTGTTTGTTTGTTTTTTGTTTTTTTTTTTGGGGGGGGGGGTGGGGGGGGAGAGGGGGCTGGGATTTTTTAAAAGGGTTTTACCGGACTTGCAACATATTTAGGTAATATCAGCGCCAGTAAAAAGGAAGAAAATTGGATAGTAAAAACATTCTAGATGTAACATTAACAGGACTTGAGGAAAAAGTAACACATAATGGGAAATGGTACAAATAGGGAACAGGTGTAGATTCCAAGAGCACACTATCAGTGAACTTAGTTTGAGACCTGTAAGTTTCTTCACCAATAAAACACCACAAGATCCCGCTAAGAGGAAGATACTCAAATGTTTACAATTCCTATGTTAAAAATAAAAACAATAACAGTAGATAACAGAGAGATGATTGACAAGGATAAAATATCATCTCCAATTACTGTAACTATATATTCGATTGTTTCCCTCCCAGCCAAGGACTCAGGCTAGGGTCAGGACAAAACTAAGTAATCTCATTCCAAGACAAAGACAGAAAGCAATTGGAAAGCAGATACAAGGGGATAGAAGACACAGCAAGTACCTCCCTGCCCACTATGGCACTCTTCTCAATAGGGAATGAGATTAGCGGAAGAGTAGCGTCTCTTGATTGGACGCCACCCATAGTCTGTGACGTCACCGGCGGAAAAATTATTAGAGAGAGAACGTCATGTTGGTTGTGCGCATGCGTCTCTCGTCCTCGCTTCCGATGAAAGCGGCTTGAGACACAGCAAAACCAAATTGACGTTCTCTCTGTAAGGTGACGTTCAATCAAGGGACGCTACTATTCCGCTAATCTCATTCCCTACGGAAAACCCAATATTTCTTAGTAAATACGTAATCGTTGAATAATGCTTTGAACGCGTTGAATAAAACAATTATTCAACGATTGCAGAATATTTTCGCACATTTTTTTCGAGTGAAATTTGGTGTAAAAGACAGCTGATTGGTGGTTAAAAATAATCTTTTAGTGCGGATGAATACAAATCCAGCGTTTTTAGTTTTGGGTCAAATTGTCAGTCTAACAGAAGTAGAAAGATACAAATTATAGTGAATACGTTTGAGAGGGTTTTTTTGGGTTTTTTTTTTTTTTCCAAGATGAAGGTCATTTAAATCTTTCAATATTTGAAGGACGAGTTTTCTGGTTTTAAGCCCATGGAGCCGGAGTCTCTCGCGGTAGCAATTGCTTGCTACCCGTTGGATAGGATGCTAGTCTATCACATAGTAGGTACTTTCCGCCAGATCTATCAGACCCATTAGTCGGGTTGACGGGGATCAGACAAAATCCCGACTGCACCCGGAATCGATTATATTTAAATCGATTGATATTATTTATTTGAAGGACGATTTTCTGCCAATGTTAATAGGTTTCGTTGTTTTTTTTTTTTAATTTTTATTATTCTTTTTTATTTTTTATTTCAAGAGTACGACAGTTAATTCGTTTAACTCTCTCCTTACCAGCTATTTTTAGAATTTTCCCGGAAAAGTCACTCCCACTCAACACAAGAATAGACTTTTTTTAAACTCAAACAAAAAGTAACAAGTGAGCTCAACAAGACAGTGTTTAATATTTATAGCTGTAATCAAAGCATTTCTTTGAATGTTGTAATGTGCAAGAGGAATCAGAATGAGAAAAAATGTTGGTTGTATCGTAACGAATTTGACGATTTTCCTATGAGTCGTAAGGAGAGGGTTAAATTTCAAGTGGGCCGTTTTGTTTCTTTTTTTGTTTGTTTGTTGTTTTTTTAAATTGGCAGTTTTATTTGTTTACATTTCACTTTCTGATACCCTAGTCTTCACGACGGACACTATCCAGAACGGAAACCGGGCTGGGAAGAGGGGCGGGGAAGAGAAAGGGGTTGAGGGGAAGGGGTGGGGCGGGGGGGGGGGGGGGGGGGGGGGGGAGAAGGGGTTTTGAGAGTTTGCACACCAAAAAGTGTGTACATATTTACAAAGCTGTCGAGGGATGAATTTAATTAGTGAGTTTTCATCGGTCATTATTTTATTATTTTTTTTTTTTGCTTGTTCATATTGAATAGTCCTAGAAAGGAAAGTTCTGGATAGGAAATCACGTGGAGGCAACAACAACTGGCAAAAAGATAACAATCGACTGCTGGGTAGCCTAATGGCCCTTGAACGTGAAGAATGGCGTTCCATGACATTCAACCTCTGTAGGGAGAGGGAACTCCGGTGAATATAAATAAGTATAATTAATAGTAGATAGAGTTCTTTAGAGCCGTTCATTAGGCCCATGGTATGACACTCGCTTTCAGACCGGAAAGTCCTGGGTTCGAGCCTCGCTCGGCGCATAGTTGAGTCCTTGGAGAAGGCTCTTTACTCACATTCTCTCACCGTACTCACCGTGTAAAAAGAGTACCTGGTCGTTAAAAGCGATGTCTCTGTCCGAAAAAGAAATTGTAACATCGCCTAACAGACGTCATTTCCCGTCCTACATGTTAAATGTTGCTGTTGACCGACCAGGGACCCCTTGTAAAGCGCTTTGAGCACCTTTAGTGGATATTGCGCTATATAAAAGCTCAATTTTTTTAAAGTTCTGGATAGGAAATCATGTGGACTCAACAACAACTGGCAAAAAGATACTCGACTGCTCGGTAGCCTAATGGCCCTTGAACGTGAAGAATGGCGTTCTATGACATTCAACCTCTGAAGGGAGAGGGAACTCCGGTAATTATAAATAAGTATAATTAATAGTAGATAGAGTCCTTTAGATTTTTTAGCCAAGCGCAGACAATCTATATCAATTTAGACTATAGATAGTGTGCCCTTGGCTAAGAAACTCACGACATTGCCATCCGGAAGTATAACGGACCAACACACAAAACTGTGTGTAACCATGAACTTTTATAGATAGTTCGAAGTTGACGTCACTCAGGTCTTTGTTAATGTTTTTTGCCTTTCGCGTTAATGAGTAATTCTCACTAAACTGTATTATCTGGACTATAAAAGTTCATGGTTATACACAATTTTGTGTGTTGGTCCGTTATACTTCCGGATGGCAGTGTTGTGAACTTATTGGCAAAGCGCATACGTCTGGATAATACAATTTAGTGAGAATTACTCATAAACGTGGATGGCAAACAACAATAACAGAGACCAGAGTGACGTGAACTTAATTCTATCTATAGGAAATGTGGAGGCAACAACGCCTGGCGAAAAGATGATCGACTGCTATGTAGCCTAATGGCCCTTGAGCGTGAAGAATGGCGTCCAACCTTTAAATTAAATTGCGCTTTATATAGCGCAATATCCACCAAATATGCTGAAAGCGCTTCACATGGGGTCCCTGGTCAACAGCATCATTTAACACGAAGGACGGGACATGACGCCTGCTATAGGCGATATTACAACTTTTCGGACAAAGATAACGCTATTAACGACCAGGTACTCCTTTTACACCTGAGTACGGTGAGAGAATGTAATTAAAGAGCCTTTTCCAAGGACTGAACTATGCGGGGAGCGCGAGGCTCGAACCCAGGATCTTCAGATCACAACATTGTCATCCGGAAGTAAAACAAAACTCTGTGTAACCATGAACTTTTATAGTCTGAATATGGGCTAACCAACACCGGAGACTGACTGTGACCGTAGTCATCGTTATCTTATAGCCTGACACAGACAAAAAAATGACGTCAAAAGACAAGTCTTTGGCAGAAAAAGAAAACAAATCGTGAGTTGTATTCAACAGTTCAACCAATGAGATCACTTGTTTCCATGAGCTCTACTAACGACAACTCACTGGGCGGCCAAATATCAAATAATGACGTCAAAATGCCAGTCCTTTTGGGTCTCAGTGCGTAGCCATCGTTAACATATAGCCTGACACAAGAACCCTCTAGGACTGGCAGTTTGACGGTCTGTTACCCCTGATGCCGTGGAGTGGGTTTGATGTTGAAGCGTCATGCTATGATGATGATGATAATGATAATGATAATAATGATAATAATGACAATGACAATGACAATGACAATGATGATGATGATGATGATGATGATGATGATGATGATGATGATGATGATGATGGTGGTGGTGGTGGTGGTGGTGGTGGTGGTGGTGGTGGTGGTGGTGGTGGTGGTGGTGGTGGTGGTGGTGGTGGTGGTGGTGGATGGTGGTGGTGGTGGTGGTGGTGGTGGTGGTGGTGTGTGTGTGATGTTTATGATGATGATGATGATGATGATGATGATGATGGTGCGTGGGACGTGGGTGGTGGTGAGTGGTGGTGGGATGATGATGATGATGATGATGATGATGATGACGATGACGATGACGATGACGATGCGATGAGATGACGATGACGATGACGATGATGATGATGATGATGATGATGATGATGATGACGATGCGATGACGATGATCGTATGTCGATGATGAGAGATGATGATGATAGATCGATCAAAGATGTGTGATGTGACATCATAGCATCGTTGCCTAGGCATTCCATGAAGGATATAGATAACTCTCAAACAAGATTTGATGTCAAAGAACACGTATGTTGCCAAGGAAATGGTTATAATCTTGCTCAGAAAAAACGAAATGCCTGAGCGGGCTCGAACCCGGGTCCTTCCGGGTCACAATGCAATGCCTTAACCACTCGGCCACTTCGCCCCCCCCCCCTTAGTTGGTAAGGAGAGGGTTAAACGATGGAAGAGATATAATATTATGTTGACGTAATTTCAAGTCAGTCATCTCAGGTTACCGACTATTTCATGTTCCAATATCCTCTATGTGTTTGCCATTCAATTTCCTCTCCATGTCTTCAAACAACATCATTTAACTAGCCAAGTGTTGTGCTACTCTGGAAAAACACGTATTTTTAAAATTTGGCCAGAAAACTCGTCCTTCAAATATTGTATCAATCGATATAAATGACCCATATCGTGGCAAAAGCTCTCAAACCTGGGACTTCCAAAAAATCTTTGAGTCCTACGATTAAGAGTGTTATTTTGCTAAAGTGAGGGTCATTTAAATCGATCGAGATTTGAAGGACGAGTTTTCTGGCCAAATTTTAAAATACGTATGAGTTTCTTCAGTATGCGGAGGTTAAGTGGTTAATTTGTATCGTCTGAGGCAGTTTGGTTTGTCAGATTGGATATTTCTGTGACCCAATGTCTCAAAACGGTATGTTCTGGCGGGGTGTGGGGTTAAAAGATTTTACTGTAAAACTGTTACTAGTTACAAAAGGGAAGACTAATTAAAATGAATATTTATAACCCAAAAGCATGAATAAATTAAGCTTATTTTTTTCAAAATAAGAAAAATGAAGGCAAATCAATTGAATTCAATTGACAATAGCATGGCACCTATTAAATCATGTAACTAGCCTTTCTCTCAATCAATCTCTCTAGTTGTGTAATGACGTCACCACTTTTTGCACAGATCATTAAGCACGATAGATGATGACTCATGATCTTTCATTGCGTCATCAGCAGAAATTAAGGAAAAGATAAACAAACATAAAACAGATTGGGGGTGTGAAAAAATTGATTTTCGTCACCACAATTATTGGCGAGACACTCTTTTCACACTTAATTATGAGGAAAATGTGAGTAAAGACTATTTTGCAAAAAGTCGGAGGCTTTGAACTTCCCACTATCGCGGGAATGGAGCCCAAGACCAACAGGTAACAAGACGGGTGTCTTAGCATTTAACCACAAATCTGCACAATGCGACAACCAACATGACGTTCTCTCTCTAATAACTTTTCCGCCGGTGACGTCACAGGCCTTGGGTGACGTCCGATCAAGGGACGCTACTCTTCCGCTAATCTGATTCCCTATTGAACGTCTTTTGAAATCTGAAAGAGACTTTATGGACACCATGTATTATGTTGACATTACTCTTGCTGTTATAGATACGCGTTCCTATTGCATTGGCGGCTTTTGTCTCACTCATCCCTAACACCGACTATATCCGTAGTTTACCCGGGTTACTTTTACCTTATGCCTATTTATTACATTTTCATGGGACAAATTGGATTCAGTAGTCTGATGCCACGCCGCCCGACAACAGTGGCCATCTTGGTTCTAAACAAAGAAAAATTTTACTTTTTATTCTTCATGCTGGCTAGAACTTTTCATGTCTTGTGATCAGAATGTGTAAATGTCAAAACATGATCAAATATATGGTTTTTTCCCCTCTGGATACGCTTTTATGCTCGCCGGGGAAATATTTCATAAGGGCGTCCGCCATTGTTTCGATAGTTAAGAGCCAGTGTTACTAAGTTACCATGCGTCATTAGGAAGGAAGTGACGTTACGACTGTTGAAGAGTATTATAGGCGTAGTATCAAAGCTATTGTTTTTAATTTTTACATGTTAATGATAGTTGAATAGAACTATCTATGTATCTACATGCTCATTTTTTAATACATTTTTTTTAAATTTTGAAAAGTAGCAAAAATCTCTGGGATTGAGTGAGTCAATATATCCGTATGTTTTACCAGTCAGTTTCCAGTTTCTGTTATTCAAGACAACATGTTTATCGTCTGTGTCATATTATTGGCATAGTATTTTATTGTAGATTTTGATTCTGATTTGATATGTGACCCTATGTTTAAAAGCCGTATTATGTGGCTATGCGGCTATGTGGTCTAATGATTGTGGCATGACAATCGCCCTTTGATCGGAAGGTCATGGGTTCGAGCCTCTCTTGGCGTATTGTTGAGTCCTTTGAAAATGCTATTCACTCAAATAAATTATCTCACGGGATCCTGTTAAAAATGAGTACTTGGCGTTTAAAAGAGCTGTCTTTGTCGGAAAAAAAATGAAATATTATGGCCTAAGAGGCGTCATGTCATGTCTCGTTCTATATTTAACGTGTTGCTCTTGGGCAGGGATCCTTTTGTAAAACGCTTTGAGCTTTAAACAAATAGAATTTTTAAAAAAACTATTGAGCTTTTGTATAGCGCAATTTCTACTAAACGTGAGCCCAGCCATATCCATTCATAATGGAGTATGATTTGCGTAGGTTTGGGAATACTTCCATTACAACAATGGGCCCATAACGAATTGGGTCATCAGACCTTCAAATACGTACACGTCGGTCTTCAGACAGAAAGTTCAAGTATCTAATGCAAAATATGGATTTATAGTGAAACGTGTTGACACAACTTTGCCTGCCATATCCGGTTTCCCTAAGGATTGTGGGGTTTATTATCCTTGCATGTTTACCACGTTCAGTCAATTTCCGGTTCCTGTTTTAAATCAACATTTCTAGAGTCTGTCTCGTTTTTTTGTTTTGTTTTGTTTTATTTATTTATGGCGTTGTTTTCGTTGTTTATTTATTTTTATTTGTTTTTGTTTATTTTATTTTATTTTATATTAAAATTCTTGATTGTGTTTTGTTTGCCTGTTTCGTTTCGCTTTTATTTTGTTTCGTTTGCCTTTTTGGTTTTGTTATCATGTTTTGTTTTATATCGTTTTGTTCCTTTAAAATCGTTTATTCTTATTTTGTTTGTTGTACAGGTTTTTTAAGATATTTTTTTGTTTTTTTTTTTAATGTTTTTTTTTTTTTTTTTTTTTTTTTTTTTTTTTTTTTTTTTTGGGGGGGGGGGGGGGGGATAGAAGGAGTTCATTTTTTGCTGTTGTGTCGTCTGCTTTTGGGGTTGCTGTTTTTTTGTTTCGTCTCTCTTCATTCCGTTTTTTTCTTCTTTTATTGTTGTGACATTCTTTGCTTTTATTATGGGGATGGTGGGGGGGGGGGGGGGGGTTTGTGAGGGGGGGGGGGGTAATATTTAGTTTTGTTGAGATTTTTGTTGTGATTGTCAGAGATTTTGCTTTGCCATTTTAAAGCATTTGAGCATTAATAATGAGAAATATCCACTAAACGTGCTCAAAGTGAATTACAAGGGGTTCTAAGCCACGGGCAACGCTTAACATGTAGGACAAGACATGGAGCCTTGTAGGCGAAATTACAAAAAGGCACGCGTGTATGTTCGTGTATGGCTGTGTCTGTATTTGTAAATGTGTTGATGTTCATACCATGAACCAAACTGAGCATTGTTTACCTCACATGAATTGCCTTTAATTTGGACAATAAAGATTATTATTATTATTATTATTATTATTATTATTATTATTATTATTATTATTATTATATTATTATTATTATTATTATTATTATTATTATTATTATCATTATTATTATTACTATTATATTATTATTATTATATTATTATTATTATTATTATTATTATTATTATTATTATTATTATTATTATTATTATTACTATTATTATTATTATCATTATTATTACTATTGTTACTATTATTATTATTATTATTATTATTATTATTATTATTATTATTATTATTATTATTTTATTATTATTATTATTATATCTTACCAAACAGTTGCTCCTTTTATACCCGAGTACGGTGAGAGAATGTAAGTAAAGAGCCTTTTTTTTACCAAGCCTTCAACTTTCCGCCTCTCAAAAACGGGGGGAAAAAGCCCAGTAGAAATTCCGATGATTGTAGGCGGCTATGCGGTCTAGTGGTATGACACTCGCTTTCGGACCGGAACGTCCTGGGTTCGAGCCTCGCTCGGCGCATAGTCGAGTCCTTTGAAAAAGTCTCTTTACTCACATTCTCTCACCGTACTCAGGTGTAAAATGAGTACATGTCCGTTAACAGCGCTGTCTCTGTCGGAAAAAAAATGTATAATATCGCCTAACAGGTGTTATGTCTCGTCCTACATGTTACGTGTATCTGTTGGTCTAGTATATAGATAGTATGCGCTTGGCTAAGAAGCTCATAACATTGCCATCCGGAAGTATAACGGACCAACACACAAACATGTGTGTATCCATGAGCGTTTATAGTCAGGTTAATACAGTTCAGTGAGCATTACTCATAAACGCGGATGGCAAAAAACAATAACAAAGGCCTGAGTGACTTCATCTTCGAACTATCTATAAAAGCTCACGTTTTTTGGGGGGTTTTGTTAAGATTTTTAAAATAAAGCCGCACAAATAAGTTCTTTCACTCATATGAAACGACTTTACATGTGTTTATGGATTGCCCATTATACAACGTGCAACGCTCGAACCACTGGGTCACCCCTACAACACTCAACACAAAGCTCTATGGTGAGGCTGAGGACCTAAAGCGGACCACAGACTTCATAGCAGATATCGGACTGCAGCCATAGATGTCCATCAGAGGAACGAAGAAGAAGAAGAAGAAGAAGAAGAAGACGCATATAATATTTTTTTAGATCAATAATCAGGGGTGAAATAAGTACAAGTCTCTGTCGGATGGGAAAAAAATGTTTTCCCAGAGACAATATATTTAATTATATAATCGCATTACTTATAGTTAGATGCTCCATTCACAACTCACTGATCCGATTGAGGTCTTCAACAACAGAGAGTTCCCTTTGTAAAGAGATGATATGGGTTTTTTTTACTTGTGAAGCATTTCTATCTTTCTTTATATTATTACAGTTTATTGATGCTATACGTTTAGCTTATAAAAATCACAATATCCGCCAGCCGGATTTAACCTACCCACGCATAAAACTATAGATAGGACGAAGTTGACGTCACTCGGGTCTTTTTTTAATGTTTTTTACCATCCGCGTTTACGAGTAATTCTCACTAAACTGTATTTGCCAGACTATAGATAGTACGCGCTTGTCTAATAAGCTCATAACATTGCCATCCGGAAGTACAACGGACCAACAGACAAAACTGTGTGTATCCATGAACGTTTATAGTCGGGTTAAAACAGTTCAGTGAGCATTTCGATAGATCGACGTTGACGTCACTCGGGTCTTTGTTATTGTTTTTTGCCATCCACCTTACTTTATGATTAATTCTCACTAAACTGTTTTATCCGTTCGAGTTTACACATAGGATTTTTGTGTTGATCTTTAATACTTCCGGATGGCAATGTTGTGAGATTCTTAGTCAAGCACACAGCATCTATAGCAAGCTTCTCCATTCACAACTAACTCATCCGATTGAGGTCTTCAACAACAGAGAATTCCCTTTGTCAAGAGATAATGTGATTTTTTAACTTGTGAAGCATTTCTATCTTTCTTTATATTATTACAGTTTATTGATGCTATACGTTTAGCTTATAAAAATCACAATATCCGCCTGCCAGATTGAACCTACCAACACAAAAAACTTTTATATGTAATCTTGAACGTTTATAGATGATGTGCGCTTGGCTAAGAAATTCACAGCATTGCCATCCAGAAATATAACGAACCGACACACAAAACTGCGTGTAACCTTAAACCTCTCCTTACCACTTATTGGAAAATCGTCACATTTGTTACGATGCAACCGTCATTGTTTTCATCCAGTTTTCATTTCTTTTTGCTATAGCTATAAAAACTTGACATTCTGTAATAGAGTTCATATTGTCGAACAATATTATGTATAGAATGTGCTTGTTGCTTTTCTGTTTGAGTAAGATATGTATGTTTTTCTGTTGAGTGGGTGTGGAGTTTTGGGGAAAATGTTGAAAATGGCTGGTATGGAGAGGGTTAAAAGTGTATAGTCTGGCTGATACAGGAGTTTATTGATAATTGGATTCAATAGTCTGATGTCACGTCGCCCAGAAACGACGGTCGTCTTGGTTCTAAACAAAAAAAATCGTTACTTTTTATTCTTCATGCTGGCTAGAACTTTTGATATGTCTTGTGATCAGAATGTGTAAAAGTAGTAACTTAGTAACTGGCTCTAAACTATCAGAACAATGGCGGACGCCCTTATGAAATATTTCTCAGACGACCATAAAAAGCGTATCCAGAGGAGAAAAACATTATAAATCTGATCATGCTAGACTTTTATACATTATGATCAGATGGCATATGAAATGTTTTAGCCAGCATGAAGAATAAAAAGTACCGATTTTCTTTGTTTAGAACCATGCTACTCGCCGTTGCTGGGCGACGTGACATCAGCCTATTGAATCCAAAATGACCATAAATCCGACAACTTAAGCAAAACAAAACGAAACTAAAAGCTACGTGCGCCGATCCGAGTTTTGGAATTTATTAATCTCCCCGTACAAGAGAGTTGTGATTAACTGAGCGCTGTTCGCCGGACATCGGACATGGATTCTTAATTACACATGCATGTCTGGCCTGTCCAGTGTCGTGTGGAGCTTCTCCTCCTCCCCCTCCCCTTCTAATCCTCCCTCTTCTCATCCTCCTCCTCCTCCTCCTCCTCCTCCTCCTCCCCTTCTAATCCTCCCTCTTCTCTTCCTCCTCCTCCTCCTCCCTCTCCTCCCCTCCCCTTCTAATCCTCCCTCTTCTCTTCCTCCTCCTCCTCCTCCCTCTCCTCCTCCCTCTCCTCCCCTCCCTATTCTCTTCCTCCTCCTCCTCCCTCTCCTCCCCTCCCCTTCTACTCCTCCCTCTCCTCCCATCCCCTTCTAATCCTCCCTCTTCTCATCCTCCCCATCCTCCTCCTCCTACTCCTCCTCCTCCTAAGCTGTTAAGATGTTGAAAATTTAATTTATAGCCAGAAATATCAGACTTGTGTTGAGTTTGTATGTTTTATTGAGGAGAATGGATACCATATTTTAGGGTGCTAATGCCAACAATTCATATTTTTGACCAGTTTAACATTAAATTCGGCCTTTAAGCATCTGGTTCGTTCCGACATAATACCGTTTTGAGACGATGGGTCACATTTTGGCAATCCGCCAGAAAAAAGTGGTCCTTCCGAAGTCTGTATGATTATTGTGTTCATGAAGCCAGAATGTAACCGTTTCAATAGAGTTAACATGACAATAGCAATAGGATTCAGTAGTCTGATGTCATGCCGCCCGGCAACGGCGGCCATCTTGGTTCTAAACAAAGAAAATCATTACTTTTTATTCTTCAAGCTGGCTAGAACTCTTCATATGTCTAGTGACCAGAATGTGTAAAAGTCAAAACATGATCGAATGTATGGGTTTTTTTCCCTCTGGATACAATTTTATGCTCGCCGGGGAAATATTTCATAGGGGCGTCCGCCATTGTTCCGATAGTTTAGAGCCAGTGTTGCTAAGTTACCATGCTGCATTAGGAATGGAGTGACGTTACGACTATTGAATCCTATTGCTTGCTATATTCTAGCAATTCGACCCCCCCCCCCCCCTCATACGCATGTCTTTTCAACCTATATTAAAGCCAATAAAATGAGCGAAATTATTCTGCAATACTTGATTTTTTTTTTTTTTTTATAATATTCAACGGGTCCAACCAAAGCATTATAATTTAACGATTACGTATTAAAAAACAAAAAAACTTGAGCTTTTATATAGAGCAATATCCACTAAACGTGCTCAAAGCTCTTTACAAGGGGTCCCTGACCAACAGCAACACGTAACATGTAGAACGAGACATGACGCCTGTTAAGCAATATTGCAATTTTTTTTTCATACAAAGA
>NC_088374.1:12841202-12851202 GCF_034508935.2 Berghia stephanieae
TGAGACAATATTTTATCCTGGCGATACTCATTGTGTGTTCAATTAGGTCTGTATGTGTATGTGTGTGTGTGTGTTTGTGTGGGTGTGTGTGGGTATGTTAACATAGATTTAAGTTTCCAATTCTGAATGATGGACCATTTATAAATCTCCCCAAACCACGGTATTTTGGGCAGTGATCTCCCTGATTATTTGGTTTTGGTCCCAATTCTACTATAATGAAGAAAAGTTGTAAACTATGGATACTGATTGTGTGTCAACCGATGTGTTTGTATTTGTGTATGTGTGTGTGTGTGTATGTGTGTGTTGCTGGGTGTATTCTCATTTGTTCTCGTATGTTGACACCATTTTCAAAGACGAAGGAATGAAGATTGCCACAGAGCATGGCATCCCATTTCGGTTGTCGCCCCTGATTATTGATACTGGGTTAATGCTGCCATAATGAGACAATAATGACATATTCTACTATCGATACTCAACGCGTTTTCATTGATGTGCGAGTGTGTGTATTATGTGTTTGTGTGTGTGTTTGTGTGTGTGTTAGTGTGTATTGCGCGGCTATGTGGTCTCCTGGAATGACACTTCGCTTTCGGATTGGAAGGTCCTGGGGTTGAGCCTCGCTCGGCGCATAGTTCAGTCCTTGGAAAAAAAAAAACCTCATTTTACTCACATTCTCTCACCAAACTCAGGTGTAAAATGAGCACCTGGCCTTTAACAGCGTTGTCTCTGTCGGACAAAAATTGTAATATCGCCTATCAGGCGCCATGTCTCGTTTTACATGTTTCGTGTTGCTGTTGGCCAGGGACCCTTCGTAAAGCGCTTTGAGCACGTGTAGTGGATATTGCGTTATATAAAAGCTCAAGTTTTTTGTTGTTGTTGTTGTTAGTTTATTTTAATTTTTTTCTTTGTTATATTAAAACACTATTTTCTCACCTCATAGTCTTCAAGATACAATCCTCAAAAATGATAGATTTTTCCATCCCCATCTATACGGACCACAGCATTTTGGGTTCTGTCCCTAGAATATTGGTTTGGGCTTTTGTTTTGTTTTTAAGGGTTTTACGACTCTTGCAACACATTTAGGTTATATCAGCGACAGTAAAAAGGAAGAAAATGGGATAGTAAAAAGTTCTAGAATTACAATTAAAGCACCCAAGAAAAAGTAAGACAAAGGGGAACTAGGAACAAATAGGGATCAGATGTAGATTCCAAGAGCATACCACCAATGTATTTAGTTTGAGATCACCTATAAGTCTCATCCGGACACAAGCACGAGATTAAACTAAGAGGAATACACTTAAATTTTTACATTATACATTCAAAATAACAAATATAATAATACTAATACATAACAGAGAGATGATTTAAAAGGAAAATTATCATCTACCAAAACAATAATAACTGTGTATTTTACTGTTTCCCTCCCAGTCAAGGACTCCGGCCAGGGCCAAGACAAAACCAAGACAAAGACAGAAAGCATGTCGAAAAACAGATATAAGGGGATAGAAGACACAGTAAGTGCCTGTATGCCCGCTAGTTAGGTTAGCAACCCCAGATGTTTTCAATGATGTGTGTGTGTGTGTGTGTGTGTGTGTGTGTGTGTGACAGAGAGAGAGTGAGAGAGAAAGAGAGAGAGAGAGGGGGGAGAGGGAGGGAGAGTAAGAGAGAGATATTTTTAAACAGAGTGTGAGAGATAGAGAAATGGAGCGAGAGAGAGAGAGATAGAGAGAGAGAGATAGAGAAAGGGAGAGAGAGAGAGAGAGAGAGAGAGAGAGAGAGAGAGAGAGAGAGAGAGAGTTTAGATTAATGGGGATGAAAGTGTGAATGAAGGAATTAAACCGACCACAGCATCTTAAGACGGTGGATATTAAAGGCCTACACACTGAATCCGTTTTAATGAGACGGCCATTTCTATGACAGTCACCGATAAAACAATTTTTAAAAAGTTTGAACACAACCATGATATCTAGTCGATGTCCTAGTGATTGAGTGGTTAAGGCTTTGCACTGTGACCGGGAAGGTCCAGGGTTCGGGCCCCACGTCAGGCACTTTTGTTTTCATTTTTTTGTGCAAGATTATGAACCTCCAATTTGCTCACTTTGGACAACATAGGTGATTCCTATTGACACAACCATTATATCTATTAGGCTTCAACAGTTGTGACGTCACTTCCCTTGTAATGACGCATAGTAACTTAGTAACTGGTTCTAAACTATTGGAACAATGGCGGACGCCCTTATGAAAAAATTCTCCGACGAGCATAAAAGTGTATCCAGAAGAGAAAAACATAATTCTGATCATGTTTCGACTTTTTTACATTCCGATCACATGACATGTGAAAAAGTTCTAGCCAGCATGAAGAATAAAAAATACCGATTTTCTTTGTTTAGAAACCAGTTGATCGTTACTCGGCGGACGTGACATCAGACTATTGAATCCTATTGTTTGGCTATGTGGTCTAGAGAGATGCCAGGACCTTCCGTCGCGAAGGCATAATATAATAGTGAGCTAATGATTCTGGTTTCTTGTAGATTCCGAACAAAGTTCCAATATGGGCAGAGAAATCGTGATGTCACACCATATACTCTTCCGGTTCCAAACTCATTGGAAGTGTGTATGTGATAAGTCCTTTCCCTGGACTAATAATGAATCTTTTTTTTTTTGTTTGTTTGTTGCTTTAGGTCTCTTCCAACACAATTGAGGTTATATGAGAGACCGCTGAAACAAAAAAACAAGCAATCTAACAAAAATAGTACAAATGTAAATCAAAATCATAACCTAAATTATAAATAACCAAGAACAAACAGGCAGAAGATTTACAGAGAAAAAAAAATATCCCTGTCAAAAATACAATCACAAACCAAAGAAGCAGGATAGGCTAGTAAAGAGAAGAAGAAACGACATCACTATCGGATCGTACACCCATGCGAACATCATAGGTATATGATTCAAGGGTGATGCTCCCATCCAACCACCCGCTAATAATAATGAATCAGTTGCACGTTAAATCATAAGGTTTTCGTGACAGGATGTATAGATAGAATGAAATTGACGTCGATCGAGCCTTTGTTATTGTTTTTTGCCATCCACCTTTATGAGTAATTCTCACTTAACTGTATTATCCAGACTATAAAAGTTCATGGATACTCACAGTTTTGTGTGTTGGTCCGTTATACTTCCGATGGCATTGTTATGAGCTTCTTAGCCAAGCGCATTCTATCTATAGGCAGATTCATAGTATGACGTAACAGACGTGACAGAAATAGGATGGGTGGTCTTTATTGACGACCAGCATACTTTCAGACCAGAAGATAAGATGCCATCGCTCTGAAATCAGACGATCAGTTTCACAAAGTATATACACTTCCAAGGAGATTAGAACCGCTATCTTGACATGTGTGTATGTATGTACGCTCATTTCTTTTGTATACATGTGTAGAAACAATGTACAAGCGTGTATGTGCGTGTATGGCTGTGTCTGTATTTGTAAATGTGTTGATATTCATACCATGAACCAAACTGAGCATTGTTTACCTCACATGAATTGCCTTTAATTTTGGACAATAAAGATTATTATTATTATTATTTATTATTATTATTATTATTATTATTTTTATTATTATTATTATTATTATTATTATATTATTATTATTATTATTATTATTATTATTATTACATTTTTGTTCCCTATTGCAACGGAACCTTTGGACTAAAAGGTGTGGCGGGAAACCGGAACAGCTCATTGTCCGCAATACCCTTGTGGTGAAGCGATTGAATTGGAAATGGGAACTGTTTGGTTTTTCGTTTGTTTGTTTGTTTGATTTTTTTTAAGGGTTTTACGACGCTTGCAACACATTAAGGTCATATCAGCGCCAGTAAAAAAAGAGAAGAAAATGGGATAGTAAAAAGTTTTAGAATTACAATTAAAGCACCCAAGAAAAGGTTAGACAATGGAGAATTGGCTCAAATAGGAAACAGATGTAGATTCCAAGAGCACACTATCAGTGTACATAGTTTAAAATCACCTAAAAGTGTCATCCAGACACGAGCAAAGGTCCCTACTAAGAGGAATACACTCAAATGCTTACATTATACATTCAAAACAACAAATATAATAATAATAATAATAATAATAATAATATAATAATAATAATAATAATAATAATAATAATAATATAATAATAATAATAATAATAATAATAATAATAATAATAATAATAATAATAATAATAATAATAATAATAATAATACATAACAGAGAGATGATTTACAAGAAACAATAACTACACTATTTGACCGTTTCCCTCCCAGCCAGGGTATCCGGCCAGGGCCAGGACAAAACCAAGTAATCTCATTCTAAGACAAAGACAGAAAGGAAATTGGAACACAGATATAGGGAGATACGAGTAGAAGACACAGTACGTACCTCCCTGCCCACTATGGGAGGTCAGGAACACCACCCAGGAACTTGGAACTGTATTGCTTTCAAACCAATTCACATCCAATTGTAAACAGGCTACCCACTATCTTGGTTTAAATAGAATTCAACAGTCTGATGTTACGTCCACCCAGCAACGAGCAGCTTGGTTCTAAACAAAGAAAACCAGTCCTTTTTCAATCTTCATGTTGGCTAAAACTTGTTTACATGTCGTGTGATCAGATTTTTTTCATTATGTTTTATTTGTTTTCCACGTTTATTTGTGTATTGTTATGCTGACGAAGGGTTTGTACCCGAAACGTCCATTGTCTGTTTTGTTCCCATACGAAGCCTCTCCAGTTGCACTCGTCCATTATCTATAAACGTTTTGCCGTTACTTGTCTTTTGATTAAAACGGGAAGATCTGGTGCCGGGTCAAAATAAGATCTAATTTCGCCTTTAAAGGGATGAGCTAAAAAATGAACTTGTCTATAGCGCAATATCCACTAAACGTGCTCAAAGCGCTTTATAAAGGGTCAACAGCAACATTTAACATGTAGGACGGGACATAACGCCTGTTAGGCGATGTTACAATTTTTCGGACAATGACAACGCTGTTAACGGCCAGTTACTCATTTTACACCTGAGTACAGTAGGAGAATGTGAGTAAAGAGTCTTTTCCAAGGACTCAAATATGCGCCGAGCGCGAGGCTCGAACCCAGGACCTTCCGAAATAGGGGTGTCACGGGATGCTGGACGGTGCGTGCAATTAACCCTTTGCAAGTGACACAGATTTTTTGTTTTAAAATGATAATTTCCCTTTGTATTGATTTCAATGTAGAATACACCATTGTAATACGGCTTCGATAAAACTCTAATTGCATTGCCGTCATTTGTCATTTGATGAAAACAGTAAGATCTTCTTTTAGCTCCGAGTATATTATTATTATTATTATTATTATTATTATTATTATTATTATTATTATTATTATTATTATTATTATTATTATTATTATTATTATTATTATTATTATTATTATTATTATTATTATTATTATTATAATTATTATTATTATAATTATAATAATTATTATTATTATTATTATTATTATTATTATTATTATTATTATTATTATTATTATTATTATTATTATTATTATTGTACGGGAGACCATCCAGTCTGTTTCATCCTGTAGTCTTTTAAACAAGAAAAAAAAAACGACGCACAATTCATCACCGCTGTATTTCTATCTATCCATCTATCGAGCGGTTCAAATAAAATGTTATTTGTGCGACCTTTTAATTCTGTTACGTCCGCGTAACGCAACAAAACTCTGTATCTGGAGCTGATTTAGTGGACGACACCCACCAAGCGAATGGAGTTGGACGACGAAGAGGCATCTGCTATCCTGAAGACATTCCATTTTTTTAGATAGATTTTTTCTTTTTTTTTTTTTCAAAATTTTTTCTCTTTTTTAACCAAAAATCTTTGCTATTTTTCGGATTAAAAAAGAAACTTTTGGCTTAAGGTTTATATTCTTTTTTTTTTCAAAAATTTTTCTCTTTTTTAACCGAAAATATTTGCGAATTTTCGGATTAAAAAAGAAACTTTCGGCTTCTTTTTTTTTTTTTTTTTTTTTTCCTTTCTTTTTTTTTTTTTTTTTTTTTTTCCTTTTTATCTGGCCCTGAGGGACGGTCGGACCAATTCTCTTCCTTAATAATAAAGATGTTGATGATATGTAAATAATAATAATAATAATAATAATAATAATAATAATAATAATAATAATAATAATAATAATAATAATAATATAATAATAATAATAATAATAATAATAATAATAATAATAATAATAATAATAATAACAATAACATTGCTAAATAGAAAGCAATCAACCAATCAAAATGCATTAGAAAAGACGAGAGAGACCAATCGTGAACCGTCATTTCGCTTCCGCCATTTCCAAATCTGAAGAGACGCAATGACGTGATGAGATCGTGGGGTCACGTGATCGAGTTATCTGCACCCTAACGGGTCGGTGATGTAAGAGACAGGGGTCACGCGAGGTCAGCTACTGATGACTGCGGTGTGTCAAAGGTCAAATCGCTTTTTTTGGTGCAGACGTCAATCAAAGAGAAACTGCTCTGCCGTTCTCTGGAAAAACCCGTATTTAAAAATTTGGCCAGAAAACTCGTCCTTCAAATTATATCGATCGATTTAAATGACCCTCATCTTGGCAACAACTCTCAAACCTGGGACGTAAGGAAGACTTTGCGAACACCCAGGTTTTAGAATATTTTGCCAAGATGAGGGCTTTTTAAATGGATAAATCGATCGATATTTGAAGGACGAGTTTTTTTGCCAAATTTTTAAATATGGGTTTTTCTAGAGTTCTGTTGCTGCTGATATTCCTTTACAATATTCGGAGTCTTGACTTTGGTCTGTGGTCCTTTCAAATGTTTTGACATCTTCTTTGTCGTCATATTTTGTCCGATCTTTATTATTTATTATGGATATACATAGATAATGTGCGCTGGGCTAAGAAATTCAGCACAACCTTGCCATCCGGAAATAATATAACGGACCAAAACACAAAAGTATGTGTAACCTTGAAGGTTAATAGTCTGGATTATAGATAGAATGCGCTTGGCCAATGAGTTCACAACATTGCCATCCGGAAGTATAACGGACCAACACACAAACTCTGTGTAACCATGAACTTTTATAGTCTAGTTAATACAGTATAGTGAGAACAACTCACAAACGCGGATGGCGAAAACAATAACAAAGGCCTGAGTGACGTCATCTGCATACTATCTATACAGTTTAGTGAGAATTACTCACAAACATGGATGGCAAAAAAATCAATAACAAAGACCTGAGTGACGTCAACTTTATTCTGTTTATACTGTTTGTGTTAGTGAAGAGGTGGTGGGGGTGGAGGGGCGTGAGGGGGAGGGGGGCGAGGACGTTAATGTATTTTAGTATATTATTATAGGGAATGAGATTAGCGGAAGAGTAGCGTCCCTTGATTGGAAGTCACGAGCGGAAAAGTTATTAGAGAGAGAACGTTATGTTGGTTGTGCGGCATGAGACACTTCACAGAAAGCGAGGACGAGAGAGACGCATGCGCAAAATCATTTTGACGTTCTCTCTGTAAGGTGACGTCCAATCAAGGGACGCTCCTCTTCCGCTAATCTCATTCCCTATAGATAGAATGCGCTTGGCCAAGGAGTTCACAACATTGCCATCCGGAAGTATAACGGACCAACACACAAACTCTGTGTAACCATGAACTTTTATAGTCTGGTTAATACAGTTTAGTGAGAACAACTCACAAACGCGGATGGCAAAATCAATAACAAAGACATGAGTGACGTCATCTTCGAACTATCTATATTGCACTGATATATTCACACTATCTGCCAATATATTTCAATGTCATTTTTTGTTGATGGTGCTATTTATTGCTGTTGGAAGGAAAGAGAGTTGTAAGAAGATAGAGAATGACCTAATTTTATAACCTAAGAATGGCCGAAAGTGATTTTAAAAGCAACACATATTTCATGCACACCACAGAGGATCGTGATTCGTGGATACAGACAGCTGACCGGAAACGTGCTCAAGAGGACAAGCCACGATGGATGGTGATTAATGGACATGGATCGTGATTCGTGGAGACAGCTGACCGGCAACGTGCTCAAGAGTGCAAGCCACCATGGATGATGATGGATGGACATGGATCGTGATTCGTGGAGACAGCTGACCGGCAACGTGCTCAAGAGCACAAGCCACCATGGATGATGATGGATGGACATGGATGGACATGGATCGTGATTCGTGGAGACAGCTGACCGGCAACGTGATCAAGAGTGCAAGCCACGATGGATGATGATGGCGTATAGATAGTTCGAAGATGACGTCACTCAGGTCTTTGCTATTGCTTTTTGCCATCCGCGATTACGAGTAATGCTCACTGAACTGTATTAACCTGACTATAAACGTTCATGGATACACACAGTTTTGTGTGTTGGTCCGTTATACTTCCGGATGGCAATGTTATGAGCTTCTTAGCCAAACGCATACTATCTATTATTGAGTATAATGTTGTCACTAGACCTAAACGAAGATGACGTCACTCTGGTCTTTATTATTGTTTTTTTACCATTCACGTTTATGAGTAATTCTCACTAAACTGTATTAACCAGACTATAGATAGTATGCGCTTGGCTAAGAAGATCATACATTGCCATCCGGAAGTATACGGGACCAACACACAAAACTGTGTGTAACCATGAACATTTATAGTCGGGGTTAATTGAGCATTACTCATAAACGCGGATGGCAAAAAACAATAACAAAGACTTGAGTGACGTCATCTTCGAACTATCTATAAACGTGTGAGGATACACACAGTTTTGTATGTTGGTCCGTTATACTTCCGGATGGCAATGTTGTGAGCTTCTAAGCCAAGCGTATACTATCTATATGGCATGTTTTTGACATGTGAGTGGTTCTTCTTTGCTTTCTTATTATTCATTTTTTTTGTTTTTGTTTTTAAGGGTTTTACGGCGCTTGCAACACATTTAGGTTATATCAGCGCCAGTAAAAAGGAAGAAAATGGGAAAGTAAAAAGTTCTAGAATTACAATTAAAGCACCCAAGAAAAAGTAAGACAGGGAAACTGGGAACAAATAGGGATCAGATGTAGATTCCAAGAGCATATCACCAATGTACTTAGTTTGTGATCACCTATAAGTCTTATCCGGACACAACCACAAAATCCAACAAAGAGGAATCCACTCAAATGCTTACATTATACATTAAAAATAAATATAATAATACATAACAGAGAGATGATTTACAAGGAAAAAAATATCATCTCCCAAACAATAACTATGCATTTGACTGTTCCCCTCCGAGCCAGGACTCCGAACAGGGCAAAGTAATGTCATTCCAAGACAATGACAGAAAGCATGTTGGAAAACAGAAAGAAGGGGATAGAAGACACAGTATGTACCTCCCTGCCCGCTATGGGAGGTCAGGATCACCACCCAGGAAAATAGATATAAGGGGATAGAAGACACAGTATGTACCTCCCTGCCCGCTATGGGAGGTCAGGATCACCACCCAGGAAAATAGATATAAGGGGATAGAAGACACAGTATGTACCTCCCTGCCCGCTATGGGAGGTCAGGATCACCACCCAGGAAAATAGATATAAGGGGATAGAAGACACAGTATGTACCTCCCTGCCCGCTATGGGAGGTCAGGATCCCCACCCAGGAAAAAAAGATATAAGGGGATAGAAGACACAGTATGTACCTCCCTGCCCGCTATGGGAGGTCAGGATCACCACCCAGGAAAATAGATATAAGGGGATAGAAGACACAGTATGTACCTCCCTGCCCGCTATGGGAGGTCAGGATCACCACCCAGGAAAATAGATATAAGGGGATAGAAGACACAGTATGTACCTCCCTGCCCGCTATGGGAGGTCAGGATCCCCACCCAGGTATTCATTTTTATTCCAATGTATTTAAGACAGGGTTTTTTCCCCTTGAGTGAGTTCTGTTCGTATCATTA
>NC_088374.1:12856202-12871202 GCF_034508935.2 Berghia stephanieae
TGAATGACAATATGAGAGAGAGAGAGAGAAAGGCAGAAGAAGAAGAAGCAGAAGAAGAAGAAGAAGAAGAAGAAGAAGAAGAAGAAGAAGAAGAAGAAGAAGAAGAAGAAGAAGAAGAAGAAGAAGAAGAAGAAGAAGAAGAGAAAAGAAGAAGAAGAAGAAGAAGAAGAGAAGAAGAAGAAGAAGAAGAGAGAAGAAGAGAGAAGAAGAAGAAGAAGAAGAAGAAGAGAAGAAGAAGAAGAAGAAGAAGAAGAAGGTCAGGAGGAGGAGGAGGAGGAGAAGAGAAGAATAAGAGAAGAAGGAAGAAGAGAAAAGAAGAGAAGAAGAAGAGAAGAAGAAGAGAGAGAAGAAGAGAGAGAGAGAGAGAGAGAGATAGAGAGAGAGGTTAGAGAGAGAGAAGAGAGATGGAACAGGAGGAGGGGATAGAGTAAGGATGCGGGGAAGGGAGGGAGAGAAGAATTGTTGGTGTCCAACTTAGGCTCTATCAATGATAATAATACTATCATTATACGGGCGAAAGGGAAATAACTCTCAAAGAAACTTGAGAAAGATCGACAACTCGATACTCATAGTACGTTTTTATAAACTCGTTAGTTTTCTTACGAGCTCCTCATACTATCGCGTTTACAATGAGATCAATTCATCATAAAGACATTTATTCTACAGTGTCACGTGATAGTAGATTTAGTATGACAATTGGATCAATAGTTGATGTCACGCCACCGGCAACGGCGGCCAACTTGGTTCTAACAAAGAAATCATTACTTTTCTTCTTCATGTGGCTAGAACTTTTCATGTGTCTTGTGATCAGAATGTGTATAAAAGTCAAAACATGATCAAATTTATGGGGTTTTTTTCCTTGGATACGCTTTTTAGCTCGCCGGGAATATTTCTACGGGCGTCAGCCATTGTTCCGATAGTTTAGAGCCAGTGTTACTAAGTTACCATGCGTCATTAGGAAGGAAGTGATGATACGATTGTTGAAGAGTATTCTAGAATAAAACGATCAAAGCAGCCTACTGTTACCAAATATATATATATATATATATATATATATATATATATATATATATATATATATATATAGAGAGAGAGAGAGAGAGAGAGAGAGAGAGAGAGAGAGAGTAGGGAGAGAGAATAAATAGGAGTGAAATATCTGTTCAATGTTGTTATTATTATTGTTATTATTATTATTATTATTATTATTATTATTATTATTATTATTATTATTATTATTATTATTATTATTATTATTATTATTATTTGGCTCCAGTAGGATTCAACAGTAGTGGCTGTCACTTCTCTGGTATCGATGCATAGTAACTTAGTAACTGGTTCTAAACTATCGGAACAATGACAGACGCCCTAAGTGAAATACTTATACTTCTCCGACGAGATGAAAGGGTATCCAGAGGAGAAAAACATTATAAATCTGATCATGTTTTCACTTTTATGCATTCTGATCACACGAAGCCAGCATGAAGAATAAAAAGTACCGATTTTCTTGGTTTAGAGCCAAGCTGCTCTTTGATATGCGGACGTGACATCAGACCTATTGAATCCTATTTCATATCTTCATGAGTATCACTACGAGCTTGCAAGTATGTCGTGTTATTGCACGATAAAAAATAGGGAGTTTAATAAATACAAAGAATCGAAAGGAAATATTTATTCCACCCCTTCAAGTTAGAATCCTCGACAATTCGTGAAATTACGATTGGATGGTAGCAGTACAAGGATTCGCCATTATTTGTGTTTTTCTTCATCTGCTTGAATGACAATATGACTCCCTCCTTGTTATTCAATTTGCCATCCGCGCTTATGAGTAATGCTCACTGAACTGTATTAACTAGACTATAAACGTTCATGGATACCCACAGTTTCGTGTGTTGGTCCGTTATACTTCCGGATGGCAATGTTATGAGTTTCTTAGCCAAGCGCATACTATCTATAAATAGTTCGAAAATGACGTCACTCAGGTCTTTGTTATTGTTTTTTTGCCATCCGCGTTTATGAGTAATGCTCACTGAACTGTATTAACCTATCTATAAACTTTCATGGATACACACAGTTTTGTGTGTTGGTCCGTTATACTTCCGGATGGCAATGTTATGAGCTTCTTAGCCAAACGCATACTATCTATAGATTGTTTTTGTTTTTAAGGGTTTTACGGCGCTTGCAACACATTAAGGTCATATCAGCGCCAGTAAAAAGGAAGAAAATGGGATAGTAAAAAGTTCTAGAATTACAATTAAAGAAACCAAGAGAAAGTAAGACAAAGGGGGAACTAGGAACAAATAGGGATCAGATGTAGATTCCAAGAGCATACCATAAATGTATTTAGTTTGAGAACACCTATAAATCTCATCCGGACACAAGCACAAAATCCAACAAGGAGGAATACACTCAAATGCTTACACTATACATTAAAAATAAATATGATAATACATGACAGAGAGATGATTTACAAGGAAAAAAATATCATCTCCCAAAAAAATATCTATGCATTTGGCTGTTTCTTTCCCAGCTAGGACTCCGGCCAGGGCCAAGACAAAACCAAGTAATCTCATTCCAAGACAAAGACAGAAAGCATGTTGGAAAACAGATAAAAGGAGATAGAAGACACAGTATGTACCTCCCTGCCCACTATGGGAGGCCAGGATCCCCACCCAGCTATCTATAGAAGACAGCCATACTAATGAATCTATTCACAAGATTATGCCTATTTTTATATTTTATATTACCTTTAAAAAGTCCCATTTTTATGAGTAGTAATCAGCCTGAAGGCGTTTAAGGTTACACATAGTATTGTGTATTGGTGCGTTATATTCGGTTAGCGGATGTTGTGAGCATTTCAGCTATACGCGTAGCATCAATATTATGTCTGTATCTAAATCCTTATTGGGGCGGAATGTATCCGTAATATGAAAATGATACCATTATATAGCCATTCTGTGATACGCATACGAGATGTAATGATAAGGATGGAATGGGAATATGGGATGATGATAGGAAGGGGGAAGATGAGGAGGGGGGGGGGAGGAAGAGGAGGGGGAGGAGAAGGAGAAGGAAGAGGAGGGGGTGGAGGATGAGTGGGAGGGGGGAAGCAGGGGAAGGAGAAGGGGGAGTAGGAGGAGGAGGAGGAGTAGGAGGAGGAGGAGGAGGAGGAGAAGACGGCGGAAGAGGAGGAGGAGGAAGGGGAGGAGGAGGAGGAAGGGGAGGAGGAGGAAGAGGAGGAGGAGTAGGAAAGGGAGGGTGAGGTGGAGGGGAGAGAGGAGGGAAAGTTGATGAGGACGATGATGATGATGATGATGATGATGATGATGATGATGATGATGATGATGATGATGATGATGATGATGACGATGATGGTGGTGATGATGATGATGATGATGATGATGGTGATGATGATGATGATGATGATGATGATGATGATGATGATGATGATGATGTTTGTGGTGGACTAGAGTGTCAGGCTATAATAAGTGAATTCATAGCCTGACACCGTGGCCTTTGTAAAGTTATGGCCTGATACTGACCAAAAAATGACGTCAAAATGCCAGTCTTTTGCCACAAAAGAAAACAAATCGTGACTTGTATTCAATAGTTCAACCAACGAAATAACTTGTTTCCATGAGTTCTACTAATGACAAATCACTAGGCGGTGCAAAAAAAAAAAAACAAACAAATAATGACGTCAAACTGCCACTCCTTTTGGATTTCAGTATCAGGCTATAGATAGTATGCAGATGACGTCACTCAGGCCTTTGTTATTGTTTTTGCCATCCGCGTTTGTGAGTTGTTCTCACTAAACTGTATTAACCAGACTATAAAAGTTCATGGTTACACAGAGTTTGTGTGTTGGTCCGTTATATTTCCGGATGGCAATGTTGTGAACTCCTTGGCCAAGCGCATTCTATCTATAACATAACAATGGCTACGCTGACACTGACCAATAAAATGACGACAAAATACAAGGCGACACACCACCATGCCAAAGGAAACATTATCGTGAGTTGTAATCAATAGTTGAGCTTTTAATTGAGCATATTTATAGCGCAATATTCACTAAACGTGCTCAAAGTGCTTTACAATGGGTCACTGAAGGGGTTTCCTTCTTTTTTATTGTTTCGTTTGTTTGTTTGTTTGTTGTTTTTTGTTGTTGTTTTTTTCGTGATTTTTTTTTTAGTTTCAATAAACGTTTTTTGGGTTTGTTTTTTTTTTGTTTGTTTTGTTTTTTGTTTTTTGTTTTTCAAATAACGTCGTCCGAAGATGGAAACAAACGAAAACAAGGCGGAGACGTGTCAACAAGAAGGCTGACTAATTTCACTTGACATGGTATGGTGGGTGGGGGGTCAGGAGGGGGAGGAGGGAAGGGGGGTGGGGTGGGGTGGGGTGGTGTGAGGGAGGGGAGGAGGGAAGGGGGGTGGGGTGGTGTGAGGGAGGGGAGGAGGGAAGGGGGGTGGGGTGGTGTGAGGGAGGGGAGGAGGGAAGGGGGGTGGGGTGGTGTGAGGGAGGGGAGGAGGGAAGGGGGGTGGGGTGGTGTGAGGGAGGGGAGGAGGGAAGGGGGGTGGGGTGGTGTGAGGGAGGGGAGGAGGGAAGGGGGGTGGGGTGGGGTGGTGTGAGGGAGGGGAGGAGGGAAGGGGGGTGGGGTGGGGTGGTGTGAGGGAGGGGAGGAGGGAAGGGGGGGAGGGGAGGAGGGAAATCGGGATGGGGGAGGGAGGTGAGGAGGGAAGGGGGGTGGGGTGGTGTGAGGGAGGGGAGGAGGGAAGTGGGGTGGGGTGGGGTGGTGTGAGGGAGGGGAGGAGGGAAGGGGGGTGGGGTGGGGTGGTGTGAGGGAGGGGAGGAGGGAAGTGGGGTGGGGTGGGTGGTGGTGAGGGAGGGGAGGAGGGAAGGGGGGTGGGGTGGGGTGGTGTGAGGGAGGGGATGAGGGAAGGGGGGGAGGGGAGGAGGGAAATCGGGATGGGGGAGGGAGGTGAGGAGGGAAGGGGGGTGGGGTGGAGTGAGTGAGGGGAGGAGGGAAGGGGGGGGAGGGGAGGAGGGAAGTCGGGATGGGGGAGGGAGGTGAGGAGGGAAGGGGGGTGGGGTGGGGTGAGTGAGGGGAGGAGGGAAGGGGGGGAGGGGAGGAGGGAAGTCGGGATGGGGGAGGGAGTTGAGGAGGGAAGGGGGGTGGGGTGGGGTGAGTGAGGGGAGGAGGGAAGGGGGGTGGGGAGGAGGGAAGGGGGGAGGGGAGGAGGGAAGTGGGGTGGTGTGAGGGAGGGGAGGAGGGAAGTGGGGATGGGGGAGGGAGGTGAGGAGGGAAGGGAGGTGGGGGAATGGAGGGGAGGAGGGAAGGGGGGGGGAAGAGAGGGGAAGAGGGAAGTGGGGGGGGGCGGGGGGGGGGGACCTTTCTGTATTTTTAGGAGACGAATGGCTCGGTGTTCTGTTGTTTCGTCAAGAAGTCTGATTAAAGTTTAAGTAAATATTATTGAATTGTCTGGAGAGTGAGTTTGTTGTCGTTGGTGATGGTGGTTGACGCACGTAGCTTGCTGGTATCGGAGACTAAAATGAAAATGATGGAGACATGAAACTAAGGCCGGTACCGCACTACAACTTTTAGTTGATCAACTAAAAAATTGAAATCGTGTTGTCTAGTTGAATAATAATAATGAATGAATGAATGAATTTATATAGCGCCTAGATCCACAATGTGCTCAGAGGCGCTTTACAATGCAAATAAAACACAACAATAAATCGATAATTTAAGCATAAAATCTTTCATATTGGAATAGCATTAATCAATTTGTAATTTTATGACCACGCACTGTGCTACAAGATGAAAATTTAGGATATCTATAACATGTAGGCCTAATAGAAATGTTAAACATCAAATGATTTCATAAAGAGATGTGTTTTAAGTTTTTTGAAGTACAATATGCCAGTGACGTCATTGTGCGGCCTTGTTTCGATCATGACAAACATGGATGTGACAGAGGTTGCCTGTGTTTGTGCTTCGACATTTTCCATTCGGAAAAAGAAAAAACCAAAGAAGTATTGGGTTCATCCAATTCTTAGTCAGCGATTACTTTTACAGCCTTTACCAGGATCTTCGAGATTACCCGAAATAATTTTTTTTTGAATATAATAATAATAATAATAATAATAATAATAATAATAATAATAATAATAATAATAATAATAGTAATAATAATAATAATAATAATAACAATAATAATAATAATAATAATAATAATAATAATAATAATAATAATAATAATAATAATAATAATAATAATAATAATAATAATAACAATAATAATAATAATAATAATAATAATAATAATAATAATAATAATAATGATAATAATAATGTACTTTATTCATCCGAAAGGAAATTTGTGTACAGACGTATAAAATGCCGACAATGATACATACATAAACATAATATACGTAAATATAATGTGGTAAAGTAAAATTTGGTAATAGGTATATATAGTGTAATAATATTGTAGGCTGTAAGAATAATTACATTGTGTAAATTAAGGGACATACAGATTATAAAAGTGTAAAGATATATATATATATCTATATATCTATATATATATATAGAAAAGGTATATTGATGTCAACATATACGAAAAAAAAGATCAGTAAAAAGCAAAGAATTAGTTACAGTATAATACTATTGTAAATTGACTGAGAAAAGTTACATGGTATAAATTACATGGCACGTTTGATGATGTTAAAAAAATTGTGGGTATGGAGTAATTTTAAAGAAAAGGTTTCAAAGTTAAAACAGACGTAGACCAAAATTTATAAATTATTTTCCTTATTAAAATGTCTGCAACTGTAAGGTGAAAAGGATCGGATGTGTCCGATATTTTAGAATGAGCAAGGATAGTGTTGAATTTCTACTACAATTGGATTCAGTAGTCTGATGTCACGCGCCCGGCAACGGCGGCCATCTTGGTTCTAAACAAAGAAAATCATTACTTTTTATTCTTCATGCTGGCTAGAACTTTTCATTCCCTTTTCATATGACTTGTGATCAGAATGTGTAAAAGTCAATACATGATCAAATTGATGGGGTTTTTTACCTCTGGATACGCGTTTAAGCTCGCCGGAGAAATATTTCATACGGGCGTCAGCCATTGTTCCGATAGTTTAGAGCCAGTGTTACTAAGTTACCATACGTCATTAGGAAGGAAGTGACAGTACGACTGTTGAAGACTATTAGTGGGACCTCTAATTACTTTCCAAGATACAAGTTTCAGGAAGTGTATATCACCCCAGAGAGAAGAGGTTTGCTCTCAATCAAAGAAATCAGTTTTTTCCGTCTAGTTTGCATCGACATCCACATTGTCTCTCGCTTTTAAAAATATAAACCTCTCTGTATGTACTACAAGGAACAGTAAAATATAGCTATTGTGCGGCTATGTGGTCTAGTGGTATAACACTCGCTTTCGGATCGGAAGGTCCTGGGTTCGAGCCTCGCTCGGCGCATAGTTGAGTCCTTGGAAAAGGCTCTTTACTCACATTCTCTCACCGTAATCAGGTGTAAAATAAGTACCTGGCCGTTAACAGCGTTGTCTTTGTTCGAAAAATTGTAATATCGCCTGACAGGCGTCATGTCCCATCCTACATGTTAAATGTTGCTGTTGACCAGGGACCCCTTGTAAAGCGCTTTGAGCACATTTTATTGGATATTGCGCTATATAAAAGCTCATTTTTTAATTATTTTTTTTTAAGTCAGACCACTGTATTATGTTTAGACACGCAACTGTGTGTAGTCGACACGTCGTATCAACTCAATTATCTAGTTGTGGTGCGGTGACTTCCTCTATTTTTCACTAGCACAAAAGGATTGACGAACAGTTGAGTTGAAGCCAGTTTGGTCCTCGGAACAAAATTTCACGATAAAAAAATTGAGTTAACTCACTCAACCCTAACACCGACTATATCCGTAGTTTACCCGGGCTACTTTTACCCCATGCCAATATATTCCATTTCTCTTAGAAAAAAATTATAGGCGAAGTATCAAAGCTAATGTTTTTAGTTTTTGCATGTTAATTGGTAGTTGAATAAAACTATGTATGTACATGCTCATTTTTAATACATTTTTTTTTCCAATTTAGAAAAGTATAACAAATCTCTAGGGTTGAGTGAGTTAAAGCAGTGCAGTCGCGTCTTCTTATTTTCATTGGTTACATTCAATCCTTTCAACTCAATGTTTTAGTTGATCGACTAAAAGTTGTAGTGCGGTACCGGCCTAAGGGCTAGTTGTGGTGCGGTGACTTCCTCTATTTCTCACTAGCACAAAATAGGATTGACCAACAGTTGAATAGAAGCCAGTTTGTTCCTCGGCACAAAATTTCACGATTAAAAAAACTGAGTTAATGTAGTGCAGTAGCGTCTTCTTATTTTCATTGGTTTTATTCAATCCTTTCAACTCAATGTTTTAGTTGATAGACTAAAAGTTGTAGTGCAGTACCGGCCTAAGGGTCGCCTTCTGTACGTGGGTGGTTTCAATGTCAAGTCGGTAAACATGGCTTTTTGGGTATTGATAGTGGTATGTGTTTAAATAACATACACATCATTTCTTCCCGCTGTATCGATCACGAAATTACACCAAATTTTTTTTTAGATAGAACTAGTATGAAGTTGACGTCACGCATGTCTTTGTTATTGCTTTTTACCATCCATGTTTATCAATAATTCTCACTAAACTATAATAGTGTTCAGACAATAAACGTTCAAGGTCACACATAGGTGTGGGTTTGTCCGTTATATCTCTGGTTGGCAATGTTGTGAGTTTATTAGCCAAGCGCATGGTATCTATTGGCTCTGAAGAGTAGCTATTGTAAACGTATAGCTCTTGGCTAAGAAGCTCACAACATTGCCACTCGGAAGTATAGCCGACCAACACACAAAACTGTGTGTGACCATGAACTTTTATAGACTGGTTAACACAATTTAGTGAGAATTATTCATAAACGCGGATGGCAAAAAGCAATAACAAAGACCTGAGTGACGTCAACTTTTTAATATCGATTGATGGTCTTCGTTATTGTTTTTTTGTTTTGTTTTTTTGTCATCCACGTTTATGAGTAATTCTCACTAGACTCTATTAACTAGTCTACAACCGTTAATGGTTACACATAGTTTTATGTGTTGGTCCGTTATACTTCAGGCAGGGACGGCTGGTAATAATGGGCAGGGTGGGCAAATACCAGCCTGTTTTTTCAAGTTTTATGCTGTATTACCATGTCCGAAATAATCTAATTTAAATTAGATCATTTTAACAGTTAATACTTAAACTTGATCTTCGTACTAAAATCAATTTGTGTGTATTTTTGATAGATTGAAACCCCCCATGCACCCCGTAATGCATAAACCAGGATACGCTCCTGTTCTTTTTATCACCCCCCCCCCCCCCCTCCACTCCGCCCACATCGTCATCTCATCGTCACGTCGCCTGACGCTGAACTCCGAGTTTGCTGTCTGGCCTCTCTAGTTCTAGGTCGGGCTAATTCAAATGAGCCCACCTTATAAACCAGTGAACACTAAATAGAGATTTTGGCAAACGAACTTTTTCTTATTTATTGCCTTACTTGTGCTGGTACCATTGATGTAATGACATTGGGAAGGTTCCAGTATTGAATTAAATTTATTGATTTACTAATATTATATCAAGTTAGTATTAACTTGTGTTGTTTTTATATTTTTAAATCCGTTTAAATTATTTCTTTTTTTTTTCTCGTTTACTTTAGTGCTTCTCATTTATTTATTTATTTTTTTTTAAACAAATTATTTTTTTTTCAAATTCTTAAAGTAATTACCGCTGTATTTTTATTGTCAGGCTAAATATTTTTGCAAAACAATGTATATTCTATTGTAGTCCCTCTAATAAAACAAAACACTTTTATTCAAAAGTCACGACTAAATAAATATATAAAATAAAACCACCATTTTGGTATTCTCAACAATTGAATTAGTATACGAGAAATACTCTTCTGAAAAAAGAGAGAGTTGAATTCTAACTAAGTTATAGAGGAAATAAATACGTTTAAAGTAAGGGTGGGCAGATTCCGTACTTGCCCGTCCTGAAGCTAATACATACATAAGATAGTTCGCGATGAAGAGGCGGGAAGCTAGGGGTTGGTTGGGTAAGGAGTAAAGATAACACGGTCGTTATTGTTATAGTCTAACGAATGCATGAGGAGAGATTGGTAGCATTATTGTGTCTTAATTGTATTGTATGAATTATTGGCGAAAGCCTAAGATTAAATAAACTTTGTTGTTGTTTGTCTTTTTTTGACTATGGAACTGATACTTGTCATAGCAGACCTGCCTATTTGAAATAGGAAAATAAAAATCGTAGTTTTCAGGGTTAATAAAATCGTAGATATTTTAACTACCCTTTAAAAAAATCACCGGAATTTTCGTCTATTATAGGTATAAAATTTTTAAAAAACGAGAAAAACTGATTGGAAACGTAATAATGATGGTGGTGGTAGTAATGATGATGGTAATATTATTATTGTTATTATTATTATTATCATTATTATTATTATTATCATTATTATTATTATTATTATTATTATTATTATTATTATTATTATTATTATTATTATTGTTATTATTGTTATTATTGTTATTATTATTATTATTATTATCATCATCATCATCATCATCATCATCATCATCATCATCATCATCATCATCATCATCATCATCATCATTATTATTATTATTATTATTATCATCATCATCATTATTATTATTATTATTATTATTATTATTATTATTATTATTATTGTACGTATTAGTGGTTTTACGAATGTGGTATTTTTTGTGATTATTAATGGTATCAGTTTATTGTTTGGTTCCATTTACCATTTTTTTCCACCTTCATGTATGTTGTCATCAAATTGTATGATTTATTGGCGAAAGCCTAAGATTGAATAAACTTTGTAATATCGTATGGTAATCATCATTGTCGACGACATCGTCGTTGTCATCATAATCATCATAATCATTAACAAAAACAACAACAATATTAACGACAAGTACTACAATAGCAATAAAAACAATATCAACATCATCATATAATTTCCGTCATCGTCTCCACAACTATCATTCTAACCAACAGCACCACCAAAACCACTACTATAATTACATCCTCCATCACCGTCTCCTCTTCCTCCTCCTCTCCTCCTCCTCCTCCTCCTCCACCACCACCACCACCGCTACCACTATTCCAACCACTACCACCACCGGCACAAATATTCTAACCACCAAGAGAGCAGTAGAAATGATGTAATTTGAGCTCTGAATGAAACTCGAGTCATATCGCTGTTGTTGCTTCTCGATGAAAACTTTAAAGTTACTACGTACTACTGAAAACCAGTAATGTAACAGAAATATTAATATCGCCGTTGAGGGATTAAAGCATCTCTTTAATTTTTCGAGTGAACGAAATGGACTTGTATTGTCAAGGTGTTGTCGCATTATGTCTCGTCGCTTTATTTTTTTTGTTGTATTCTCTTTCGTGATTCATTTTTGATTACGTTTGGAATAATTAAAATCTACTGGTATTGTCATTTCATTGTGAGTGTGATTATTTGTGGTTGAAATATTTATTTTTTTTTTAAGGTGAAAAAAAAAATATATATATATATATATATATATTTATATATATATATATATATATATATATATATATTATATATATATATATATATATATATATATGACCGAATCATCTTTGCCCCACCACTATAAATAGGCTAGAACCGCCACTGACTTCAGGTTGGCAATGTTGTGAGCTTCTTAATCAAACACATACTATCGAACGAGGCAAGACGTGTGTTAGGCGATATATTACATTTTTTCCCGACCAAGACAACATTGTCCACGACTATGTAATAAATTTACCCCCGAGTACGGTGAGAGAATGTGAGTTAAATCCATAAAACAAACACACATGATAATATGTCTTTGTCAAAATGTCTAGGTAGCGTACTATAAATCATCTCACCCCCCCCCCCCCCCCCAGCCTTGGGCATCCAAGCTAATTAGTGGCATTGATTGTCATTCACTGATTTATAACACAGCTCTTCAGTTAGGTTTACTTTTAATCGGAATTCTGTTATTAGGGAAATACTTGACTAGTGAACGTTTTTAATTTAATGTTTGTTTATATCTTGACCGGTTTTACGTAAAGCTTGCGATACACCCCTAGGGCCAAATGGATTCAATAGTCTGATGTCGTTTGAGTAGCTTGGTTCTAAACAAACAAAAATCGGTACTTTTTATTCTTCATGCTGGCTAGAACTTTTTCACATGTCATGTGATCAGAATGTATAAAAGTCAAAACATGATCAGATTTATAATGTTTTTCTCCTTTGGATACACTTTTATGCTCGTCGGAAAAGTATTTCATGAGGGCGTCCGTCCGCCATTGTTCCGATAATTTAGAACCAGTTACTAAGTTACTATGCGCCATTACGAGGGAAGTGACGTTACAACTGTTGAAGCCAATCGAATGTTCTGATGAAAGCACTAGCTCACATTGCGGCGCTTCTCTGCGGCTGACGCCAGGGTTATTCCAGTCTTTTCTTGGAATAGACGTTAAAGACAAATTTCCCCTTGGGGATGAATAACGGGATTTTTTTTTTATCTAACAGTAATAGATTGAACGAAGATGACGTCACTCATATCTTTGTTATTGTTTTTAGTCAGCCATTTTTACGAGTAGTTCTCACTACAGTTTATTTATCAGACATTAAATGTTTAAAGTTACACACAGCTGTGTGGATAATTGTGTGTTGGTACGTTATATAATAGATAGTATGCGCTTGGCTATGAAGCTCACAACATTGCCATCCGGAAGTATAACGGACCAACACACAAAACTCTGTGTAAGCATAAAAGTTTATAGTCTGGTTAATGCCGTTAAGTGAGAATTATTCATAAACATGGATGGCAAACAACAATAACAAAGACCCGAGTGACGTCGACATCATTATATATACACGACTGGCAGCTGTTGAATTCTTTTTGATTGAGCTTTTATATAGCGCAAAATCCACTAAATGTGCTCAAAGCACTTTACAAGAGGTCTCTGGCCAACAACAACACTTAACAAGTAGAACGAGACAAGACGCATATTAGGCGATATTACAATTATTTTCGTACAGAGACAACGCTGTTAACGGCCAGGTACTAATTTTACACCTGAGTACGGTGAGAGAATGTGAGTAAAGAGCCTTTTCCAAGGACTCAACTATGCGCCGAGCGAGGCTCGAACTCAGGATATTCCGATCCGAAAGCGAGTGTCATACCACAAGACCACATAGCCGCACATGTTATGAGTTATTTAACTAACCCTAATGCGCTTCAACAGTCGTAACGTCGCTTCCTTCCTAATGGCGCATGGTAACTGAGTAACTGGCTCTAAACTATCGGAACAATGGCCGACGCCCTTATAAAATATTTCTCCGACGAGCATAAAAGCGTATCCAGAGGGAAAAAAAAGAATTAAAATGACTAAGATGACTATGATGTTACTAGTGTGCATCTGTGTGAGTGTCTTTGTCAATATTGTATTGTTATAAAAGTGTAACCAAATGACAAATTGCTACTTATTTTGAGGACAATAAAGATTTATTATTATTATTATTATTATTATTATTATTATTATTATTATTATTATTATTATTATTATTATTATTATTATTATTATTATTATTATTATTATTATTATAGATGTACAATTATAGGGACTTGAAGAAAAAGAAAGAGACAGGGGAAATGCTTCAAATAGGGAACAGATGTAGATTATATGAGCACAGGATCAGTGTTCCTAAATAAATGTTTCACCCAGACACCAGCACAAGATCCCACTAATAGGAATACACTCAATTGTATGCAAACCATATGTTAAAATAAAAAAAATAACAGTTTTTACATAGCAGAGAGATGAATTACAAGGGAAACATTATCATCTCCCAAAACTATACATTGGACTGTTTCCCTCCGAGCCAAGGACTCCGCCAGGGTCGGGACAAAACTAAGTAATCTCATCCTAAGACAAGACAGAAAGCAATTTGGAAAATAGATACAGGGGGGGGGGGTAGAAGACAGAGCAAGTACCTCCCTGCCCATTATGGGAAGTCGGGAACACCACCCAGATACAGGGGGATTGAAGATAGAGCAAGGACCTCCCTGCTCACTATGGGAGGTCAGGAACACCACCCAGATACAAGGGGATTAAAGATAGAGCAAGGACCTCCCTGTCCACTATGGGAGGTCGGGAACACCACCCAGATACAGGGGGATTGAAGATAGAGCAAGGACCTCCCTGCCCACTATGGAAGGTCGGGAATACCACCCAGATACAGGGGGATAGAAGACAGAGCAAGGACCTCCCTGTTCACTATGGGAGGTCGGGAATACCACCCAGATACAGGGGGATTGAAGACAGAGCAAGGACCTCCCTGTCCACCATGGGAGGTCGGGAACCCCACCCAGGATATAGGGGGATTGAAGACAGAGCAAGGACCTCCTTGTCCACTATGGGAGGTCCACTATGGAACCCCAGAAGGAAAAAAAAGATACAATCATAGAAGAAAATTTAAAATAAAAACAAACAGTAAAATGAATCCATTTATAATTGTTCATTTAACGTTATGAACTTTGTTGTGTTCAGCAAACTGTTTTAGATTCTCTTTCCCTCACAGCCCCGGGCAACCAATCTAATTGGTCCCATTGATTGTCACTGATTTATAGTTCGGTAAGGCGTTCTTAATGAGTATTCGGTTAAAAGGGAAAACCACGATAAATTTAAGGAATCGCTTTTCTTTCTTCTTCTTCTTCTTCTTCTTCTTCTTCTTCTTCTTCTTCTTCTCCTCCTCCTCCTCCTCCTCCTCCTCCTCCTCCTCCTCCTCCTCCTCCTCCTCCCATGTTCCATCTTCCATCTTCCATCTGTCATCTTCCATCTTCCATGTTCCATGTTCC
>NC_088374.1:12876202-12906202 GCF_034508935.2 Berghia stephanieae
CTTTAACAAAACATGCTCTACATACAACACACTGTTCATTTTCTTTAAATTTTATGATGTACAAAAGAAATTTGAATAAGAAAAATGTTGGTTGTATCGTAACGAATGTGACAATTTTCCTGTAGTTGGTATGGAGAGGGTTAACGAATGTGACGATTTTCCTATAGTTGGTATGGAGAGGGTTAACGAATGTGACGATTTTCCTATAGTTGGTATGGAGAGGGTTAAGGAATGTGACGATTTTACTGTAGTTGGTATGGAGAAGGTTAAGGAATGTGACGATTTTACTGTAGTTGGTATGGAGAAGGTTAAGGAATGTGACGATTTTACTGTAGTTGGTATGGAGAGGGTTAATTCATCTCATGGATGGAAAACCTCTGAAAGTAGAAAAATCGACTTGACCAGTTTTGGAAAAACCAGCCTCCACATGTTCTTTTGTTGGAATCACGTACAATCCAATATGATATGTGTCAGTGCTTGACATAATCAGTCGGAAGGTGAACATTCTGGATTTGCATTTCGTTTACATTTTCTGAAAGAATTTGCTCCCCAGAGCATTTTAGTCTTTATTTGAAGTAAATCGGGTGATTTTTCATGAAGTTATGATCAGATGTATGGGAAAGGTATCCAGCAATTTTTCTCGAATTTCATAGTTTTTCAACTTGATTAGCTATAAAAATATTTAGAAGTGAAATTAAGCTTTGATATTTCCCAAAGATGTAGAAAAAAGGTTGATTTAATCATTTCTGACAAGAATTCATTTTTTTTGGACAAAAAATGACCTTCTAACTAAACATGGCAATATCTCAGTTCAAACCTTTTCACCATCCGACTGATTATTTCATTCACTTTAACATATTGTCTTATCTTTTATATATTATTATACTTTCGATTATCTTTCAAAACACATCATATTTATTTTGGGATGTAACGTAGTTGAGAGGTACGGTTTTCCCTTCATTTTCCCTTAACTCCTTCAACCCTAACACCGACTATATCCGTAGTATACCCAGGTTACTTTTACCCCATGCCTATTTATTATTACATTTTTCTGAGACAAATTATAGGCGTATGTATCAAAGTTAATGTTTTTACTTTTTACGACATGGTAATGGTAGTTGAATAAAAATATCTTTGTAAGTGCTCATTTTAATACATTTTTTTTTCCCAATTTTGAAAAGTAGCAAATATCTCTAGGATTGAGTGAGTTAAAACACTTCGTATTTATTTTGTGATCTAACGTAGTTGAGCGGTACGGGTTTCACTTCGTTTTTCCTTAAGCAAGCCAAGACACCTAGCCCGAGCTCAGGTTCGCGGCACTGCACTGGTAGTAGTAGTAGTATCGTTCGGCTACACTTCTATGTTCAAGGTATCAATCCAGGTTCTGAAGTCATCATCACATTTGTTGATGGTTTCAAATCCCCCTTCAAGTTTTGTCTCTGGGCAATCTAGTACGAGGTGGTTTGCATCTTGTGGTGCTTGGTTGCACTTTGGGCATGTTGGTGATTCTTGGAGCCCCCATTTGTGCATGTTGGCAGCTGTTCTTGTATGTTTTGACCGTAGTCTATTTGCAGCTACCCAGTATTTTCTTGGTTGATCCTGTAGACCTGGGAGACTTTTACAGGGATCTTCAATTAGTTTCCCTCCTGTTGGTTTATTCCTTTTCCATGCCTCGCACCAGGCTTCTTGCGTGTTGTAGTTTTCTTTATTTGATAGGTAGAAAGGTGAACGAGATTTTAGTCTTGATGTCTTACTGCACTGGTAAGGTTATTCCAGATTTTCCTTGGAATAGACCCTAAAGACACCGACCGGGATCATCTGGGTCCTCTTCCGTGAGAAGCGAGTGCTCTACCAACTGAGCTATCGGGACCCCCCTAACAATAGAGAATAGAAGGAATAAATAGAATAAAGCAAACAAGCAAAAGTAGGCATGGCTGGCGATTGTTGCGTGATTTGGGGTTTCTAGCCGGGGATTAGAAGCCTCTACAGAGAGTTATTAGCCCTCACGACTAACTTTTCTGCTTAATTATGTAAGAAATAATATGAGGAGGGGGGGGGGAGGTAGGGAGGGCGCGCGTGTGTGTGTGTGTGACGGGGGGGGGGGGGGGTTATGAGACGGGTTGGGGGAGGTGTGGCGGGGATTGTGGGGAGGGGGAGGAAGAAAGGGGTGTGGGGGGGGGTAGGGGGAGGAGGTTGGGTTTGGGTTTATGGTGGGTGTGTCTGATTGATTTGGTGGGGGGGGGGAGGAGGAGGGGGGGGGGGGGGGTAAGTAGGGGGCAGAGGAAATGAGAAGGTGGAATTTTGGAAGGAGGGAGACGAAAAAGTTTGTGTGTGTGTGTGTGTGTGTGTGTGTGTGTGTGTGTGTGGCGCGGGGAGAAAGGTGGCGGGGGGGGGGGGGGGTGATGTTTAAAAGGGGGTTTCAGTAGCTCAGTTGGTGGAGCACTAGCTTCAAACGCAAAGGGACCGTGGTCGATCCTGGGTCTAGTTGATATTTCTTTTTCTGACTGTTCCCCTCCCCCCTTCCCCCCCCCTCCCCTCCCCCACTTCCCCTCCCCCCTATCCCCCTTCCTGTCCGCTAAGCAGCGATTGAGTAGCTAGCGGAACGTATTTAATTTTCGCTAGACGAGCACCATCCTATCGAAAGGATTGCAAGCAATAATTGCTATTGTATTTTTCACGCTACAGAATCCGTGAAAAATGCCGGCTCCGTGGGGTGAAATAGCTATGGGCCATGAGAGACTACAGAACAGAATTTTATTTGAAAGAAAGAAAGAAAAACACGAGCTTTTATACAGATAATAATAATAATAATAATAATAATAATAATAATAATAATAATAATAATAATAATAATAATAATAATGAAATTTATTTATATTGCGCCCACTCCTTTATACAATAAAGCTCTAGGCGCATAATATCCACTAATAGTTAATATCCACTAAGCGTGCTGGATGGATGGATGGATGGATGGATGGATAGATGGATGGATGGATAGATAGATAGATAGATAGATAGATAGATAGATAGATAGATATTGATATAGATAGATAGATAGATAATTAGATAGATAAATAGATAGATAAATAGATAGACAGACAGACAGACAGACAGACAGACAGACAGACAGACAGACAGACAGACAGACAGACAGACAGACAGACAGACAGACAGACAGACAGACAGACAGACAGACAGACAGACAGACAGACAGACAGACAGACAGACAGACAGACAGACAGACAGACAGACAGACAGACAGACAGACAGACAGACAGACAGACAGACAGACAGACAGACAGACAGACAGACAGACAGACAGACAGACAGACAGACAGACAGACAGACAGACAGACAGACAGACAGACAGACAGACAGACAGACAGACAGACAGACAGACAGACAGACAGACAGACAGACAGACAGAAGAAGATAGATAGATAGATAGATAGATAGATAGATAGATAGATAGATAGATAGATAGATAGATAGATAGATAGATAGATAGATAGATAGATAGATAGATAGATAGATAGATAGATAGATAGATAGATAGATAGATAGATAGATAGATAGATAGATAGATAGATAGATAGATAGATAGATAGATAGATAGATAGATAGATAGATAGATAGATAGATAGACAGATAGATAGATAAGAATAGAGAGCTCCACAAAAACAAGATTCTACAAACATTAATCGTACAGATAGATATATAAGAAAAGAGAGCTCCACAAAAACAAGATTCTACAAACATTAATCGTACAGATAGATATATAAGAAAAGAGAGCTCCACAAAAACAAGATTCTACAAACATAAATCGTATAATGTACCTGGGGGGGGGGGGGGGGGGGAGGGGGAGTCTTCAAAATGTGAACACAACATTATATCATTAATTCTCACCAATCCATTTCTTCTTGAAGTTGATTAAGTTAAAAATACCAACATCAAATTTAATTTGTAACAACTAATCCCCCGTTTTGATGAACGGTACTGTGTCAATAATAGATGAACTGTTTTGAGTCATTAGTCTCGTGTGAAAGTGTAGATAGTTTCCTACTTGTTACCAGAGACTGTCATGACAATACCAGGACAAGAAACTTCCTCAGTACGTATGAGGGTTTTCAATATGTGACCCACCGTGTCAAAGCGGTATTATGTCGGGATACACTATGTTAGGGAAATTGAATTCATATCCACAAATATCAGACTTGGGTTTACTTTCTCTACGTCATGGTGGAATATAAGGTCCGATTTCTCATCATTCTATCTCTAAATTTACATTTTTTCGGTTATGAATCATCCCGACATAATACGGTTTTGAGACGGAGGGTCACATATCAAGTCGGCAAACATAGCATTTGATGTATGTTTTTTTTTTTTTTTTTAAGGGTTTAACGGCGCTTGCAACACATTTAGGTCATATCAGTACCATTAAAACGGGGGGGAAACAATGGGATAGTAATATGTTAAAATGAGCTTTTAATAATGAGCTTGTATATAGAGGAATATCCACTAAATGTGCTCAAAGCGCTTTACAAGTTCTAGAATTACAATTGAAGTACCCCCCCCCCCCCCCCCCAAAAAAAAAAAAAAAAAAAAAAAAAGAAGGAAGACAGAGGGGAATCAGTTCAAATAGGGAAGAGATGTAGATTCCAAGAGCATACTATTAATGTACTTAGTTTGAGATCACCTAAATAACTCATATGTCCCCAATAAGAGGAATACACTCAAAATGTTTAGAAATCATAAACTTGTATGTAGAACAAAAATAATACAGTGCATAACAGAGAGATGATTAACAAGACAAAAGTTATCATCTCCCAAAACTCTTAACTATACATTTGACTGTTTCCCTCCAAGCTAGGGTATCCAGGCCAGGGCCAGGATAAAACCAAGTGATTTCATCCTAAGACAAAGACAGAAAGCATGTTGGAAAATCGATAAAGGGGGATAGAAGACACAGTAAGTACCTCCCTGCCCACTATGGGAGGTCAGGAACCCTAGCCAGATATTGTAACATTTGTAGTATTGATGTTATGTGCGGCTATGTGGTCTAGTGGTATGACACTCGCTTTCGGATCGGAAGGTCCTGGGTTCGAGCCTCGCGCTCGGCGCATAGTTGAGCCTTTAAAAGGCTCTTTACTCACATTCTCTCACCGTACTCAGGTATAAAATGAGTACCTGGCCGTTAACAGCGTTGTCTTTGTCCGAAAAATTGTAATATCGCCTAACAGGAGGCATGTCCCGTCCTACATGTTAAATGTGTTGCTGTTGACCAGAGACCCCTTGTAAAGCGCTTTGAGCACATTTAGTGGATATTGCGCTATATAAAAAAGCTCAATTTAATTTTTTTTTTTTAATGTGCCGATACTAAAATTATGAAAATATTATCGAGACAAGGAACATCCGAAGCCCTGCGTCGATTTTCAATGTCACGGAAACAAAGCACCTGAGTATTAATTGTATGTATTTAAGTAAAATATATATCATCCATACCCGTCATATCAATCGCACAAACGCGCAAAACTATGTGTAAACTTAAAAGTGTATAGTCTGTTAGAGAGGAATACTCCAGAAGTAATCACCTAAAAGAAGATAGAAAGCTGGGAAGACCAGAGCTGAATTTAAGTTATGTTACAAGTAAACATTGTGAGCGATAGTAGTAGTAGTAGTAGTAGTAGTAGTAGTAGTAGTGGTAGTAGTAGTAGTAGTAGTAGTAGTAATAGTAGTAGTAGTAGTAGTAGTAGTAGTAGTAGTAGTAGTCGTAGTAGTAGTAGTGTAGTAGTAGTAGTAGTAGTGGTGGTAGTAGTAGTAGTAGTAGTAGTAGTAGTAGTAGTAGTAGTAGTAATAGTAGTAGTAGTAGTAGTAGTAGTAGTAGTATAGTAGTAGTAGTAATAGTAGTAGTAGTAGTAGTAGTAGTAGTAGTAGTAGTAGTAGTAATAGTAGTAGTAGTAGTAGTAGTAGTAGTAGTAATAGTAGTAGTAGTAGTAGTAGTAGTAGTAGTAGTAGTAGTAGTAGTAGTAGTAATAGTAATAGTAATAGTAATATTAATAGTAATAGTAATAGTAGTAGTAGTAGTAGTAGTGGTAGTAGTAGTGGTGGTAGTAGTGGTAGTAGTAGTAGTAGTAGTAGTAGTAGTAGTAGTAGTAGTAGTAGTAGTAGTAGTAGTAGTAGTAGTAGTAGTAGTAGTAGTAGTAGTAGTAGTAGTAGTAGTAGTAGTAGTAGTAGTAGTCGTCGTCGTTATTGCCGTTGCGTAATATGCTGTTGCTGTTGTTGCTGTTGCTGGTGGTGATGTTGCTGCTGTTTTTGTTGTTGTTGTTGTTATTGTTGTTTTTTGTTGTTGCTGTCGATGTATCGTATTATAAACATTAGCTGCATGAACATCAACAACAAAATTATAGCTGCAACACCAGTAACAATATCGTTCTGATTAACTGCACAAAAAATAGGACTCAACAGTCGTGACGTCGCTTCCCTCGTAATGACGCATAGCAACTTAGTAACCGGTTCTAAACTATCGGAACAATGGCGGACGCCCTTATGAAATGCTCCTCCGACGAGCATAAAAGTGTATCCAGAGGAGAAAAAAACATTATAAATCTGATCATGTTTTGACTTTTATACATTCTGATCACATGACATGTGAAAAAGTTCTAGACAGCATGAATAATAAAAAAGTACATATTATTTTCTTTGGTTAGAACCAATTTGGTGGTTGCTGGGCGGATGTGACGTCAGACTATTGAATCCTATTACAATAATCCAGCTCATCCCCTTTTTCTTACGAATGCATCCTGCCTGCGCTATCGTCCATCCATCCAAACGCGTTTTCCCGTCAACCCTAACTCGCTTATGTTATGGGGCGAGGTGTGCTAATGTGGCCCCACTTACGCTTACAAATGTGTCCATGTTATAATTAATGCAATTTGCGTTCAACGCCATTTCGCGTCGAGTACGGTCATTGTCATAGTTACCGTTATCGTCAAGATTAAAGTTGAGTTCGCTTAGAGATAGTATGAACTTGAAGTTACTCTGGTCTTTGTTATTGCTTTTTGCCATCCGCGTTTAAGAGTAATTCTCACTAAACGGTATTAACCAGACGACAAACGTTAAAGGTTACACATAGTTTTGTGTGTTGGTTCCGTTATACTTCCGGATGGCAATGTTGTGAGCTTCTTAGCCAAGCTCATACTATCTATAGATAGTATGCAGATGACGTCACTCAGGCCTTTGTTATTGTTTTTGCCATCCGCGTTTGTGAGTTGTTCTCACTAAACTGTATTCACCAGACTATAAAAGTTCATGGTTACACAGAGATTGTGTGTTGGTCCGTTATACTTCCGGATGGCAATGTTGAGAGCTTCTTAGCCAAGCTCATACTATCTATACCGTGAAATGGGTGACTAGTTATCACACGATTTCCTCGATCGTATTCATGAACGTTTATAGTGAGCATTACTCATAAACGCGGATGGCAAAAAACAATAACAAAGACCTGTGTGACGTCATCTTCGAACTATCTATAAATACAATAACAATGATCAGAGAGAGGTTCGTCTATGTTTATGTTTATAAACAACCAACTATGTTTGTCCGAGTACGTGTGAAGGTGTGTCACGAATTCCATGTTTTGATTGATTGGTTAAAAAAATCTACTGGTTTATTGAACCTACAACCCGACAATTAGGAACGACAACTCCGCCTGACCACGAGCTAGTAACCAATAAGAGAACAGTAACAGCGATGTGAATTAAGCTTCATTCCGAAGCGGGAGCCGTGTCTGGGTTACTGCATGCTCTTTGAGTGAAAACTGTGAGCTTATGACGTTGGGAAGGATACGAATAGACCCCGGCGTGGAATGGTGTAACGTCATTTGTAGCGTATGCTTACAAATGGACCCCGGCGTGGAATGGTTGAATGTCATTTGTAGCGTATGCTTACAAATGGACCCCGGCGTGGAATGGTTGAATGTCATTTGTAGCGTCTGCTTACAAATGGACCCCATACCTAACTCGACTCGCCTTGACTAACAACCCTCCTAAATATAACTAACTCTAAGGGTGTGTTTACACGCACAGTTTTACCTTAAGGCAAAATCCTTGACGTCTTTGTCTCGTACATTGATTTTTGCATAATTCCACGCACCCAGAATGGTTGTTGCCGTGCCCTGTTTTTTTTTTTTTTTTTTTTTTATTGTTTTTAATGGTTTTACGGCGCTTGCAACACATTTAGGTTATATCAGCACCAGTAAAAAGGAAGGAAATGGGATAGTAAAAAGTTCTAGAATTACAATTAAAGCACCCAAGAGAAAGTAAGACAAAGGGGAATTGGGAACAAATAGGGATCAGATGTAGATTCCAAGAGCACACCTCGAATGTATTTAGTTTGAGATCACCTTTAAGTCTTATCCGGACACACGTACAAAATCCTACAAAGAGGAATACACTCAGATGCTTACATTATACATTAAAAATAACAAATGTAATAATACATAACAGAGAGATGATTTACAAGGAAAAAAATATCATCTCCCAAAATAATAACTATGCATTTGACTGTTTCCCTCCCAGCTAGGACTCCGACGAGGGCCAGGAAAAAAACAAGTAATCTCATTCCAAGACAAAGACAGAAAGCATGTTGGATAACAGATATAAGGGGATAGAAGACACATGTATGTACCTCCCTGCCGCTATGGGGTGCCGTGCCCTGGTTGATAGAAGGGTTGTCGGTCTTGAGGAGTCCTTTCGGCTTTCAGTTCCAGTAAAGAGGAAGAAAATTGTATGATTTAAAAGAAAATAAACTAGATTCACAATCTAAAGTAAACAAGAAAAAGTAAGAAAAAGGAAACAGATGTAGATTCCGAGAGCATTCCATCACTGTGATCATAGTTTGAGATCACCTATGAATCTCATTCAGACATAGGCACACGATTCAACTAAGAGGAACACACTCAAATGCTGACGTTAGACTTTCAACACAATAAATTTAACACTACACAACATAAATATGATTTACACGGGGAGAAATAATATAACCTCTCCCAAAAACTATATCTATACATTTGACTGCTTCCCTCCTAGCCAAGGACTCCGGCCAGGGAAAGGACAAAACCAAGTAATCTCGTTCCAAGACAAAGACAAAAAGCAATTCAGAAAACAGACATAAAGACAAAATAAAATAAATAAATAAATTGAGCTTTACATAGCGCAATATCCACTAAATGTGCTCAAAGCACTTTACAAAGTGTCCCTGGTCAACAGCAACATTTAAAATGTAGGACGGGACATAACGCCTGTTAGGCGATACTACAACGCTGCTAACGGTCAGGTACTCATTTTACACCTGAGTACGGTGAGAGAATGTGAGTAAAGGGCATTTTCCAAGGACTCAACTATGCGTCGAGCGAGGCTCGAACCCAGGACCTTCCGATCCGAAAGCAAGTGTCATACCACTAGACCACATAGCCGCACTATGTATTGATGTTTGTCACAGTTTAAGATGATATTACTTGTGTGGTTGTGTGGTCTTGTAGTGTGACACTCGCTTTTAGGATCAGAAGGTCCTGGGTTCGAGCCTCGATCGGAGTATGGTTGAGTTCTTGGCAAAAAGCTCTTTACTCGCATTATCTCACCATACTCAGGTGTGAAATGAGTACCTGGCTGTTATCAGCGTTGTCTCTATCGGAAAGAAATTTATAATATCGCCTAACAGAGAGAGAGATAGAGAGAGAGAGAGAGAGAGAGAGAGAGAGAGAGAGAGAGAGAGACAGATAAAGAGAAAGAGAGAGAAAGATGGAGAATGAGAGAAAGGGAATGAGAGAGGGGGGAGAAGGGAGGCAGAGGGTAGGTAGTTCACGGTATCCGGACCGGAAGTCCTCGTAAAAATTCACGTATGCATGAATATTCAACGCTATGAATATTCGATGGAAAGAGAGGAATTTTGAGTCACGCAAGTTCGTGAGGACGATGGGTTGTCCAAGTTAAGGTTGGTTTGACTCACTCAGTGTGCATACTCGTTTGTGCCCGTCAGTTGGTGAATGTGTGTGAGTGTGTCAGTGTGTGAATGTGTGAGTGTGTGAGTGCTGAAACTCATAAAATAGAAGGACTGAGTGAGTTTTGGTTTATGTTCATTGGTTTTGCTTCAACTTCTTCTTTTTCTCTTTTTTTTTGGTACTTTCTTTTTCTTTCTTTTTTTTTTTTTTTTTTTTTTTTTTGTCTGTTTAAATAATTTTTTTTTGTCTTGTTCAGATATTTTTAAAATTTTGTTTATTTTTTTTGTTTTTTTTTATTTGTTTTTTTTTTTTTTTTGGTGTGTTTTTTTTTGTTTGTTTTTTTTTCTTGTTTGGGTTTTATGTTGCTTGTACTGTTATGTTTTTTTTTGTGGTTGTTTGGGGGTGGGGGGGGGGGGTTGTCTGTTTTTTAAAAATTTTGTTTGGTTTTTTGGGTTTTTTTTTTTTTTTTTTTGATTTTTTTTTTTATGTGTTTCTTTGGGTATTTTTGAAAATATTTTTTTTCTGATTCATCCGAGGGATAGTATTTTCTTGTATTTTTCTTTATGCTTCGTCAGGCACTGGAAACCCGGATAGGTCCGCTTCACGATCAGTGTGGCCCAGTGGTACGGTATTTGCTTCGTACCAAAGGGTACCGAGTTCGACTACCCGCCTCGTTGTGTGGTGGCCTTGAAGCAAGTCACCTCCTCGCACTAGCTGTCACCTGGCTGGGTTATTCCAGTCTTCTCTTGGAATAGACCCTAAAGACAATTAATTGCCCTCTTCGGTAAAAATTGAATTTTAAATGTATTGTATGTGACATTTATATTGATGATGTATTGATGCCCTTTTATGCTCTTAATTGTTTTGATACCTTGGTTGAATTGTTTTTTTTTTGTTTGTTTGTTTGTTTGTTTTTTGTGGGGTTTTTTTGTTGTTTTTTTTAAAGGCGGTTTCACGAAGGCGCTTATAAATATCGACTATATATCTATATAAATAGTTATTAAATATATAATTTATATTTAATCAAAGGGACCGAGATCAATCTCATACGCAGATTTTTTTTTCTGACCCCCCCCCCCCCCCCCCCGCCCTCCCCCTGTCCACAGTGCCTTACTGAATATTATATCCAAAACATTTTATTTTAAAAAATCATAACAGGGAGATGATGATTTACGAGGAAAACAAATTCAACTCCCAAAACGAATACTAAATATTTCACTGTTTCCCTCTCAGCTAACGACTCCAGCAGGCCAGTATTCTACCACTAGACCTCTTGAAGACCTGAGATGCACATTCCTCCCACCAAATCCAAGCATCAGTAACACACTTTATAGTCACCTGGAACAACTACAAAAGACGACTAACTTCTACGTCATGGCACAAGACCGAAGAGCTAGAGCTCAGGTGGTCGCTGGTTCGGATAAGTAAGTAAGTAACTAACGTCTCCGGCAAGAGGTGAGACAAAACCAAGTCATCCCACTCCAAGACAAATTCCCCCTCCACACCTAACGTTCGGTATACGGGTTACTGTAAACCGTTTTGCCATATCAATATCAAAAACTATCACTCCGACCGACCTTAAAACTAAATACATATTTGAACTCAGCGGGTCCACATCAACAATGTCCACGCGTACAAACCTGGATTTAATGCTAATACTCTTCAACAGTCGTAACGTCACTTCCTTCCTAATGACGCATGGTAACTAAGTAACACTGGCTCTAAAATATCGAAACAATGGCGGACGCCGTAAGAAATATTTCTCGGCGAGCATAAAAGCGTATTAAGAGGGGAAAAAAAAACATAAATTTGATCATGTTTTGACTTTTACACATTCTGATCACAAGGCATATGAAAAGTTCTAGCCAGCATGAAGAATAAAAAGTAATGATTTTCTTTGTTTAGACTACTGAATCCAATTGAATCCTACTGAATTCTTCTCTGGATACACTTTCATTATCGTCGGAGAAATATTTCATAAGGGCACCCGACACTGTTCCGATAGTTTAGAACCAGTTGCTAAGTTACTTACTATGCGTCATTACGAGGGAAGTGACGTCACGACTGTTGAAGGCTCGGAGTGATATGTTTGATATTGATGGGCTAAACGGTTTACCGTGACCGGTATACGGGCCGGTAGAAGGTTAGGTGTGAAAAAAAAGAAAGTAGCTTTTATATAGAGCAATATCAACTAAATGTGCTCAAAGCACTTTACAAGGGGCCCCTGGTCAACAGCAACATTTAACATGTATGACCGGACATGACGCCTGTTAGGCGATATTACAATTTTTCGGACAAAGACAACGCTGTTAACGGCCAGGTACTCATTTTGCACATGCGTACAATGAGATAATGTGAGTAAAGTGTCTTTTCAAAGGACTCAATTATGCACCGAGCGCGAGGCTCGAACCCAGGACCTTCCAATCCGAAAGCGAGTGTCATACCACAAGACCACATAGCCGCACAAATTACTTTGTATTTAGTTTTAAGATCGGAGTGATGTGTTTGATATTGATAGGCTAAACGGTTTAAAGTTACCGGTGTATACCGGCCGGTAGAACGCTTGGTGTGTAGGAGGCATAAGACTTGGATCGGGTAAAACTGAACATGTGATTTAATGGTTATCAACAAATTTACTTTTTATTTAGTTTTAAGATCGGAGTGATGTGTTTGATATTGATGAGCTAAACGGTTTAATGTTACCGGTGTGTACAGGCCGGCAGAACGTTAGGTGTGTAGGGGGCATAAGACTTGACCATGTGAAGGACGCTTAAGACGGACAATTTGGTTGATGGGCCAAAGTGATGATAATAACATGAAAACCCATCGTCGGAACGGTAATGAGGTCTTCGCCTTTACTAAATGGGGCTATGCGATCTTGTGCTATGACACTCGCCTTCGGATCAGACGGTCCTGGGTTCGAGCCTCGTCGCTCGGCGCATATATATTATATATATATATATATATATATATATATATATATATATAGTTGAGTCCTTGGAAAAGACTCTTAACTCACATTCTCTCACCGTTACGTACTCAGGTGTAAAAATGAGTGATTACCTGGCCGTTAACAACGTTGTCTCTGTCCGAAGAAAAAAAAAATTGTAATATCGCCTATCAGGCGTCATAATGTCTCGTCCTACATGTTACGTGTTGCTGTTGGTCACAAACCCCTTATATAGCGCTTTGATCACGTTTAGTGGATATTGCACTATGTAAAAGCTCAATTATTTTTTTATTTTTTTTTGTGGGGGGGGGGGTTCTTTTTAATAAATAACATAAGACAGGTAGTTAATCACGATAGCTCAGTTGATAGAGCATTCATCTCAAACCCAAAGGGACGGCCTACAGTGGAGGTTTTGGGGGAGATTTTTTTTAGGGGGGGGGGGGGGGGGGGGGGGGGGGTTCTGATCCTTCCGTTCACCCAGTTGTGATTGAGTAGCTTGGTCATATAGATGTGGCTAAAAGTATGATTGTGAACGAATACATCCTATCCAAAAGGTAAGAAGCATTTATTGTTCAGTAAAACCCGTCAACATCTGGTAAAACCTAAAGCCACATTAAATGTGCATACTTGAGCCAGTTTAGATAGAGAGTAAAAGCTAAAGAGAGTAATGTGTCTCATATACATGAAGAAAACACAAAATAATAGATAACGTTTCGGCCCTTGGCCTTCGACGATGATTGCTAAATAAAGACACAATACAAAAATCTATGGTTTCATAAAACTCAAGTTATAGTATAAGCAAATTAAGAAACTAAGAAATTAAGAAGCAGGTACCGGTGTAAGATAAAGATCTGAACAAGTGTCTGTGTGTGTGTGTTTGTGTGTGTGTGTGAGTGTGTGTGTGTCTATCTATATCTATATATTTCTCTCTATTTGTCTATATATTTATCTATCTACAATCTATTTCTACCTATATCTTTACATCTCGCCCTTCTTCTTCCTTTGTCCCTCTTTCCATCACTCTCTCTCCCTCTCTCTCTCTCTCTCTCTCTCTTCTCTCTCTCTCTCTATCTCTCTCTCTCTCTATCTATCTCTCTCTATATCTCTAAATCTCTAATCGCCATCTGTGTGTGTGTGTGTGTGTGTGTGTGTGTGTGGAAAGGGGGGGGATGTGTCTATTTGTCTGTTTGTCTGCCTGTCTCTGCGTGCAAATATCTCATGCTGTATCTATCTATCTGCATATCTATATCGACCTATTTCTCTCTATCTGTCTTTATTATATTTATATATCTACAATATAGGCTATAGATATATTATAAAGCGCTTTGAGCATGTTTAGTGGATATTGCGTTATATAAAAGCTCATTTTATATTTATATATCATTCTATATCTCGTTCTTCTTCTTTCTCTATCCCACTCCTCCTCCTCCCCCCCCCCCCCCCCACCCCAGCCTCTCTCTCTTTCTCACTCCTTCTCTCTCTCTCTCTCCCTCTCTCTTTCGCTCTCGCTCTCTATCTCATCCCAGCTCTTTGTCTCTCTCTCTCTCTCACTCACTCCTCCTTTAACAACCACACACATTTACACACACACACACACATATATACATATATATATATATATATATATATATATACATTATATATATATATACATTATATATATATATATATATATATATATATATATATATATATATATATATATATATAAGTATACCGTACACAGGCACTAAATATCCAAGCAGGGGTAAATCCCACAATCTAGAATATCAACAGAATAAATCAAGACTTAAATAGGATTCCACAGTCTGACGTCACGTCCGCCTAGCAACGAATCGGCTGGCTCTAAACAAAAAAAATCCGTGCTTGGTCCGGGCAAGGAATAATTGGAAAATCGCTCAAAAAACAATTTTTATCTTAAATATGGTCCAGTGTTTTGTACCAGATTGTCTACACCAGTCAGAGAGTCACTCCTGCAAGTTTTACAGATTTCCAAATGGACAGGCAGACAAAAAATTGAAGAAAAAGTGGATCACTTTAGTCAGGTAAGCACGCACGCCTCGTCGAACATTTGATAGAGTTCGTAGTCCAGATCTAGGTCAAGTTCTAGCTTACGCAGACCTATATTTTATGATTAAAGTGTACAATTGCACGAAATTATAAATAAAAATACATTCCAAACTAGGTTTTTATTGAAGTTAAAGCAAAAATGATATCTCAATCGTTTTGATGTTAAGGCTGATAAACTGAATGAGAGTTAAGTTCTACTGATAAGTGATATTTTTTTTTTTAAAGGAGAACAAGAAGAAAGAGAAGAAAATATTTGTTAAAATCTTACTTTAAACTCGATACCTTTATGGCAAAATGAAAATAAATAAATAAAATAACGCAACCTCTCCCCCCCCCCCCCCCTCCCCTCACGCAGATATCTCTCTCTCTCTCTCTCTCTCTCTCACACACACACACACACAAACACACATACTTTCCTCTTTTTTTTTGGAAAGTTTCTCTGATTCTCTGCCATGCCTCCCTCCCGACAACCGAGGTGGCAACTCTGTGTGAACAAAGCAAGATGGCGGCAGGGACCTCTCTCCTTTACCTGTGCCCGATTGTTGACACTCCAAAGTTTCCATCACCGCACTGTCCAGTACAGTACTGACTGAAATAAAGAGAAAACGCCAGTCTTGCCACACTCAACCCCAAGATCAACTTTAACTGTGTAAATTTAAGAATTCATATTTTTATATTTACCTAGTCAAAATCATCAAAAGAAGTAATGAGGAAGTGCGACATTTTGCTGAATGTGCGATTTCATAAAAGACAGGCGAGAGACCCACCAGTAACCTAGTCTCTTGCACACCTTTGATTTATCATGCATTGAGCTGGTGTCAAACAAGATAGTCTAAAACAAAGTACTTATCAAATTAAGTAATATGCCCAACAGAATTATTGTTTTTTTTTTAATCTTTTCATTTCAGGAGAAAGGACAAAAGATCCAACATCATCATCAAGAGTGTGTTCTTGTCACTTCAGAGATGGTGACAAAGCCAACCTCCCTGAATGGTTTGACAGAAATAAAAATAAATTGTTTCCATCAGAGCCAGAAAGAAAGAAAAGAAAAGTGACACAAGGAATTCCCACCCCATCTCAATTGGCACCAACATCAAGAAGTCCACCACCACCACCACCACCACATCATCATCATCATCATCATCATCATCATCATCATCATCATCATCATCATCATCAGCTCAACTCTCTTCATCATCATCACAAAGTCCCACCTTTAAAAAAACCAGATTCCTCATCATCATTATTTTCCTCCTCATCATCATCCTCATTATCTTCTCCCTCATCATCATCTCAACTCTCGTCACCATCATCACAGGATTCCATCTAAAAAAAAAAAACAGATTGTAGAACAAGTGAGGATATTTTAAATAGAACAACAAATTTAATTCAAGAACAAGAAATTACAGACAAAAATAAGGAAATAGCTAGCTTTAAAAAACCCAAGTTAGATTCAACGCACTTACACTGTTTCAAGCCTTACAGAAAAAGTTCTTCGAATGGAGACAGGTGTACATTGTTTTAAAATATTTAATATTATTGTTCAATATGTTGAGTGCTTTAGAGGTAACATTATTTATTATAGTGGATGGGAAGTTCAGGAAGAGACAGTTGCATTAAAAGACCAAATTTTCATTATTACACTTATGAAACTTAGACAGAACTACGCTAACCTTCATATTTCACAATTGTTTAGCGTTAGTGAAAGTACTATAACAAATATTATACAAACTTTTATTCATGTTTTACATAAGCCATAAGCTTCTCTTTGAAAATGTTATGAAGGTTACATGCCCTTCTAGACATAAAAATAAACTATCAGCTCCATCATCATTTTTAATTTTCCAAATTGCAGAATGATCATTGATTGTACAGATGACCAAATTGCTATTCCTAAAGAAATGGATAAACAACGGTTAACTTATTCTTCTTAGAGGTCCATGAATTCTGTTAAAGCTCTTGTTGGTCTGAGTCCAAATGGTGTGATAAATTTTGTTTCTAAACTGTATCCAGGGTCTGTCTCGGATAAGGTCATTGTACAAAATTGTGGATTACTAAAACTTTTAATTTTAAGCCCTGGAGATTTAATTTTAGCAGATAAAGGTAATAAAGGTAAAACCCCATCCTGATTCAAGATATTTTACCTCAAGGAGTAACTGTAAATATCCCTCCCTTTTTACATAATAAATTTACTGAAAATGAGATTTTATTAACAAAAGAAATTGCTTCATGTAGAATTCATGTTGAGAGGGCTAATGAAAGACTGAAAAATGTTAACATCCTCTCATATATTCCAACAATGTTAAGAGAAACATCTGATATTATTTTTCAATGTGTTGCAGCACTTGTCAATCCCCAGTCTTTTATTAAGGAGACTGCATTTTGTTAGCTTTGCCATTTATTTTGTACAACACACATATTTTGTTCATCATCATCAAATCACCATTCAAAATAATGGTTTTGTAGGTCCATACATGATTTTACAAGATAAACATGACAAATTATGGCATTGTTGTATCAATGTATGTTCAATGTCATTAACATTGTTAAATAAAACCACACAAATTAGTTTTGGACTGAATCAACCCAAGGCATCATCAAGATAGATCTGTGGAAGTAAAAGAATAAAAGATTCAAATTTAGAGCTGCGACCATGCTCAATAGGCAAAAAACAAACAAACTAATAAAACGTCTGTTGTGGTCTTGTGGTATGACACTCGCTTTCAGATCAGAAGGTCCTGGGTTTGGGCCTCGCTCAGCGCATAGTTGAGTCCTTGGAGAAGGCTCTTTACTCACAATCTCTCACCGTACTCAGGTGTCAAATGAGTACCTGGCCGTTAACAGCGTTGTCTCTGTCCGAAAAAATTGTAATATCGCCCAACAGGCATCATGTCCCGTCTTACATGTTAAATGTTGCTGTTGGCCAGGGACCCCTTGTAAAGCACTTTGAGCACATTTAGTGGATATTACGCTGTATAAAAACTCAATTAAAAAAACAAATTAAGTGATTCTTTCATTCATCTTGCTTTGTTGATAAGGGGAAAACCCGAAACGTCCATTTTATCTGTTTTCGTATATTTAATTGAAGTTCACATTCAATTTCACAATGTTATTGATTTCTTCGAGTTTCAAGCAACAACATTTACATTACACCTTAACCCAATAGGAAATTTAGTTTACCGTGACTAACACTGGTCTAAATAAATCCTTTATTCATCCCATAGAGGAAATTAAACTCTAGGGTCTATTCCCAGGGAAGACTGGAATAACCGCGGTGCAGCGCCGCAAATTGAGCTAGGGCGAGGTGACTTGCTCAAGGCCACACAGCGCAGCGGCGGGTGAACGAACTCGGTACCTTTCGGGTACGAAGCAAAAACCGTACCGCTGATCCACGCTGCCCCACATGAAGTATGATAAAATGTCTAGCGTGATTGGTGATTGTGATGCTCATATGAGTATTATATTAAAGGTTACAACACGATACTAAATAGTATGTAGTAGACTATAGTCAATAGCAACGAAAATTAGCGAAGCAAGACTAAGACCTCAAAGACTCAAAGTCCGTGGTCCATAAGATAAAAACACAATAGTTCAATGACTCCCTCTCTCTCTCCCTAACTAAAATCGAACGTAAACAGTTAAATCTTTCCATTGGATATACTAAATCTGCCTAAACTCAAAGTAAACTGATTATTGTCCAACAGTAGTTTTACGGAGATGTGAGATTTTGAGAGTGAGAATGAGAAGACGAAATGACTTACCTTCACAGAATACTCTTTATTCTTCATGCTGGCTTGAACTTTGCCGAACATCAAGCCATCTGAGTAAGTGAAAGTCAAAACATGACCTGACTGATGATGATTTTCACCTCGCGAGACACTTTTATGCTCATTGGAGAAGTATTTCATAAGGGCGGTGATGGAAATAGAGTTCGTGTCAGCCATTTTTCTCGACTGTTTAGAGCCAGCCGGTTTGTTGCCATGCGTTGCTGCGCAGGATTACGTCACGACTTAGGAAGCCTATTACCATTTCCATTATAGGTACCTTGTAAAAAAAAAAAACAACCCAAAAACACGTATTTAAAATTTTGGCCAGAAAACTAATCCTTCAAATATCGATCGATTAAATGACCTGCATCTTGACAAAAAACTTTCAAACCTGGGACTGCATTTGAAGGACTTGACGTCCCAGGATTGTAGAGTTTTTGTCAAGATAAGGGTCATTTTATTCGATCGATATACGAAGGATGAGTTTTCTGGCCAAAATTTTAATCATGCTCATTTTTTCAGAGCACAGCAGTAATAATATTATAGCCACTCTTCCATCTACTTATATATTATGTATAGATAGTATGCGTTTGGCTAAGAAGCTCATAACATTGCCATCCGGAAGTATAACGGACCAACACACAAAACTGTGTGTATCCATGAACGTCTATAGTCAAGTTAAAACAGTTCAGTGAGCATTACTCATAAACGCGGATGGCAAAAAACAATAACAAAGACCTGAGTGACGTCATCTTCGAACTATCTATATTATCCAGTGGCATGGCATGCTTACAATAATATAAGATAGTGCCAGAAAAAGGAAAAAAATCACTAAAAACATGCTGTATTTGTAAATTATACAAAATAAAGAAAGACAAAGGTTCAGAAAAGACTTACTCAATATAAGTAAGAGGCGGTATGGTTAGAATGAAGTTGACGTCACTCAGGTCTTTGTTATTGCTTTTGCCATCCGCGTTCATGAGTAATTTTCACTAAACTGTATTAACCAGACTATAAACGTTTATGGTTATACATAGCTTTGTGTGTTGGTGTTGGTTCGTTATACACCCGGATGGCAATGTTGTGAGCTTCCTAGCCAAGCGCATACTATCTATCTTTCTTAGTTTTATTATTTATTTTTGTTGTTGATTTTATTGCTGTAATCCATTTCTAAAAGATGGAAACGGTGCCAGGCACCAAATCAACCAATATAGCCACGCCCCTGATATTATCGTATCAGCCATGTTATAATAACATATCGTATTATGTCGTGTCATATTAGCCTATGATTTCCTACTTATTCTGACACATACACTGAAAATGACTTTTGGCCGAACAAAATCCGACAAAATCCGTCAAAGTTATGGGAAGTAGGTTAGCAGAGGGGAGTAATCCCCCAGGATCAGGGATGTTAACACCACTGGGGAGTGAACCTAGGACTGGGTTTCGGAGGGTCTAAGCAATTACTTTTTTACGAAACCGGACGATACCCGACGAAACCCGACAATATCCGACAAAGTTATGGGAAGTAGGCAGCAGTGGGGAGTGAACCTGGGACTCAGGGAAGTGTACACCAGTGCGGAGTGAACCTGAGACTATGGTTTTTGGCGGGTTTTCTAAGCCTACACATGCGTCATAAACCATTTAATTGGAAATGAGATTAGCGGAAGAGTAGCGTCCCTTGAGTGGACGTCACCTTACAGAGATAACGTCAATTTGGTTTTGAAGTGTCTCAAGCCGCTTTCACCGGAAGCGAGGACGAGAGACGCATGCGCACAACCAACATGACGTTCTCTCTCTAATAACTTTTCCGCCGGTGACGTCAAAGACTATGGGTGACGTCCAATCAAGGGACGCTACTCTTCCGCTAATCTCATTCCCTATTGCCGTATTCCGGAACGACGTGATATTTTAAAAAGATTGGCCAAAAAACTCGTCCTCCAACTATCGATCGATTTAAATGGCCCACATCTTAGCAAAAACTCTCAAACCTGGGACTTCGCAAAGTCTTCTTTAAGTCCCAGGTTTGACCATTTTTACCAAGATGAGGGTCCTTTTAAATCGATATGATATTGATTTTTGAAGGACGAGTTGAGTTTTCTGGCCAAATTCTTAAATACTTGTCTTTCCAGAGTACGACAGATAACAAGTTACGATACAACGGGGACGCCATCTGTGGTAATCGAATACCATCTTTGTTATCCGACCTTTCGCCCAGCCATGCTTTCTATATCTTTATATCTCGCTCTTCTTCTTACTTTGTCCCTCTTTCCATCATCTCTCTCTCTCTCTCTCTCTCTCTCTCTCTCTCTCTCTCTCTCTCTCTCTCTCTCTCTCTCTCTCTCTCTAAATCTCTAATCGCCATATATATCAGCTGAAATAATATCAAATGTCTTACCCAGACACCAGCACAAGATCCCACTAAGAGGAATACATTCAAATGGGGAAATTTGTCTCAAGGGTCTCTTCCAAGCAAGGGAAGACTGGAATAACCCAGGCGTCAGCCGCAGTGCAGCGCCGCAAATTGAGCTAAGGCGAGGTGGCTTGCTCAAGGCCACACAGCGCAGCGGCGGCGGGTGATCGAACTCGGTACCTTTCGGGTAAGAAGAAAAAGCCGTACCGCTGAGCCACGCTGTACCATTACAAGAAGGTGCCTCCCTTCCACTATGGGAGGTCAGGAACCCCCACCCAGATTGTTCTCTATCTATATTGATCGATCTCAATGACCCCCCCCCCCCTCCATCTTGCCAAAACATCTCAAACCACACTGATTTTTCATCGTTTAGTTCACCCAATAGGGTTCAACATTCGTGACGTCACTTCCCTCCTAATGACGCATAGTAACTGGTTCTAAACTATCGGAATAATGGCGGACGCCATTATTATCTCCATCGCCGCCCTTATCAAATACTTCTCCGACGATCATAAAAGTGTATCCAGAGGAGAAAAACATTATAAATCTGATCTTGTTTTGACTTTTATACATTCTGATCACATGACATGTAAAAAAGGTCTAGCCAGCATGAAGACTAAAAAGTACCGAATTTCTCTGTTTAAAACCAAGCTGCTGGTTGCTGGGCGGACGTGACATCAGACTATTGAATCCTATTACACCGTTTGGATGTGTTGGGGCCTACGTATACCTACATGCAGGTCTGACATCCGAACGGAATTATTTATGGGCCTAGTTTATCATTGTTGTAACGACAATATTTTGCGTCATTAAAAAAAATTCCATTAAAAAAAATAATGGAGCTTTTATATAGCGCAATATACACTAAACGTGCTCAAAGCAATACTCTTCAACAGTCGTAACGTCACTTCCTTCCTAATGACGCATGGTAACTTAATAACACTGGCTCTAAACTATCGGAACTATGGCGGACGCCCCGTATGAAAAATTTCTTCGGCGAGCATAAAAGCGTATCCAGATGGAAAAAAAAACATAAATTTGATCCTGTTTTGACTTTTACACATTCTGATCACAAGGCATATGAAAAGTTCTAGCCAGCATGAAGAATAAAAAGTAATGATTTTCTTTGTTTAGAACCAAGATGGCCACCGTTGCCGGGCGGCGTGACATGAGACTGTTGAATCCAATTTACATGGGGTCCCGGGCCTACAGAAACATTTTACATGTAGAACGGGACATGACGCCTTTAGAAAATATTACATTTTTTCAGACATATACAACGCTGTTAACGGCCATTTTACACCTGAATACGGTGAGAGAATGTGAGTATAGAGCCTTTTCCAAGGACTCAACTATTCGCCGACCGATGCTCGAACCCAGGACTTTCCGATCCGAAAGCGAGTGTCTTACTACAAGACCACATAGCCTCACATTATAACAATGAGCCCATAATGAATTGGGTTATCGGACCTGTGAATATGTGCACGTCGGCTGGGCCGCAAATTAGAAAGAAAAAAAAATGATTTGCCAGTATAATATAGAAGGAAAGAAATTTACGTCACTAAGCTGTTTTGTTATTGTTTTTAGACATCCATTTTTATCATTACTTCTCACTAAATTCTAACAATTAGAATATTGGGGGGGGGGGGGGGGGGGCGCAACTGGTTCAACGGTACGGTCTTTGTTCCGTACCCGAAAGGTACCGAGTTCTATCGCCCGCCTCACCTTGCCTTAGCTCAATTTGCGGCGCTGCACTGCGGCTAACGCCTGAGTTATTCCAGTCTTCCCTTGGTATAGGCCCTAAAGACAAATTTCCCCTATTGGATGAATAATGGGAGTTTTATTTTATTTTATTGTTTATAAAGGTTTTAGTATTACTATAGTTTTTGTGTGTTGTACGTTATAATAATTGGCTGGAGAATGTTGAGGGGTTTATTCATTTTTTTATCTAAACGCATAACATCAATACGACAATTTATTTAAGTTGGTGTTTGTTTGTCATTCTAAGGGTATTGAAATAGTCAACCAATGAGAGCCAAGAAACAAACAACTATATAAAATATTATCCAATCAGATGTAAGGATAGATTAGAATAATGGCCGTCTCCCAACACGGTATGCATATTAAATCGTGCGGCGTTGGTGGTAGTCTCTCTCTCTCTCTCTCTCTCTCTCTCTCTCTCTCTCTCTCTCTCTCTCTCTCTCTCTCTCTCAATCTGTCTCTCTATCTCTCTCTATCTATCTATCTATCTATTTATCTCCATATCTATCTATCTATCTTTCTATCTCTCTCTATCTATATATCTCTCTATCTGTCGCTCTCTTTATCTCCATCTCTATCTATCTATCTTTCTATCTCTCTCTATCTATCTATCTCTCTATCTATCGTTCTATTTATCTCTATATCTACTTATCTATCTTTCTATCTCTCTCTCTCTCTCTATCTATCTATCTATCTATCTTTCTATCTCTCTCTATCTATCTATCTATCTATCTATCTCTATCTCTCTTTATTTCTATCTCTATCTATCTATCTATCTATCTATCTATCTATCTATCTATCTATCTATCTATCTATCTATCTCTTTATCTCTCTCTCTCTCTAATTCTCTCTCTCTCTCTCTCTCTCTATATATATATATATATATATATATATATATATATATATATATATATATATAATATAAGTAGGGACACTCATTTTTTTTATCGATACGATCGTTTCAATAGGTTTCCATATCGTCAGTCGACAAGAGATCCCTAGAGTACACTCGATGTCGTTGTTTACGTCCTCGTGTCGACAGAAAAATGTGAGTGTCCTTGCTTATTTTATATTATGCTCCAACCAACATTATCGAGCACTCTCCTACCTAGAAGTGCCCATCAACACTCATAAAATATATATATATATATATTATAATAGCAAAAACCATGAAATAATAGTGCTCAACTTATTGATAAAAGGAGATATGTATATACATAAATATATACTATATATAGTATTTAGTATCCTCCCCCTATTTGTTTTGTTCACTCCTAAAGCGCTGTATATATATATATATATATATATATATATATATATATATATATATATATATATATATATATATATATATATATATACATATACAAATAGGAAGAATTTTGACTCAAAATTTGGAACAAACATTAAGTAATCGTTTGAGTAAAATTTCGCTCTTTTTTGAAAAAAAAACCGACTATTAATGTATCGGCTTATGGCATCTTCGTGAAAATTTCACCACAAAAAACACGAATAGAGATGGAAAAAAACTATGCAAAAAAAAAAAAATAAAATAACAATAATAATAAAAAAACAAGATGTTTCTATCATTTCCAGTTTCCAGGCTATTACAATTCTTTATCGGGAAGTAACATAAACAAAACTCCCTGTATATGATTTATCTATTTTAGAAATGCAGTCAAGTTATTCTTGAGTGCTCATCAGACCATGCAATATATATATATATATATATATATATATATATATATATATATATATATATATATATATATATTTAAATAAATAATTTTGTTTAAATGGAGAGTATTTTTATATTTTTTGTGTTGGTTTGATAGTAATATCAGTGCCATCACTAGGCCGTAACCATTCGGGTTATCAGACCTGCAAGCAGAGATGAAAGCACGAATAGGAAAGGCACAGGCTGCATTCACATCTTTGAACAGAGTTTGGAGAACTAAATATATCTCCCTTCGACTAAAGCTAAGACTTTTCAACTCAAACGTGAAGTCTGTATGGATGTGAAACTTGGAACGCATCACAGGAGGGTACAGATTTTTGTAAACAGGTGCATGCGTAAGCTACTCGGAATAAAATGGATGGATGGAATAAAAAATGAAGAAGTATGGAAAAGAACACAGCAGAAACCAGTGGGAGAGGAAATAGGAAGAAGACGATGGAGGTGGATTGGACACACTCTTAGAAAGAATGACTCCACTATAACACAGAAAGTATTGGACTGGAACCCTCAAGGCAGAAGATCAAGGGGAAGGCCACGAGGAACACGGAGAAGAATTAAAGAAGCTGATATACAGAGAAGTGGTAAGACCTGGAATGAGATAAAAAAGTTGGCTCAGGATAGAGAAGGATGGAAACTGTTTGTCTGTGGCCTATACCCTGACCCAGGGTGAAAAAGGCAATGATGATGATGATGAATTAAGCAGGCGTCGACTTGACCCATAGAATTTGTTGGATTCTGTACTAATCTTAAACTGACTTTTGAAATTTTTTGTTGTTTTAAAGAATGAAATAAAAAACGAAACAAAATAAAGCAGAACGATGCAAAAAAAACAAAAAAAACAGAAACATCACACTCGGCAAAAACAAAAACAGAAACATCACACTCGGCAAAAACAAAAACATAAACATCACACTCGGCAAAAACAAAAACAGAAACATCACACTCGGCAAAAACAAAAACAGAAACATCACACTCGGCAAAAACAAAAACAGAAACATCACACTCGGCAAAAACAAAAACAGAAACATCACACTCGGCAAAAACAAAAACAGAAACATCACACTCGGCAAAAACAAAAACAGAAACATCACACTCGGCAAAAACAAAAACAGAAACATCACACTCGGCAAGAACAACTTGAAATTTGTCTTGAGATTTTTTATAGCGCAATGTATCCACTCAACGTGCTCAAAGCGCTTTACAAAGGGTCCCTGACCAACAGCAACACGTGACATATTGGACCTGACATGACGCCTTTTAGCCGATATTACTAAAAAAAAATTTCGGACAGATAGACAGATAGATAGGTAGATAGATAGATATATAAATAGATAGATTGATAGATAGATAGAGTTAGGACAGACAGACATGTAAGACAGAGACAACGCTGTTAACGGCCAGGTACTCATTTCACACCTCAGTACGGTGAGAGAATGTGAGTAAAGAGCCTTTTTGAAAATAAAAAAGACTCATCTATACGCCGTGCGAGAGAGCCTCGAACCCAGGACCTTCCGATCCAAAAGCGAATGCCATGCATACACACAAGACAACATAGCCGCACAACAACAACAACAACGACAACAGCAACAACACATCCAAATTCCAACATGCTCTACTGTGGCCTCGAGAGCACTTCTCCATGTCTGGTAGTGCAAAAACAATTTTATCGGATTTTCCCGATGAGAGAACTTGAGAAATGATCTTTTAAGAGAACTGACGACGTCAACGTTAAGAGATGAAGGGGAGGGAAGGGAGATAACCCGCTTAAGGTTTCAATAGAGGAGGCGGTATTGGTTTGGTGTTAAAATGGAGGGAAAATCTATAAATTGACATTTATAGTTTATTGATGAGAACACAAAGATTGAAATAGATAGATAGATAGATAGATAGATAGATAGATAGATAGATAGATAGATAGATAGATAGATAGATAGATAGATAGATAGATAGATAGATAGATAGATAGATAGATAGATAGATAGATAGATAGATAGATAGATAGATAGATAGATAGATAGATACATACATACATACATACATATTTCCTTGTGGAACAGGAGTGAACACCATTACCACAGATTCACTCTCCATCAAAGAAGATCGCACAACTGACAACTGAAGAGACGCCTCGGGTGTCGAAACAGCCGTATTGGACGACATTTGAGATTATTTTAGTCATTATATATACATATAGATAAATATATATATAATATATATATATATATATATATATATAGTGCGGCTATGTGGTCTTGTGGTATGACACTCGCTTTGGAATCGGAAGGTCCTGGGTTCGACCCTCGCTCGGCGCATAGTCGAGTCCTTGGAAAAGGCTCTTTATTGTCTCACGGTATTCCGGTTCAAAATGAGTACCCGGCCAGTTAAAGCGTTGTCTCTATCGGATACAAAAAAAAAATATTATAATATCGCCTAACAGGCATCACGTCTCGCCCTACATAATAAGTGTTGCTGTTCGCTGAGGACTCTCTTTAAAAAACTCTGAGCAAAAATAAATACTTGGGGTTTTCTGTAAAGCCTTGTGAAAACACTACCTAGTAAATTGAGATTTTATATAGAGCAATATCCACTTAACGTGCTCAAAGCGCTTTACAAGGGGTCCCTGGCCAACAGTAACATTTAACATTTAGGACGTGACATGACTCCTGTTAGGCGATATTACCATTTTTTTTTTTCAGAGAGAGACAACGCTGCTAACGGCCAGGTACTCATTTAACACCTGAGTACGGTGAGAGACTGTGAGTAAAGAGCCTTCTTCAAGGACTCAACAGTGCGCCGAGCCATTCACATATATCTTGTTCCCAGCTTCTTGTTGGTCTACCTCTTCCTCTCTTGCCGTCTACCCTTGTCTGCAGAATGTGCTTTTCTAATGATTTATAGCTATAATAAAACGATTTTTCCTTAAATTGCGTGATTTACAAAAAAAAATCTGAATGATAAAAGTGCTGATTGAATCGCTACGATTTTCCTATGATTGGTAAGTAGAGGGTTAAAAATCCCATACCGCTGCTTAAGAGTTAACTCATATTATTTCCTTTAAAAACCAAAAAAAAAAAAGAAAACAACTTCGGATGACGTCATTTGATATAATTAACTCTTTGGATTCCTGTCGCACATAAAACCATTCATATAATTTATGCCCCCCGTATCATGTCAGTTCCTTCCTTTGTGTGGGATTTTCCTTTTTCAAACCCGCGAGAACTTATTCCGACACATAATAAAATCAGAGAGGGAAAAAAATTAATGCTAAAAAAGTAAGGGACAATGGAAAGAAATTAAAAGTCATCAACACACCCCCCTCCCTCCCCCCCCCACCCCAACCCCCACCCTACCCCCCGCCCCTATCCGGATCTCCGCCAATGTTTACTGTATTGAATTTTCTATCTAATACGTGGAACGAGGAGAGGAGGAGCGATTTCAATGCAAAGTTCGAAAGAAACATGTGAATACATACAAAGAATCGGGAATTTCCGATGAGCATAATATAGAATTATAGCCGATTCTAATAATATATTCTCGTGTTCATCAATTTAATATCTCGATTCGTCTATTGTTGTGCTAAATAATTTATTGTATTCAGTTCTGCAGAGCCGGAAATTTGCCTTGTATGTGAACACACAAACATACACTTACACATTATAAGAGACACATACAAACACAGTGAGAGAGATAGATAGATAGAGATAAATTAAAGAGAGAGAAAGAGAAATAGATAGATAGAGAGAGTGAGAGAGAGAAAGATAGAGAAAGAATGAAAGAGAGATAGAGAGAGAGGGAGACAGAGGGATCGGTAGAGAGAGAGAGAGGGAGAGAGAGAGGTAAAGAGAGAGAAAGAGAAAAGAGATAGAGAGAGAGTGAGAGAGAAAGATAGAGAAAGAATGAAAGAGAGATAGAGAGAGGAAGATAGAGGGAGAGGTAGAGACAGAGATAAAGGAAGGGTAGAGGGAGATAGGGAGAGAGATAGAGAGAGATAGAGAGAAAGAGAGAGATAGAGAGATAGAGAGAAAGAGAGAGATAGAGAGAGAGAGGGGGGGGGGTAAGATATTTACCCAGATGATTGAGGTTCTATTACCTTATTCAGGCAATTTAACTATTTTCTTTCAAACAATAATAAAACAAAACAAATGAGCTTTTATATAGCGCAATATCCACTAAATGTGCTCAGGGCGCTTTACAAGGGGTCCCTGGTCAACATCAAGATTCAACATGTAGGACGGGACGTGACGCCTGTTAGCGGATATCACAAGTTTGTTTTTTTTGGACAGAGACAAAGCTGTTCACAGCCAGGTACTCATCTTACAGTACCCACCCCCCACCCCCCCCCCCTCCCACCCCTTCCAACACAAATTGAGCAAGGGTGAGGTGACTTGCTAAAGCCACGCAGCGCAGCGGCGGGGGTTCGAACTCGGTAACTTTCGGGTACGGAGCAAAGACCAACCCGACATAATACAACTGTCAGACGGAAATGGTCCAGAGCGACAACTTTTGTGCGGCTATGTGGTCTAGTGGTAGGACACTCGCTTTCGGGTCGGAAGGTCCTGGGTTCGAGCCTCGTCGCTCGGCGCAAAGTTGAGTCCTTGGAGAAGGCTCTTAATTTTCCCCGCGAGGACGAGAGACACATGTGCACAACCAACATGACGTTCTCTCTCTAATAACTTTTCCGCCGGTGACGTCACAGACAATGGGTGACGTCCAATCAAGGGACGCTACTCTTCCGCTAATCTCATTCCCTATATATTTGTTATCACTCAAACAAATAGCAATATCTCAGTTCTTGCAATACCTATCGATCGTGGATAGCTCAGACGGTAGAGTCACGCTCTCACCGGCCAGGTGGAGTTGTCGTACCAATATGGTCGCGGGTTCAAACCCCCATCACCGCCGCGATTATTATTATTATTATTATTATTATTATTATTATTATTATTATTATTATTATTATTATTATTATTATTATTATTATTATTATTATTATTGTACGTATTGGTGGTATTACGATTGTTGTGTTTGTTTTGGTTATTAGTGGTATCAGTTTATTTTGTCGTTCCATTTACCATTTTCCCCACTTTCATATAGATATGTTGTCATCAAATTGTGTGATTCATTGGCGAAAGCCTAAGATTGAATAAAATTTGAACTTTGAACTATTATTATTATTATTATTATTATTATTATTATTATTATTATTATTATTATTATTATTATTATTATTATTATTATTATTATTATTATTATTATTATTATTATTATTATTATTATTATTATTATTATTATTATTATTATATT
>NC_088374.1:12908702-12913702 GCF_034508935.2 Berghia stephanieae
GTACGGTGAGAGAATATTCGTAAAGAACATTTTCCAAGGATTCAACTATGCGCTGAGCGAGGCTCGAACGAACCCAGGACCTTCCGATACGAGAGCGAGTGTCATACTACAAGACCACCTCACAGCCGCAAGATCCTAATTAATATATTTTTTTAAAAATTACTCTAAGCCGTGCGGCTATGTGGCCTTGTGGTAGGTGTGACACTAGCTTTCGGTTCGGAAGGTCCTTGGTTCGAGCCTCGCTCATAGGCGCATTCACAGTTGAGTCCTTGGAAAAGGCTCTTTACTCACATTCTCTCACCGTACATTTTTTTTGAGAAAACGTTTTTGTGTCAGTGAGTGTATGGGTAGGAGTGAGGTGTGAAAAGCACTTTGAGCACGTCCAGTGGATATTGCTCTATATAAAAGCTCGTTTTATTTCTCTACCCGGTAAAAATTCTTAAACCTGAGACTTCTCTGAAGTGTGTGGCTGGGTGCTGGGTGGCTGAGCAGTACCGTGGCTTCTAGTCTTGTCACAAAAGTCAAGCAATGTTAGGCGTGGTCAGTGGCCAGATCGGTGACAGTGAGCGTGGTAAATTTTGGTTTTAACCTAAGTGTCCTTGGGTTGTACACGTATTACCCCATTCGACTCAGAAATGAATGAGTACTTGGGTACGGACATTGACGGATATTGTTATATTGATAGTATAAAAATGACTCCTAACAGGTTACTGGTAGTATATGAATAAATGGAAATACGAAATGTTATGGTTCCATAGAGGTTGCTGGGGTAATAAAATGAAACAATGCGAAGCGCATTGAGCATGGTTACTCCTTGAAAATGCGCTATATAATAATTGTACACGTTTTGTTTACTTTAAGTTTCCAGTACATAAGACTTTTTGACGTGTTAAAATATTATCGTGGTGAATCGTTATGGAAGATCTTAAACTTTTTTCTGGCCAAATTTAATATTTTTAAATTTAATTAAAAGTTTTTTTTAGCTGCATTGTTCAAAAACCTCCTAATCTTTGGAATCAGCCGCGTTTTTTGGAATTTTTTTGGCTTTTAAAGAAAAATATAAAAATAAAATAAAATTCCCTTTATTCATCCCATAGGTGATTAAGGTTTTCTTTTATATATATATTTTAAAAAATTGAGCTTTTATATAGCGCAACATCCACTAAATGTGCTCAAAGCGCTTTACAAGGGGTCCCTGGTCAACAGCAACATTTAACATGTAGGACGGGACATGACGCCTGTAAGGCGATATTACAATTTTTCGGACAAAGACACCGCTGTTAACGGCCAGCTACTCATTTTACACCTCAGTACGGTGAGAGAATGTGAGTAAAGAGCCTTCTCCAAGGACTCAACTATGCGCCGAGTGCGAGGTTCGAACCCAGGACCTTCTGATCCGAAAGCGAGTGTCATACCACTAGACCACATAGCCGCACAATATATATATATATATATATATATATATATATATATATATATATATATATATATATATATATATATATATATATATATATATATTGGATATTTGTCTCCAGGGTCTATTCCAAGAGAAGACTGGAATAACCCAGGCGTAAGCCACAGCGCATGCAGTGCAGCAAACTAAGCTAGTGACTGCGAGGTGACTTGCTCAATCAAGGGGCCACACAACGTAACGGGTATACGAACTCGGTTCCTTTCGGACTTACGGGTACGACGCACGCCGCTATGCCACGTAGCCCCCAGGCGAACACGTGATTTATACCTTTGTATTTATTCGTTTTATACGTTTCAGGTACAAAACACTTTTTGATTTGTTCATGGATTGATAATCTTAATTAGTCAATTGACAATCTTTGATTTTTCTGGCCAAATTAATTTTTTTAGAAAGATTGTCCTTTTTAATCCATTTTGGCTGCATTGTTCACAAACCACCTCATCTTTCGAATACCGTCAACTGGGGCTACTTAGGCCACCCGGGGTAACTTAGGCCACTTACTAATAACAAGATTGCTTATTTTAAAAGATAAATTACATGTAGCTTTTATCTTTTAAATAATTAGAACCCAATACATCTAATAAACACTCATGAATTTAACTTTATAAAAAGCAACCTTTTTTATTCTACTATGTGGCCTAAGTAAACCCGGATGGCCTAAGTAACCCCGGATGGCCTAAGTAACCCCGGATGGCCTAAGTAACTCCGGATGGCCTAAGTAACCCCGGATGGCCTAAGTAACCCCGGTTGACGGTACATCGCAATTCTTGTAAATTTCCGTCCTTAAAAATACTCTATATCTAGATATAACTTTACATGTTTATTTCTTCCAAGTTTCAAGTTCATACAACATTTTGACGATATTCAAAATATAATCTCAATGAAACGATGAACGACCCTTAACCTTTCTGGACAAATTTATCTTTAAAAAAAAAGAAAGAAAAATATTGGAAACAAACCCCCAACAATTTCAAGTTTTTTTGGGGCTGTATTTGCATTGTCTACAAACCTCTTTTATATTTGAAATGCATCGCAATTCTTTTAATTTTCCGTCCTTAAAAATACGTCTCTATCTAAATAGAACTGTAGTACATGTTTATTTCTTCCAAGTTTCAAGTACATACAACTTTTTGACATTTCAAAATATAATCTCAATGAAACGATGAACAATCCCTAACTTTTCTCAAGCCAAATTTATTTTTTAAAAGCTTTGATAATATATATATATATATATATATATATATATATATATATATATATATATATATATATATATATATGCAAAAAGAGGAAGAAAAAAATAGAATTTCATCAATTTTTGGCTGCATTGTTCACAAACCTCCCCATCTTTTGAATACATCGCAATTCTTGTAATTGTTTGCCCTTAAAATGCGCTATATAACTGTACATGTTTATTTCTTTCAAGTTTCAAGTACCCTACATACAACTTTTTGACATTTCAAAATACAATCTCAATGAAACGATGAACGATCCTTAACTTGTATGGCTAAACTTCATTTAAGAAAAGAAAAGAAAAGAAAAAAAGGAAAAAAGTATTTCATCAGTGTTTGTTTGTTTGTTTTTGTTTTTTTTTTTTCTTTTTTTTTGTTTTTTTTTTTTTTGCTGCATTGTTTACAAACCTCTCTTATATTTGAAATACATCGCATTTCTTTCAATTGTCCTCCATTAAAATGCTCTATCTATATCTATAACTGTACATGTTTATTTCTTTCAAGTTTCAAATACATACAACTATTTGACATTTCAAAATACAATCTCAATGAAACGATGAACGATCCTTAACTTGTCTGGCCAAATTAACTTAAAAAAAAACAAAACAAAACAAAACAAAAAAAGAAAAGAAAAGAAAAAGAAATACATAAAAGAAAAAAATTCATCAGTTTTTTTGGGGGTTTTTTGGGATTTTTTTGTTTGTTTTTATTTTTTTGTTTTGTTTTTTTATTGGGGGGGGGGGGGGGGGGAATGTGGGGGCTGCATTGAATTGTTCCCAAACCTCCTTATCTTTCGAATTCATCGCGATTCTGGGAATTTCTCGGCTCAGATACATTGAATGCATCGAATCAGCAAGGACATTAACCAGTGTCTGAACTCCTTAAAAGGGAGATAAATCGGGATGCTGGGAAGAGTTTCTGTTTGACATGATTATTATTATTATTATTATTATTATTATTATTATTATTATTGTTATTGTTCTTGTTGTTGTTGTTGTTGTTATTATTATTATTATTTTATTATTATTATTATTATTATTATTATTATTATTATTATTATTATTATTATTATTATTATTATTATTATTATTATTTTATTGTTATTATTATTATTATTATTATTTATTATTATTATTATTTATTTTGTTGTAAGCCGGCGTGTCTAATGAGATTTTTTGAGAGGGTGGTTTCATTTATTTATGTATTTATTTATTTATGCAGCTATTTATTTATTCATTTGTGCATTTAATTATCTATTTATTTATTTATTTATTTAGGTATTTATATATGTATTTATTTATTTATTCATTTGCTTGGCTTCATTTTCATTTATTTACTCTATGTCCTATCACGATGAGTAGTCATCGCTCTTATTCTTATTCTATTAGACTGAATGGAGACGTGTACATAATATATATATATATATATATATATAGATGGAATGAAGTTGATATTCATTCAGTCGCTCTTTGTTATTATTTTTAGACAACATTTTTTTTTTACTTTTAGCGAATAGTTCTCATTAAATTCTATCAATCTGATTATAAACGTTTTAAGTTACACATAGTTTTGTGTGTTGGCATGTTTAATTTTGGCTGACGGTTGTTGTGAGTATTTCACCTAGACGCATAGCATCAGTACTCAGTTCTATAGATAGTACAAAGTTGACGTCACTCAGGTTTTTGTTATTGCTTTTTGCCTTCCGTGTTTATGAATAATTCTCACTAAACTGTATTAACCAGACTACAAACGATCATGGTTACACATAGCAACAAGTGAGTGGGAAAGTGCTAGAAGACAATAGAGAATAAACATTTTTCGAGGCGGTGATGGGGGTTTGAACCCGCGACCTTACTGGTACGACAACTCCGCCTGGCCGGGGAGAGCGTGACTCTACCGTATGATCTATCCACGATCCCAAAAAAGATTGTCTCTAACTCCTAAACATATTAGAGCCCTCACTTTCCCCGACTACTTGAGATCGCAGGTCCAACCGTTGCCATCGTTATGTTATAGCCTGATACTGAAATCCAAAAGGACTGGCAGTTTGACGTCATTATTTGGTTTTTGCACCGCCCAGTGAGTTGTCGTTAGCAGAGCTCATGGAAATAAGTTATTTCATTGGTTGAACTATTGAATACAACTCACGATTTGTTTACTTTTGTGGTCAAAGACTGGCATTTTGACGTCATTATTTGGTCAGTGTCAGGCTATAAGTTAACGATGGCTACGGTCCAACACACACACATAGTTTTGTGTTGGTCCGGATGGTAATGTTGTGACCTTCTGAG
>NC_088374.1:12923702-12933702 GCF_034508935.2 Berghia stephanieae
TATCCAGGTGTCCGTCCAACTGAGTCATCGATCACATGATTTATTGCTGTCGAACGATTGGATATTTCTTTATTCATAAATATAAAAACGCTGCTTTGTTTACAATAAGTGTAAACTCAACCGTGAGTCAAGCTGATCAAAATGACCCATTTGGGACCCTCCGCCTCAAAACGGTATTAAGTCGGGATGGTTAAGATGTTGGAAATTGAATTTATAGCCAGTAATATCAGACTTGTGTTGAGTTTGTATGTTTTATTGAGGACAATGGTTACCATATGTGAGGGTGCGAATGCCAACAATGTATATTTTTGACCAGTTTAACATTTAATTCGGCTTTTAAGCATCTGGTTCTTTCCGACATAATACCGTTTTGAGACGATGGGTCACATTCATTATGATGCTGGATATTTCGAAAATTGGGAAGACTTTTTATTACGTGTATCACCTTGAGCACGTTTTGCCATGTGACCAATGACCTCGAGCACATGGAAAGGAAATATAGATCATCTCCAGTGATAGGGAATGAGATTAGCGGAAGAGTAGCGTCCCTTGATTGGACGTCACCTTACAGAGAGAACGTCAATTTGGTTTTGAAGTGTCTCAAGCCGCTTTCACCGGAAGCGAGGACGAGAGACGCATGCGCACAAGCAACATGACGTTCTCTCTCTAATAACTTTTTCCGCCGGTGACGTCACAGACTATGGGTGACGTCCAATCAAGGGACGCTACTCTTCCGCTAATCTCATTCCTTATAGCCTTATTTTGAAGCAAAGAAAAGTGCACTCATATTCAAACCAGATCTAGCACGCACGAGTTACTGCTCATCTCAACTAGTTTTGTTTTTGTTTTTCCCTAAGCACCATCACAATATGAAACTCCTTACCCGAGTGTATCAGAGGACTTAAAAACCAAATTGAAATTCGACTTAACTTGCAGACACTACATTATGAACCCCCCCCCCCCCCCCCCCCCAAAAAAAAAAAAAAAAAAAAAAAAAAAAAAAAAACAAAAAAAAAACTAAAAAAAACCCAACTTAATAATGATAAAATAAATAAACAATTTTTAACATTGACTTTTTATATAGCGCGATATCCACTAAATATGCTCAAAGCGCTTTACTAGGGGTCCCTAGCCAACAGCAACACTTAACATGTTAGGACATGACATTGCGCCTGTTAGGCGATATCGTATTTATTTTTTTCGAACAGAGACAACGCTGTTAACGGTCAGGTACTCATTTTACACCTGAGTCCGGTGAGAGAATGTGAGTAAAGAACTCCTTTTCCAAGGACTCAAGTATGCGCCGACCGACACTCGAACCCAAGACCTTCCGATCCGAAAGCGAGTGTTATACCACAAGTACACATAGCCGCACAATATAAAAATAAAATATATTTAACAAACTTACCTTAATCGGCGAAAAGACAGGTTCCTTCCGCGGTTCCTGCTCGCTTAAATCCAAACAGAACTCCGTGAAATTTATTGAATTTGGAACCACCACAGAAAAACAACACAAAAAACACCATTTTATTATAACATATTTAGAAGACCTGCCTTGTACTACGAATATTTCGTACAATTACGAACTGTTGACTTCATCTACAGAGCTGCTAAATCCGCTTTGACCGAAGCCATCGTTAACATATAGATAGTATGCAGATGACGTCACTCAGGCCTTTGTTATTGTTTTTGCCATCCGCGTTTGTGAGTTGTTCTCACTAAACTGTATTAACCAGACTATAAAAGTTCATGGTTACACAGAGTTGTGTGTTTGTCCGTTATACTTCCGGATGGCAATGTTGTGAACTCCTTGGCCAAGCGCATTCTATCTATAGATAGTATGCGCTTGGCTAAGAAGCTCATAACATTGCCATCCGGAAGTATAACGGACCAACACACAAAACTGTGTGTATCCATGAACGTTTATAGTCTGGTTAATACAGTTCAGTGAGCATTACTCATAAACGCGGATGGCAAAAAACAATAAAAAAGACCTGAGTGACGTCATCTTCGAACTATCTATAGATAGATTGAAGTTGACGTCACTCCGGTCTTTGTTATTGTTTTTTGCCATCCGCGTTTATGAGTACTTCTCACTAAACAGTATTATCCAGACTATAAACTTTCATGGTTAAAGAGTTTTGTGTGTTTGTCCGTTATACTTCAGATGGCAATGTTATGAACTTCTTAGCCAAGCGCATATCTATCAATAGCCTGACACCAGAACCCTCTAGGACTGGCAGTTTGTCGTCATTGTTTAGGTTTGTGTAGCGTCTAGTGAGTTGTCGTTAGTAGATCTCAAGGAAACAAGTTATTCCAATGGTTGAACTATTGAATACAACTCATGATTTGTTTTCTTTTGTGGCAAAAGCCTGCATTTTGATTTTGACGTCATTTTTTGGTCAGTGTCAGGCTATAAGTTAACGATGGCTACGTTTAATGATGGCTACGGCCTAACATGAAACCATATCCTATGAGTACATGTTTTCCGCAGGTCTGATAACCCAACGCAATAGGGAACAAAAGTGCGATGCAAAAAAAAAAACCCAAAAAACAAAACAAACAAAAACCAACAACCCGGTTCCTATCTCATTGGAAGTGTAAAACTACTCTACCGAAGGACTAAAAACATGCCTTGTGTAAATTATCTATACACGTTCAAGGTTACAAATAGTTTTGTGTGTTTGTCCGATATACTTCCGGATGGCAATGTTGTGAGTTTCTTAGTCAAGCGCATAATATCCGTAACATCGTTGTGACGGGCAGTATTTTTCTTTAGATTGAGGGCATTTCCATTACAACAATGGGCCTATAACAATCTGGGCTACCCGACCTGGAAATAAGTACACGTTGACCCGAAACTTCATCCCCCCCCCCCCCCCCCCCCTTCCACCCCCATAAATAAAAAAACAAAAACAAAAACAAAAACCACACCCCTCATTTTTAACAGCTACTAACTTGCTCAAGAGACCTGAATATAGATAGTATGCAGATGACGTCACTCAGGCCTTTGTTATTGTTTTTGCCATCCGCGTTTGTGAGTTGTTCTCACTAAACTGTATTAACCAGACTATAAAAGTTCATGGTTACACAGAGTTTGTGTGTTGGTCCGTTATACTTCCGGATGGCAATGTTGTGAACTCCTTGGCCAAGCGCATTCTATCTATACGATACCCCACAAAAAATAAGCAATAGATAGTATGCGCTTTGCTAAGAAGCTCATAACATTGCCATCCGGAAGTATAACGGACCAACACTCAAAACTGTGTGTATCCATGAACGTTTATAGTCTGGTTAATACAGTTCAGTGAGCCTTACTCATAAACGCGGATGACAAAAAGCAATAACAAATACCTGAGTGACGTCATCTTCGAACTATCTATAAAACACTTTATGAAAAATGCAATGAAAGACCCTTATCCATTCAAATCCTGGAGGCAAAATGTCGGCTTTTTTGGCCATATACTCAGATTAGATGTAAATATAACAGCTAATAAAGCCATGAATACTTTTCTCACCCCATCCGGACACAAGAAAAATCAAGGTAGACAACTCACGTCAATTCACACTGTCCTCAATAGAGACCTAAATCGCCTTGAAAATAACAAAGTATTAAAATCAAAGGAAGACCTTATGAAATTAGCATCCACAGCAAAAGACCGTGAACAGTGGAAGGAAATGACACGGATGATTAGATAGGCAGTCGAGGCGTCCCGATCGGATGATTAGGAAGCGAAAGGCCTGAAGTCAGTAAGTCACTAACTTGCTAATAATTATTATAACTTATTTTAGTTTCTCCTCATGATTTGTTTGGGTTTTTTTTTTTTTTTTGTTTTTTGTTGATGTCGTCCTAAAGCAAAAAGAAAATATGGAGACGTCTGTGGGTCTGAAATGTCAAATCGGGAAACATGGCATTTGACAATGGGCATCATCTATAGATAGTTCGAAGATGACGTCACTCATGTCTTTGTTATTGTTTTTTGCCATCCGCGTTTATGAGTACTTCTCACTAAACTGTATTATACAGACTATAAACGTTTATGGTTACACATAGTTTTGTGTGTTGGTCCGTTCTACTTCCGGATGGCAATGCTATGAGCTTCTTCGCCAAGCACATACTATCTATATTAACTTTCCATGTGCTCGAGGTCATTGGTCACATTGCAAAATGTGCTCAAAGTGATCTACATAGTGAAAAGTGTTCACAGATTTTGAACTATCTAACATCACGATGGGTCATTTAATTCAGCTTGACACATGTGTATGTTTACAACTTTCATAAACAAAACAGCGTGTTTCCATTTGTTCAGAAACATCCAATCGTTGGAGAGCAACAAATCACGTGATTGATGACTTGGTTGGACGAAAACATGAATATAGATAGTATGCAGATGACGTCACTCAGGCCTTTGTTATTGTTTTTGCCATCCGCGTTTGTGAGTTGTTCTCACTAAACTGTATTAACCAGACTTTAAAAGTTCATGGTTACACAGAGTTTGTGTGTTGGTCCGTTATACTTCCGGATGGCAATGTTGTGAACTCCTTGGCCAAGCGCATTCTATCTATAGATCGCTCCCACTGATTTCGGCGAAATGGTCTGAAGGTCCTGGGTTCGAGCCTCGCTCGGCGCATCGTTGAGTCCTTGGATAAGGCGCTTCACTCACATTATCTCACCTGACTCATGTGTAAAATGAGTACCTGGCCGTTAACAGGGTTGTCAATATCCGAAAACAAATTGTAATATCGCATAACAGGCGTCTTGTCCTGTCCCTAAATGTTAAATGTTGCTGTTGGCCAGGGACCCTTTGTAACGCGCTTTGAGCACGTTGAATGGATATTGCGCTATATTAAAGCTCAATTTTTTTTATTTTTTTTTTCTTGGTGTCGTCCGAAAGCAAAATGAAAATATAGATAGAATGCGCTTGGCCAAGGAGTTCACAACATTGCCATCCGGAAGTATAACGGACCAACACACAAACTCTGTGTAACCATGAACGTTTATAGTCTGGTTAATACAGTTTAGTGAGAACAACTCACAAACGCGGATGGCAAAAACAATATAAGGCCTGTGTGACGTCATCTGCATACTATCTATAGAGATGCGTGTGGCTCTGCAATGTCAAGTCGGTTAACATGGCATTTGACAATTGATGGTATGTGTTTAAATAAAATACGCACCATTTCTCCTCGCTATATAGACAGTATGCGCTTGGCTAAGAAGCTCATAACATTGCCATCCGGAAGTATAACAGACCAACACACAAAACTGTTTGTATCCATGAACGTTTATAGATAGTATGCGCTTGGCTAAGAAGCTCATAACGTTGTCATCCGGAAGTATAACGGACCAACACACAAAACTATGTGAAACTTTGAACGTTTTTAGATAGCATGCGCTTGGCTAAGAAGCTCATAACATTGCCATCCGGAAGTATAACGGACCAACACACAAAACTGTGTGTATCCGTGAACGTTTAAATAGTCAGGTTAATACAGTTCAGTGAGCAATACTCATAAACGCGGATGGCAAAAAACAATAAGAAAGACCTGAGTGACGTCATCTTTGAACTATCTATATATATATATATATATATATATATATATATATATATATATATATATATATCAATCGCACAAATATATTAAATGATTATAGATGCTGTGTGCTTGGTCAAGAAGCTCACAACATTGCCATCCAGAAAATAACGGACCAACACACAAAACACTGTGTAACCTTGAACTTTATAGATAGAACGAAATTGGCGTCATTCCGGTCTTTGTTATTGGTTTTTTTTTTGCCATCTATGTTGATGAGTATTTCACACTAAACTCAATAAATTAACCAGACTATGAACGTTCAAGGTTACACATAGTTTTGTGTGTTGGTCTGTTATATTTCCGGATTTCAATGTTGTGAGCAGCTTCTTAGACAAGCGCAAACTATCTTTAGATGCTGTGTGCTTGGCTAAGAAACTCACAACATTGCCATCCAGAAAATAACGGACCAACACACAAAACTATGTGAAACTTTGAACATTTATAGATAGTATGCGCTTGGCTAAGAAGCTCATAACATTGCCATCCGGAAGTATAACGGACCAACACACAAAACTGTTTGTATCCATGAACGTTTATAGTCAGGTTAATACAGTTCAGTGAGCAATACTCATAAACGCGGATGGCAAAAAATAATAACAAAGACCAGAGTGACGTCATCTTCCAACTATCTATAGTCTGTTTAATACCGTTTAGTGAAAATTACTCATCAACATGGGTGGCAAAAAACAATAACGAAAATCCGAGTGACGTCAACTTCGTTCTATCTAGTGTCTGAGAGAATTTACTGAGAACAAATCACATCGGAATAAAGAAAGCTGCGAAAACAGGTGGCAAATTACATTTTATAGATAGTGTGCGCTTGGCCAAGAAACTCACAACTTTGCCATCCGGAAATATAACGGACCAACACACAAAACTATGTGTTACTTTAAACGTTTATAGTCTGGTTCATACAAGTTAATGAGAACTGCTCATAAACACGGATGGCAATAAGCAATAACACATACCCCTCCCTCCCCCACCCCCCACGGGCCGATTGTTTTAAACAATCCTCTATTTACGTATTGTGGAACTACGGAAGTCCTTCCGACATTATAATTATTATCATTATTATTATTATTATTATTATTATTATTATTATTATTATTATTATTATTATTATTATTATTATTATTATTATTAGTAGTAGTAGTAGTAGTAGTAGTAGTAGTAGTAGTAGTAGTAGTAGTAGTAGTAGTAGTAGTAGTAGTAGTAGTAGTAGTACTACTACTACTACTACTACTACTACTACTACTACTACTACTACTACTACTACTACTACTATAGTAGTAGTAGTAGTAGTAGTAGTAGTAGTAGTAGTAGTAGTAGTAGTAGTAGTAGTAGTAGTAGTAGTAATAGTACAAGTAGTAGTAGAAGTAGTACTAGTAGTAGTAGTAGTAGTAGTAGTACTAGTAGTAGTAGTAGTAGTAGTACTAGTAGTAGTAGTAGTAGTAGTAGTAGTAGTAGTAGTAGTAGTAGTAGTAATAGTACAAGTAGTAGTAGTAGTAGTAGTACTACTACTACTACTAGTAGTAGTAGTACTACTACTACTAGTAGTAGTAGTAGTAGTAGTAGTAGTAGTAGTAGTAGTAGTAGTAGTAGTAGTAGTAGTAGTAGTAGTAGTAGTAGTAGTAGTAGTGGTAGTATTCTCATTATTATTACCATTATTATCAATGTCATTAACATTTTTATCATTATTATCATTATTATTATTATTACTATTATTATTATTATTATTATTATTATTATTATTATTATTATTATTATTATTATTATTATTATTAATATCATTATTATATTATTATTATTATCATTATCATTATTATCATCACTGCTATTTTCATCATTATTATTACCAAATCAAATCATAATAAAGGACAATAACTATTAATATAATACCTACATTCTCAAACGCAGATCCGAACACGACACTCACAAAAACACACTTATTAAAACACACACGTTTTAAAATCCAGCACTCAACATCCGAAAGAAAAGTCTAGATAGGGGAATATAATATTTTATTGACACATTTGAAATAATCCAACACATTACTTTGAATTTAACACAAATTTTTCCACACCAAATTAACTTCTATCTATAATAATAATAATAATAATAATAATAATAATAATAATAATAATAATAATAATAATAATAATAATAATAATAATAATAATAATAATAATAATAATAATAATAATAATAATAATAATAATAATAATAATAATAATAATAATAATAATAATAATAATACTTTATTGCATCCAAAAAAGGAAATTTTTTGTACAGACGTGTTATAATTTACACAATAAGATAAATTGTGTTATAATCACTTGACAAATATACCGCCGTCTTTTATCGTCATAAATAAATATCTACTAGATGACAAGAAGACAATGATAATAAACTATTTTCGTCATACAACTCAACTCAAACGTAGTCGATCTATCTTTCTGATTTGTTTTTGTATTTTTTCTTTGCTCACCGCCACACGAGTAATCACTGCGATGGGTGGGAATGTTGTGAGTTGCTCTCATCACGTGCTGCTCACCAAACAGAGCTCACTCACTCTCTCTATCTCTCTCTCTCTCTCTCTCTCTCTCTCTCTCTCTCTCTCTCTCTATCTATCTATCTATCTATCTATCTCTCTCTTTCTCTCTCTCTCTTCCACCCCACTCACTCTCTCTCTCTCTCTCTCTCTCTCTCTCTCTCTCTCTCTCTCTCTCTCTATCTATCTATCTATCTATCTCTCTCTCTTTCTCTCTCTCTCTCTTCCACCCCACTCACTCTCTCTCTCTCGCTCTCGCTCTCTCTCTCTCTCTCTCTCTCTTTTCCACCCCCGCATCTCTCTCCCTCTCTCTCACATACACACACACACACACACACACACACACACCCTACCCCTCTCTCTCTATCTATCTCTCTCTCTCTATCTATCTCTCTCTCTCTCTCTTCCACCCCCGCATCTCTCTCTCTTTCTCTCTATCTTTCTCTCTCTCTCTCACACACACACACACACACACACCCACACCCCTACCCCTCTCTCTCTCTATCTCTCTCTCTAACTCACACACACACACACACACACACACACACATACACACACACACACACGTTCTTTCGCTCTCAATTTTGCTCTAGTCATTCCATCTCTTTATCTATTTATTAATTTATTTATCTATCTATTTATCTTTCTATCTATTTACCTATCTATCTATTTATCTTTCTATTTATCTACCTATCTATCTATTTATCTATCTATTTCTATCTATCTATCTATCTATCTATCCATCTATCCATCTATCTATCTATCTATCTATCTATCTGTCAACTTATCCATCTATAGATAGTATGCGCTTGTCTAAGAAGCTCACAACATTGCCATTCGGAAGTATGACGGACCAACACACAAAACTGTGTGTCTCTATGAACGTTTATAGTCGGGTTAATACAGTTCAGTGAGCATTACTCATAAACGCGGATGGCGAAAAACAATAACAAAGACCTGAGTGACGTCATCTTCGAACTATTTTTACCCACTGGACGATGTTGTGCTTGTGAGTATTTTACCTAAACCCATAAAATCAATTGATTATGACTCACTATAGATAGTATGCAGATGACGTCACTCAGGCCTTTGTTATTGTTTTTGCCATCCGCGTTTGTGAGTTGTTCTCACTAAACTGTATCAACCAGACTATAAAAGTTCATGGTTACACATAGTTTTGTGTGTTGGTCCATTATACTTCCGGGTGGCAATGTTGTGAGCTTCTTAGCCAAGCGCATACTATCTATAATAAAACTTTCGTTTAACAAGGTCGTCACCTTTCATCGCGACAATCTCCTTTGGTCATATTGGGGCTATGGGTGAACGAAGGTTCAGTTATTTAGGATAGTTTTGGCAGGCTGGACTGATATAGATAGTATGCAGATGACGTCACTCAGGCCTTTGTTATTGTTTTTGCCATCCGCGTTTGTGAGTTGTTCTCACTAAACTGTATCAACCAGACTATAAAAGTTCATGGTTACACAGAGTTTGTGTGTTGGTCCGTTATACTTCCGGATGGCAATGTTGTGAACTCCTTGGCCAAGCACATTCCATCTATAGATAGAACCTTGTTGACGTCACTCAGGTCTTTGTTATTGCTTTTTGCCATCCGCGTTTATGAGTGATTCTCACTCAACTGTATTATTTTTAACCAGACGATACACGTACAAGGCTACACAGAGTTTTGTGTGGTGGTCCGTTATACTTCCGGATGACAATGGTGTGAGCTTCTCGACCAAGCGCATGTTGTCTATAAATAGAGCAAATATGACGTCACTCAGGCTTTTGTTATTGTTTTTTACCACCCATGTTTATGAGTAATTCTAACTAAACTGTATCAACAAGACTATA
>NC_088374.1:12938702-12941202 GCF_034508935.2 Berghia stephanieae
GCTACTCTTCCGCTAATCTCACAAATGCCCAGCATGCGATGACCCTTGCCAAGACATGGACCACATCATTTTGAATTGCCCCGCAACAGACCCTCCAGGCGGCTACCAAATGGTTCATGAGGCAGCAGCTTCTTATGGTTCACACTATTATGTTATGACGATCGACCCAATCAGCAAAGTCCGGTCCGCATTCGTGCACCGTCGCGAACCCGCCTGGTAGCATCGTCACAACACACCTTTCGACTAGATGCTCTGCCGTTTCGGGTTCTTGCCCACAGCGTGGACATATTGGACAGGAAGTTAGACCCCACTGATGTAACGCACCGGCCGTTAGGCAACTCCTCGACCGAAGCCGATTCGCAGCTACCCAGTGTCTCCTCTTACTGGTATCAAAGCCTGGCAACTTCTCACCAAGCTTAGAGGAGTGTAGGTCCCCGCCCCCACGAGGGATTGAATTCGTCCAAACCGACTTCCATCTCGTATGTGCAGCTCTGTCCGTAGTCAGGGATTCTGCGTACAAGGGTTGCCGGGACTTATTTCGGCTCGAAACGGGGGCACCGTTCATTATGCGCATGAGAGGGGTATCCCCATTCCCTCTCTCTTTGATCTTACTCAGCCAGTTTCCCGTAATGGTCTCCCTCCGGACATCGGGGGGCTGAGGCGGACAGTGCTTTCGCGGATTGGATGAAGCGAAACAACGTGGAGTTGTAGCCATACGAAACTACTGCTACTATTCCCTATATACCCTTATTTGTAGGATCGCATTCTAAGGGTAGATCATCCCAATCTATCCATGTCTTGGTAGTCCCACTCGTTATGGTGGCTTTTGAAGTCTTCCAGATATATGGAAGGATAGTTGACCACCAGATCGGTGGTGTTGTCCGAATCGCTCTTGGCTCAAATAGGGATCAGATGTAGATTCCAAGATACCACCTAAGACTGGATATGCTGGTACTCCTTGCACAGCTTTTCCGACTCTCTCGATCAGCGAAAGGTGTAGAATTTCAGTTTGACCTATGGAACGGAGAGATGCGCACGCTTAATCTGAAGTCTGGTTATGTTCTCTGACTCGGGAGGAATGGCAGGGCAGACCTGCTTTAAATAGGATGTAAATTATTACTAGTTATCCCCCCCCCCCCCCCCCTAATATTCCTCAAAGTGCTTAGTTTGAGATCACCTAAAAGTCTCATCCAGACACAAGCACCTGCCCGAACTAAGAGAAATACACTCAAATGTTTAAAAATTATAATAAATATAATATCTGCAATGTTGGACAAAATAGCTATACAAAAATAACCTACCTCATATTTTGAATAAGTGTGCCTTTAAAGTACGTATTACAAATCCTTTATCAGAATTTGATGTTGATAATGAATTCAAGTCAGCATCTAAACCATCCCGACATAAAACTGGATTGAGATAATTGGTCACACTATAATGATAATAATAATGATAATAATGATAATGATTATAATAATAATAATAATAATAATATAATAATAATAATAATAATAATAATAATAATAATAATAATAATAATAATAATAATAATAATAATAATAATAGATCTTTATATGATTGGATATAAAGAGGTATTGAACGTCGGTGAACAAATGATTGAACTAGACAGTCTTACTTGCCTGGGTTGAATCTTGAACTCTGCTCGGACGCGGCCTTCAAATTTGCTATGGGCAATAGTGTTAAAGACATGTATTGAATCATCATCATCACCATCATCATCATCATCATCATCATCATCATCATCATCATCATCATCATCATCATCATCATCATCATCATCATAACCATCATCATCATCATCATCATCATCATCATCATCATCATCATAACCATCATCATCATCATCATCATCATCATCATCATCATCATCATCATCATCATTATCGTCGTCGTCGTCGTCGTCGTCGTGTCGTCGTGGTTATAGACTGATATTTGGGGATGATATATATTTTAATATCTGTTTTTTCATAATTGTACTATACTCATAAAAATGCATTTTCATCCTACAACACATAATGCTTTTTTACCAAGCTTTTCACTTTGAGAATATTTTGGTAGCTTTTGAAATCGACTTCTAATACTCTTCAACAGTCGTAATGTCACTTCCCTCGTAATGACGCATGGTAACTTAGTAACTGGCTCTAAACTATCGGAACAATGGCGGACGCCCTTATGAAGTATTTCTCCGACGAGCATAAAAGCGTATCCAGAGGAGAAAAACATTATAAATATGATCATGTTTTGACTTCTATACATTCTGATCACAAGGTATATGAAAACTTCTAGCCAGCATGAAGAATAAAAAGTACATATTTTCTTTGTTTAGAACCTCTATGGCCGCCGTTGCTTGGCGACGTGACATCAGACTATTGAATCCAATTGATGATTTGAAACGTCGTTTAATCGCTATTGTAAATTAATGATTCAAAACAGCACGTGAAAGCAACTTGTAATTTATGATTCAAGACTTTAGATGGTG
>NC_088374.1:12956154-12961154 GCF_034508935.2 Berghia stephanieae
TGTACAATACTCATAAAAATGTAAGTTTATCCTACAACACATAATGCTTTTTTACCAAGCATTTCACTTTGAGAATATCGGTAGCTTTTGAAATCGACTTCTAATTGATGATTTGAAATGTCGTTTAATCGCTATTGAAAATTAATGATTCAAAACAGCACGTGAAAGCAACTTGTAATTTATGATTCAAGACTTTAGACGGTGGCAAACTTTAATTGATGATTAAAAATATCATATGAAAGCAACATTTAATCAATAATTCAAGACAGCAATACTAGTAACTTATAATCCATGATACCAAACAACACATGATAGCAACTTCGAATTGATGGTTCAAGACAGCATTTAGTAGTATAGCAACTTTAAATTGACGATTCAAGACAGCATTTAGTAGTATAGCAACTTTAAATTGATGATTCAAGACAGCATTTAGTAGTATAGCAACTTTAAATTGACGATTCAAGACAGCATTTAGTAGTATAGCAACTTTAAATTGATGATTCAAGACAGCATTTAGTAGTATAGTAACTTTAAATTGATGATTCAAGACAGCATTTAGTATTATAGCAACTTTAAATTGATGATATAAAATAACATGTGAAAGAAATGATACATCGGTGATTCAAAACAGAATGTGATAGCAACTTCAAATTGATGATTCACAAACATCTGCCAGCAATTTTTCTAATTGTCAATTTACAACCGTATCAGAAAACAAGATGTGATTGATGATTCACAGCAGAAATTGACATGATCTCCTTATTGATGATTCACGGCAGAATTTGACACGATCTTTTAATTCATGATTCACAGCAGAAATTGACATGATCTTCTATTTGATGATTCACAGTAGAATTTGACATGATCTTCTCATTGATGATTCACAGCAGAATTTGACACAATCTCCTTATTGATGATTCACAGCAGAATTTGACACGATCTCGTAATTGATGATTCACAGCAGAAATTGAGATGATCTTCTATTTGATGATTCACAGTAGAATTTGACATGATCTTCTATTTGATGATTCACAGTAGAATTTGACATGATCTTCTTTTTGATGATTCACAGCAAAATTTGACACGAACTTCAAATTGATGATTCACAGAATAATCTGACAAAAACTTTCTTGTGATTCCTATAGTATCTGACAATATTATATGGCAACTAAAAAAAATAGTTGAGCTTTATAGAGCGCAATATCCACTAAATGTGCTCAAAGCGCTTTACAAGGGGTCCCTGGTCAACAGCAACATTTAACATGTAGGACGGAACATAACGCCTGTTAGGCGATATTACAATTTTTCGGACAAAGACTGCGCTGTTAACGGCCATGTACTTTTACACCTGAGTACGGTTAGAGAAAGTGAGTAAAGAGCCTTTTCCAAGGACTCAACTATGCGCGAGGCTCAAACCCAGGGCCTTCAGATTGAAAGCGAGTGTCATACCATTAGACCACATAGCCGCACTACATAACTACTTCTGATTAAATGTTTACGACTTGAATCTTGGTATCGTATGGCTAAAGAAAACACTCCAATGTATAGGGAATGCGATTAGCGGAAGAGTAGCGTCCCTTGATTGGACGCATTCGTCCCTCGTCCACAGACTATGGGTGATGTCCAATCAAGGGACGCTACTCTTCCGCCCATCTCATTCCCTATAGTTGTTATTGTCTCATAATAAAATAAACGGAAATACTCTCAAACCAATTCAAAATATTTCTCATTAGAACAATGTTAAACCAAGTCCATAACAGTATTCATGGTATCTATACATAGTTTGAAGATGACGTCACTCATGTCTTTGTTATTGTTTTTTGCTATCCGCGTTTATGAGTAATGCTCACTGAACTTTATTAACCTGACTATAAACGTTCATGGATACGCACAGTTTTGTGTGTTGGTCCGTTATACTTCCGGGTGGCAATGTTATGAGCTTCTTAGCCAAGCGCTCAGTATCTATATTAGAATTGCACTAATGTTCATAAAGTACAGCCATGCATTCACCATTCTGGAGAGAGAAAATATCAGATTTTGGCTAGGAAGCCAACTGAAAACTAATCAAAGTATCTTTTGGTATTTATTACCTTTTATGGCATTGTACGTTGTTGGATCTTGGAAATCTCTGCTGTAACGAACTGCTTTGGCAATGTGGTGACCCTATAAATTACATAGGAAATACAAGATTTAAATAGGGAATGAGATTAGCGGAAGATGTGGTGACCCTATAAATTACATAGGAAATACAAGATTTAAATAGGGAATGAAATTAGCGGAAGAGTAGCGTCCCTTGATTGGACCTCACCAGCGAAGAAGTTATTAGAGAGAGAACGTCACTATGGTTGGCGCATGCGTCTCTGGTCCTCGCTTCCTGTGAAACCGCGCGGTTAGTTAAATAGTTTCTCAGCGATCTTTAAGTTGACGTTCTCTCTGTAAGGTGACGTCCAATCAAGGGACGCTACTCTTCCACTAATCTCATTCCCTATACATGATTTCTATTGATTAAACCATGTCTAATATGTAATAAACAATTATGTGCGTAAAAGCGTATCAGTATAAGTAAGGAAAGAAGTAATTTAAAAGAAGTTTGTTTTTTTTAATCTTCAGTTCCGTATGAAAAAAACAACACTGGTTTAACATCTCCTTGCATGAAAATAATAATGATAATAATAGTGATAATAATAATGATAATAATAATGATGATGATAATAATAATAATAATAATAATAATAATAATAATAATAATAATAATAATAATAATAATAATAATAATAATAATAATGATAATCATAATAATAATAATAATGATAATAATAATAATAATAATAATAATAATAATAATAATAATAATAATAATAATAATAATAATGATAATAATAAAAATATGAATAATATGATGATGAAGATGACGATGATGATGATAATGATGATGATGGTGAAATCAATGTTAAAATTGTCAAAAATCGATGATACGGTGTGGTTACTTATTGGGGTGGTATTTTGGGCAATAAGAAAGCACCGCTCATCAAAATTACCGGACGCCTTCAAGCACAAGATTTCACTCAGCAAATATTTCGACGTGCGTCATTCTTCTCTTGGAAAAGAATGTCTATGATATTGATCTGTTTATGCAGGACAACACCCCCCCCCCCCCCACCTCACAGGGTCAAAATCACTCAAGACTTTCTTGTACACCGCATACGTCTTCTTCTTCTTCGTTTCCGTCACGTCACATGGCCAGTCCGGTCTGGTGAATGAAGCCCACAGTGGTCCTGAGGTCGTCCTCACTGCCGTACAGCTTCTTTGAGTATGGGGTTGGGTCAGGCCAGAAGTTCCTTCTCAACTGGTTGTACCTTGGACATTCCATTAGGACATGATGTCCATTTTCAGTCACATTGTACACCACATACAATATTCAGACTTTGCCATGGTCAAGTATCAGCCTGTTAGTAACGCGTGGAGTTTGGTGAAACGAGCCCGTAAGTCTCGTGGACTCGCGTTGAATGCAGATCTTTGCAATGTCGAATAAAATTTTGAACGAGTTAACCGAAAAATATATCCATGCATTAATATCATTAATGAGACACCGAATACAGGACTTGATGCAAGCTAACGGCTCTCGTACAAAATACTCAACGACGTTATCTGGCAAATTCAATCGGTGGAATTTTGAGTAAATTAATGTACAAACAATTATATGGTTTTTTAAATATTCCTTTCTTGAAAACAAATATCTATTTCCTTTGTTTGATTCAAGATTATTATTGCTAATTTCTTGTTATGATCAGTAAGTAAAGAAACAGACCCTTGATCGTTTGTGTACTAAGTTTCCGACAATATCCGTCCCTGCCTAAGGCCAAATCCTCATTCAAACCAAGGGCTATACCCAAAGACACAACATAGTAATTAGGACTTTCAACGGTCACTATCACCCACCCATACATTCATCATAATCATCATCATTGCCTTTTTCACCCTGGGTCAGGGTATAGGCCACAGACAAACAGTCTCCATCCTTCTCTATCCTGAGCCAACTTTTTTATCTCATTCCAGGTCTTACTACTTCTCTGTATATCAGCTTCTTTAATTCTTCTCCATGTTCCTCGTGGCCTTCCCCTTGATCTTCTGCCCTGATGGTTCCAGTCCAATACTTTCTTTGTTATAGTGGAGTCATTCTTTCTAAGCGTGTGTCCAATCCATCCATAAATTGACAACACCTAAATGTTCTTGACTTTTGTGACAAGAAGAGACATTCTCACCAATGAGACACCTAACCACCTTTTCCTTAGCTTGCAATTCCCCCTTTTTCCCTTTCAGCGCCATTGGTCACATTGTGCGGCCAGAGAAGAATATGTTCTACTGGCCAATGGCCGCACAGTGCGACCGGTCTTGAATGGCAAAAATATTAATGTAATCCAGTCCAGTTGTGTTGTTCATTCATGAGTCAGATTTACTCCCTTTATCTTTATCTCCATTTTATTGACTCATTTAGGCACCTCTATTTATGAATCCAGTCCTATTTTCTACAAAAGTACTATAACTTTACCAATGGTATCATTTATTTCATCAGAACATTAAATTGGCCCAAAAGGGGGGGGGGGGAGGGGGTTGAATTGAGATTCTGCGTAGAATCCGAATGTCACTTTGTCTTAGCTTGTCACTCTCATGCAGCTTCAATCAAGTGTCAGCCATTTTGTGACGGTAATGCGAATTCAGGGTTGAAAGAAATTAACATAATGTGATGTATTGTCATGATCTGTGTCATGCTTTGTCAGCTTATAAAAAAAATTTAAAAAATTGAGCTTTTATATAGCGCAATATCCACTTAACGTGCCCAAAGCGCTTTACAAGGGGTCCCTGGTCAACAGCAACATTTAACATGTAGGACGAGACATGACGCCTGTTAGGCGATATTACAATTTTTCCGACAAAGACAACGCTGTTAACGGCCAGGTACTCATTTTACACCTGAATACGGTGAGAGAATGTGAGTAAAG
>NC_088374.1:12971144-12986391 GCF_034508935.2 Berghia stephanieae
AAAAAAAAAAAAAAAAACAAAGAGCAAAAAAAACATCAAAAAAATAAAGATGTTTGATAAAAATTGACAGATAGCTATGTTTTTTAAATGCATGCGATAACAAACGCAACGAAAATTTTTGCAGTTCTTCAAAAAAAAAACAAAACAAAACAAAAAAAACAAAAAAAAAAAAAACAAAAAGAAACCAACAAAAAAAAAAAACCCAAAAAAACAAAACAAAAACACATGGATGAAAAAAGGATACTTGATGCCAAATTTACGAGAGAATAACTACATGAGAAAACAAAAAAAAAAAACAAAAAAAAAACGAATGAGACCAACAAACAAGAGGTGAATATTAACAGACACACGATAACAGACCGAGAATACTTCAACGTAAACAAAACAAAACAAAACAAAACAAATCTAGACAAACAAGACACATCAACTATAGATAAGAAGAAGCTGATAACATTGCCATCCGGAAGTAAAAAGGCCCAAAAACAAAACTGTGTGTAACCTTAAAACTTTTATAGTGGGTTTTAATACGTTTAGTGAGAATTATCATAAACGCGGAGGGCAAAAAAAAAAAAAAAAGCCCTAAGGACGTCATTTTCGAACTATCTATAAGAACTACGATAAAAACCCAACGGATAGAAAAGTTTAGATAACTGACACGAAAACACCAAACTCCCCCAAGAAAAAAAAACCAAAAAGATTGGGAAAAAAGAAAAATTTTACAGGGCAAAAAAACCCCCACACGTCAAAACACTGATTAGATAAACGAATTTAATGGCGCCCCCAGGGCTTTGTTATGGGCTTTTCCATCCGCGTTTTTGAGTAATTCTCACTAAAATGTATTTTTAACCAGACTATAAAAAATCATTTTACACATATTTTGTGTGTGGCCCGTTATAATATAAAATAAAAATAATAATTAATAATAAAAATAATAATAATAATAATAATAATAATAATTAATAATAATAATAATAATAATAATAATAATAATAATAATAATAATAATAATAGATCTTTATTGTCCATACTTCCAGATGGCAATGTTGTGAGCTTCTAATCCAAGTGCATATTATTATTATCTATAGATAGAATGCGCTTGGCCAAGGAGTTCATAACATTGCCATCCGGAAGTATAACGGACCAACACATAAAACTGTGTGTATCCATGAACTTTTATAGTATGGTTTATCGAGTTTAGTTAGAAGTACTCATAAACGCGGATGGCAAAAAACAATAACAAAGACCAGAGTGACGTCATCTTTGTTCTATCTATATATAGGTATATATAAGAATACATAAGAATAATACTACATAGATACACAGCTTTGACAACATTATACTCAATAATAGATAGTATGCGCTTGGCTAAGAAGCTCATAACATTGCCATCCGGAAGTATAACGGACCAACATACAAAACTGTGTGTATCCATGAACGTTTATAGTCAGGTTAATACAGTTCAGTGAGCATTACTCATAAGCGCGGATGGCAAAAAACAGTAACAAAGACCTGAGTGACGTCATCTTCGAACTATCTTTACGCCGTCATCATCCATCGTGGCTTGCACTCTTGAGCACGTTGCCGGTCAGCTGTCTCCACGAATCACCATCCATGTCCATCCATCATCATCCATGGTGGCTTGTACTCTTGAGCACGTTGCCGGTCAGCTGTCTCCACGAATCACGATCCATGTCCATCCATCATCATCCATGGTGGCTTGTACTCTTTAGAACGTTGCCGGTCAGCTGTCTCCACGAATCACGATCTATATCCATCCATCATCATCCATGGTGGCTTGTACTCTTGAGCACGTTGCCGGTCAGCTGTCTCCACGAATCACGATCCATGTCCATCCATCATCATCCATCGTGGCTTGTCCTCTTGAGCACGTTTCCGGTCAGCTGTCTGTCTCCACGAATCACGATCCTCTGTGGTGTGCATGAAATCTGTGTTGCTTTTAAAATCACTTTCGGCCATTCTTAGGTTATAAAATTAGGTCATTCTCTATCTTCTTACAACTCTCTTTCCTTCCAACAGCAATAAATAGCACCATCAACAAAAAATGACATTGAAAGATATTGGCAGATAGTGTGACTATATCAGTGCATTATAGGGAATGAGATTAGCGAAAGAGTAGCGTCCCTTGATTAGACGTCACCTTACAGAGAGAACATCAAAATGGTTTTGCGCATGCGTCTCTCTCGTCCTCGCTTTCGGTGAAGTGTCTCATGCCGCACAACCAACATGACGTTCTCTCTCTAATAACTTTTCCGCTCGTGACTTCCAATCAAGGGACGCTACTCTTCCGCTAATCTCATTCCCTATAATAATATACTAAAATACATTAACGTCCTCGCCCCCCTCCCCCTCACGCCCCTCCACCCCCACCACCTCTTCACTAACACAAACAGTATAAACAGAATAAAGTTGACGTCACTCAGGTCTTTGTTATTGATTTTTTTGCCATCCATGTTTGTGAGTAATTCTCACTAAACTGTATAGATAGTATGCAGATGACGTCACTCAGGCCTTTGTTATTGTTTTTGCCATCCGCGTTTGTGAGTTGTTCTCACTATACTGTATTAACTAGACTATAAAAGTTCATGGTTACACAGAGTTGTGTGTTGGTCCGTTATACTTCCGGATGGCAATGTTGTGAACTCATTGGCCAAGCGCATTCTATCTATAATCCAGACTATTAACCTTCAAGGTTACACATACTTTTGTGTTTTGGTCCCTTATATTATTTCCGGATGGCAAGGTTGTGCTGAATTTCTTAGCCAAGCGCACATTATCTATGTATATCCATAATAAATAATAAAGATCGGACAAAATATGACGACAAAGAAGATGTCAAAACATTTGAAAGGACCACAGACCAAAGTCACGACTCCGAATACTGTAAAGGAATATCAGCAGCAACAGAACTCTAGAAAAACCCATATTTAAAAATTTGGCCAAAAAACTCGACCTTCAAATATCGATCAATTTATCGATTTAAAAGACCCTCATCTTGGCAAAACATTCTCAAACCTGGGACTTCGCGAAGTCTTCCTTACGTCCCAGGTTTGAGGGTTGTTGCCAAGATGAGGGTCATTTAAATCGATCGATATAATTAAAATTTGAAGGACGAGTTTTCTGGCCAAATTTTTAAATACGGGTTTTTCCAGAGAACGGCAGAGCAGTTTCTTTTTGATTGACGTCTGCACCAAAAAAAGCGATTTGACCTTTGACACACCGCAGTCATCAGTAGCTGACCTCGCGTGACCCCTGTCTCTTACATCACCGACCCGTTAGGGTGCAGATAACTCGATCACGTGACCCCACGATCTCATCACGTCATTGCGTCTCTTCAGATTTGGAAATGGCGGAAGCGAAATGACGATTCGCGATTGGTCTTTCTCGTCTTTTCTAATGCATTTTGATTGGTTGATTGCTCTCTATTTAGTACTGTTATTATTATTATTATTATTATTATTATTATTATTATTATTATTATTATTATTATTATTATTATTATTATTATTATTATTTACATATCATCAACATCTTTATTATTAAGGAAGAGAATTGGTCCGACCGTCCCTCAGGGCCAGATAAAAAGGAAAAAAAAAAAAAAAAGAAGCCGAAAGTTTCTTTTTTAATTCGAAAATAAGCAAAAATTTTCGGTTAAAAAAGAGAAAAATCTTTGAAAAAAAAAAAAAGAATATAAACCTTAAGCCAAAAGTTTCTTTTTTAATCCGAAAAATAGCAAAGATTTTTGGTTAAAAAAGAGAAAAAAATTTGAAAAAAAAAAAAAAAAATCTATCTAAAAAAATGGGAATGTCTTCAGGATAGCAGATGCCTCTTCGTAGTCCAACTTCATTCGCTTGGTGGGCGTCGTCCACTAAATCAGCTCCAGATGCAGAGTTTTGTTGCGTAACGCGGACGTAACAGAATTAAGAGGTCGCACAAATAACATTTTATTTGACCCGCTGGATAGATAGATAGAGAAATATAGCGGTGATGAATTGTGCGTCGTTTTGTTTGTCTTGTTTAAAAGACTACAGGATGAAACAGATTCGATGGTCTCCCTTACAATAATAATGATAATAATAATAATAATAATAATAATAATAATAATAATAATAATAATAATAATAATAATAATTATTATAATAATATAATAATAATAATAGTAATCGTAATAGTAATAATAATAATAATAATAAATAATAATAATAATAATAATAATAATAATAATAATAATAATAATTATAATGATAAAAATAAAAAATAATGATAATGAAAATGATAATATAATAATGATAATAATAATAATAATAATAATAATAATAATAATAATAATAATAAAATAATAATAATAAATAATAATAATAATAACAATAACAATAATAATAATAATAATAATAATAATAATAATAATAATAATAATAATAGTAATAGTAATAGTAATAATAATAATAATAATAATAATAATAATAATAATAATAATAATAATAATAATAATAATAATAATAATAATACTAATAATAATAATAATAATAATACTAATAAAATAATAATAATAATAATAATAATAATAATAATAATAATAATAATAATAATAATAATAATAATAAATAATAATAATAATAATAATAATAATAAAAATAATAATAATAATACTAATAATAATAATAATAATAGTAATAATAATAAATAATGATAAAAATAAAAATAATGATGATAATAATAATAATAATAATAATAATAATAAAATAATAATAATAATAATAATAATAATAATAATAATAATAATAATAATAATAATTACTCGGAGCTAAAAGAAGATCTTACTGTTTTCATCAAATGACAAATAACGGCAATGCAATTAGAGTTTAGTCGAAGCCTTGTTACAATGGTGTATTCTACATTGAAATCAATACAAAGGGAAATTATCATTTTAAAACAAAAAATCCGTGTCACTGGCAAAGGGTTAATTTCACGCATCGTCCAGCATCCCGTGACACCCCTACTTCACATGCTAATCACAAAAAAAAAATATTAGATAGCTATCAGCAACACTGAGTTGAAAAGAAGAAGAAATAGGGGGGGGGGGGGGGGGGGGGGGGGGGGGGGGGGGGGGGGGGGGGGGGGGGGGGGGGGGGCAGCAAAATCCAGTAGCACTGTAACCCGTGCGGCTTTGTGTTCTAGTGGTATATCACTCGCTTTTGGATCGGAAGGTCGTGGGTTCGAGCCTCGCGCTAGGCGCATAGTTGAGTCCTTGGAATAGGCTGTTTACCCACATTCTCTCACCGTACTCAGGTGTAAAATGAGTACCTGGCCGTTAACAGCGTTGTCATTGTCCGAAAAGTTGTAACATCGTCTAACAGGCGTTATGTCCCGTCCTACATGTTAAATGTTGCTGTTGACCCTTTGTAAAACGCTTTGAGCACGTTTAGTGGATATTGCGCTATAGAAAAGCTCATTTTTTTTAGCTCATCCCTTTAAAGGCGAAATTCGATCTTATTTTGACCCAACACCAGATCTTCCCGTTTTCATCAAAAGACAAGTAACGGAAAAACGTTTATAGATAATGGACGAGTGCAACTGGAGAAGCTTCGTATGGGAACAAAAAAAGACAATGGACGTTTCGGTACAAACCCTTCGTCAGCATAACAATACACAAATAAACGTGGAAAACAAATAAAATATAATGGAAAAAAATCTGATCACACGACATGTAAACAAGTTTTAGCCAACATGAAGATTGAAAAAGGACTGGTTTTCTTTGTTTAGAACCAAGCTGCTCGTTGCTGGGTGGACGTAACATCAGACTGTTGAATTCTATTTAAAACCAAGATAGTGGGTAGCCTGTTTACAATTGGATGTGAATTGGTTTGAAAGCAATACAGTTCCAAGTTCCTGGGTGGTGTTTCCTGACCTCCCATAGTGGGCAGGGAGGTACGTACTGTGTCTTCTACTCGTATCTCCCTATATCTGTGTTCCAATTTCCTTTCTGTCTTTGTCTTAGAATGAGATTACTTGGTTTTTGTCCTGGCCCTGGCCGGATACCCTGGCTGGGAGGGAAACAGTCAAATAGTGTAGTTATTGTTTCTTGTAATTCATCTCTCTGTTATGTATTATTATATTATTATTATATAATTATTTATTATTATTATATTATTATTATTATTATTATTATTATTATTATATTATTATTATTATTATTATTATTATTATTATTATATTATTATTATTATTATTATATTTGTTGTTTGAATGTATAATGTAAGCATTTGAGTGTATTCCTCTTAGTAGGGACCTTTGCTCGTGTCTGGATGACACTTTTAGGTGATTTTAAACTATGTACACTGATAGTGTGCTCTTGGAATCTACAACTGTTTCCTATTTGAGCCAATTCTCCATTGTCTAACCTTTTCTTGGGTGCTTTAATTGTAATTATAGAACTTTTTACTATCCCATTTTCTTCATTTTTACTGGCGCTGATATGACCTTAATGTGTTGCAAGCGCCGTAAAACCCTTAAAAAAAATCAAACAAACAAACAAACGAAAAACCAAACAGTTCCCATTTCCAATTCAATCGCTTTACCACAAGGGTATTGCGGACAATGAGCTGTTCCGGTTTCCCCGCCACACCTTTTAGTCCAAAGGTTCCGTTGCAATAGGGAACAAAAATGTAATAATAATAATAATAATAATAATAATAAATAATAAATATATAATAATAATAATAATAATAATAATAATAATATCAATAACAATAACAATAATAATAATAATAATAATAATAATAATAATAATAATAATAATAATAAATAATAATAATAATAATAATCTTTATTGTCCAAAATTAAAGGCAATTCATGTGAGGTAAACAATGCTCAGTTTGGTTCATGGTATGAATATCAACACATTTACAAATACAGACACAGCCATACACGCACATACACGCTTGTACATTGTTTCTACACATGTATACAAAAGAAATGAGCGTACATACATACACCAATGTCAAGATAGCGGTTCTAATCTCCTTGGAAGTGTATATACTTTGTGAAACTGATCGTCTGATTTCAGAGCGATGGCATCTTATCTTCTGGTCTGAATGTATGCCTGTCGTCAATAAAGACCACCCATCCTATTTCTGTCACGTCTGTTACGTCATACTATGAATCTGCCTATAGATAGTATGCGCTTGGCTAAGAAGCTTATAACATTGCCATCCGGAAGTATAACGGACCAACACACAAAACTGTGAGTATCCATGAACTTTTATAGTCTGGATAATACAGTTAAGTGAGAATTACTCATAAAGGTGGATGGCAAAAAACAATAACAAAGGCTCGATCGACGTCAATTTCATTCTATCTATACATCCTGTCACTAAAACCTTATGATTTAACGTGCAACTGATTCATTATTAGTCCAGGGAAAGGACTTATCACATACACACTTCCAATGAGTTTGGAACCGGAGGAGTATAATATGGTGTGACATCGCGATTTCTCTGCCCATATTGTTCGGAATCTGCAAGACACCAAGAATGATTAACTATTAGACACTATTATAGTATGCATTCGCGACGGAAGGCCCTGGGTCTCTCTCTCGCCCACATAGCCGCACAATAGGATTCAATAGTCTGATGTCACGTTCGCCGAGTAACAAACAACTGGTTTCTAAACAAAGAAAATCGGTATTTTTTATTCTTCATGCTGGCTAGAATGTTTTCACATTTCATGTGATCGGAACTAAAAGAGTCGAAACATGATCAGAATTATGTTTTTCTCTTCTGGATACACCGTTATCCTTGTCGGAGAAGTATTTCATAAGGGCGTCCGTCATTGTTCCGATAGTTTCGAACCAGTTACTAAGTTACTATGCGTCATTACAAGGGAAGTGACGTCACGACTGTTGCAGCCTAATAGATATAATGGTTGTGTCAATGGGAATCACCCATGTTGTCCAAAGTGAGCAAATTGGAGGTTCATAATCTTGCACAAAAAAAATGAAAACAAAAGTGCCTGAAGCGGGGCCCGAACTCGGGACCTTCCCGGTCACAGTGCAATACCTTAACCACTCTATCACTAGGGACATCGATTAGAAATCATGGTTGTGTTCAAACTTTTTTTAAAAAAACTTGTTTTATCGGTGACTGTCATAGAAATGGCCGTCTCATTAAAACGGATTCAGTGTGGTAGGCCTTTAATATCCACCGTCTTAAGATGCTGGGGTCGGTTTAATTCCTTCATTCACACTTTCATCCCCATTAATCTAAACTCTCTCTCTCTCTCTCTCTCTCTCTCTCTCTCTCTCTCTCTCTCTCTCTCACTCTCTCTCTCTCTCTCTCTCTTGCCATCTCTCTCTCTCTCTCTCTCTATCTATCTATCTATCTATCTCTATCTCTCACACTCTGTTTAAATATATATCTCTCTTACTCTCCCTCCCTCTCCCCCCTCTCTCTCTCTTTCTCTCTCACTCTCTCTCTGTCACACACACACACACACACACACACACACACACACACACATCATTGAAAACATCTGGGGTTGCTAACCTAACTAGCGGCATAAAGGCACTTACTGTGTCTTCTATCCCCTTATATCTGTTTTTCGACATGCTTTCTGTCTTTGTCTTGATTTTGTTCTTGGCCCTGGCCGGAGTCCTTGACTGGGAGAGAAACAGTAAAATACACAGTTATTATTGTTTTGGTAGATGATAATTATCCTTGTAAATCATCTCTCTGTTATGTATTAGTATTATTATATTTGTTATTTTGAATGTATAATGTAAAATTTGAGTGTATTCCTCTTAGTTTAATCTCGTGCTTGTGTCCGGATGAGACTTATAGGTGATCTCAAACTAAATACATTGGTGGTATGCTCTTGGAATCTACATCTGATCCCTATTTGTTCCTAGTTCCCTTTGTCTTACTTTTTCTTGGATGCTTTAATTGTAATTCTAGAACTTTTTACCATCCCATTTTCTTCCTTTTTACTATCGCTGATATAACCTTAATGTCTTGCAAGAGTCGTAAAACCCTTAAAAACAAAACAAAAACCCAAACCAGTATTCTAGGGACAGAACCCAAAATGTTGTGTTCCGTATAAATGGGGCTGGAAAAATCTATCATTTTTGAGGATTGTATCTTGAAGACTATGAGGTGAGAAAATAGTGTTTAATATAACAAAGAAAAAAATTAAATAAACTAACACAACAACAACAAAAAAACTTGAGCTTTATATAACGCAATATCCACTACACCGTGCTCAAAGCGCTTTACGAAGGGTCCCTGACCAACAGCAACACCGAAACATGTAAAACGAGACATGGCGCCTGATAGGCGATATTACAATTTTTGTCCGACAGAGACAACGCTGTTAAAGGCCAGGTGCTCATTTTACACCTGAGTTTGGTGAGAGAATGTGAGTAAAATGATGTTTTTTTTTTCCAAGGACTGAACTATGCGCCGAGCGAGGCTCAACCCCAGGACCTTCCAATCCGAAAGCGGAAAGTGTCATTCAGGAGACCACATAGCCGCGCAATACACAACACTAACACACACACACAACACACACACAAACACATAATACACACACTCGCACATCAATGAAAAACGCGTTGAGTATCGATAGTAGAATATGTCATTATTGTCTCATTATGGCAGCATTAACCCAGTATCAATAATCAGGGGCGACAACCGAAATGGGATGCCATGCTCTGTGGCAAATCTTCATTCCTTCGTCTTGAAAATGGTGTCAACATACGAGAAACAAATGAGAAACACCCAGCAACACACACATACACCACAACACCACACTATACACAAATACAAAACACACACTCGGTTGACACACAATCAGTATCCATAGTTTACAACTTTTATTCATTATAGTAGAATTGGGACCAAAAACAAATAATCAGGGGAGATCACTGCCAAAATACCGTGGTTTGGGGAGATTTATAAATGGTCCATCATTCAGAATTGGAAACTTATAATCTATGTTAACATTACCCACACACACACCCACACAAAACACACACACACATACACATACAGACCTTAATTGAACACACAATGAGTATCGCCAGGATAAAAATATTGTCTCATTAAAGCAGGATTAACCCCACACCAATAATCAGGGGAGAACCAAAATATTGTGGTGGTATGTGGAAGATTCTTCAATGGCTCATCTTTGATACTTTGAGGCAAAGAAAAAAAGTTGTTGTTATCATATGATAAAATACAAACCACACACACACGCACACACACACACAATACACAACACACACCACACACGCACAAATACACACAAACAAGGACATCGGTGAACAAACAATGGGGATCGATAGAATGAAACATTTCCTCATTATAACGGGGTTTAACTCCACACCAAAAATTAGGGGACAAAACCAAAATGTTGTACTCTGTGAAGTGAGATCTTCACTGGTTCATCTTTGAATCTTTAAGATAAACAAGGGTGTTATTTTATCTCAAAAGAGAATAGAAGCACACACACACACACACACACACACACACACACACACACACAAACAGAGATACACACATCAGTGAACACAAAAATTCCCTCATTATAGAAGGATTACCCCACACAATAATCAGGGGAGACAACCAAAAATATTGCGGTCATTGGTTCATCTTTGAGATTTTGAACAGAAAAATGCTGCTATCATATTCCAAAAGACAATATTCTCTCTCTCTCTCTCTCTCTCTCTCTCTCTCTCTCTCCCACACACACACACACACACACACACACACACACAAACAGAGATACACACGTCAGTGAACACAAATATTTGCTCATTACAGCGGGATTAACCCCATACCATTAAGAGGGGAGCAATCAAAAAATTGCGGTCTCTGGCCTTTCCATGGTTCATTTGGGCGATTTTGAACAGTAAAATGCTGTCACTGACAGTGCATGCCATCCGTAGAAGGTGAAAATTATTGATTTGGATTTGTTGTTTTTTTTTGTTTGTTTGTTTTGTTTTGTTTAGTTTTTAGGTTTTATTTTTTTTTTTGTATTTTTCGGAAAGAATTTGCTCCCCGGAGCATTTTAATCTTTATTTGAAGTAAATCGGGTGATTTTTCATAAGTTATGGTCGAATCTGGGAAAGGTATCAGGAACTTTTCTCAAAATTCATACTTGTAACTTGATACTGATAAAAAAAAAATATTTAGAAGTGAAATTAAGCTTTGTATTTCCCCAAGATGTACAAAAAAGGGTTGATTTAATCATTTATAACAAGAACTCATTTTTTATTCTAAAAAATTGACCTTTTAACTAAATTAAAATTCTAGTTTTAAAAATTTTTTCATCCGACTGATTAAAATTCATGTATTCGACACGAGAATAAAATCTCTTTCTCTCTCTTCTCTCTCCCCCTTTTCCTCTCCTCCTTTCTCTTATCTATCTATCTACGGGGGTTGGATGGGAGCATCACCCTTGAATCATATCCTATGATGTTCGCATGGGTGTACACCCCATAGTGTGTCGTTTTTCTTCTCTTAAGCCTACCCCCTTTTTTGGTTTTTGATTGTTTTTTGACGGGGATTTTTTTTTTTCTTAAATCTTCTCCCCGTTTTTTCTTGGTTATTTATAAATTTTGTTAGATACTTTAGGTTATGATTTTTTTTTTCATTTGTACTATTTTTGTTAGATTGTTGTTTTTTTTTTTTTTTTCAGCGGGGTTTCTATAACCCAATTGTGTTGGAAGAGATAAAGAAAACACAAAACAAAAAAAAAAAAAAAATATCTATTATCATCTATTATCTCCTCTCTCTCTCTCTCTCTCTCTCTCTCATTCTTCTCTCTTCACTATCTCCCTCTCCCTCTCTCTCTTTCTCCTCACTCATTCTCTCACTCACTCATCACCCCCACTCTCTCTCTTCTCTCACTCACTCATCACTCCTCTCTCTCTCTCCTCTTTCTTCTCAAACCCCCACACACATACTACATATATTTTTTTTTTTCAGAAAATACCCCCCTAAAAATGGGGGGAGACTATCAAATATTGTAGTTTGGATGTTGAGAGAAAAACTGTAGTTTTATTCTACCCTTTTTTTGGATTCCTATCATTTCTCATGGGAGTTGTGGTTTGTGATTTGGGGAACCGTTTTTAGATAAAAAGGTTTGGGTTCGAGACGGGTCGGGCATAGTTAAGTCCTGAAAAAAGGGGGATTTAAACCATCAAAAAATATGATGATGATTCCAAACCCGGGGTTGATACCTTGAACTGAAGGTAACCGAACGATACTACTACAATACTTCACCGTACTCGGTTAAATAAAAACCTAGCCATGATGCGTTGCTTTGTAAAAAAAAAAAAATTGCAATATTGCTTAACAGGCGTCATCCCCGTTCTACATGTACGTGTTGCTGTTGGTCAGGGACCCCTTGTAAAGATTTGGCATTTATGGATATTGCTCTATATAAAAGCTAATTTTTTTGTTTTTTAATACGTAATCGTTAAATTATAATGCTTTGGGGGGGGGACCGTTGAATATTAAAAAAAAAAAAAAAATCAAGTATTGCAGAATAATTTCGCTCTTTTATTGGTTTTTAAATGGGTTGAAAAAACATGGTATGGGGGGGGGGGGGGGGGGGGGGCGAATTGCTAAATAAGCAAGCAATAGGATTCAATAGTCGTAACTCACCCCCTTCCTAATGAGCCTGGTAAAGCAACACTGGCTCTAAACTACGGAACATGGCGGCCCCCATGAAATATTTCCCCGGCGGCATAAAATTTATCCGAGGGAAAAAAAACCCCTACATTGTCATGTTTTGACTTTTACCATTCTGGTCATAGACTATGAAAGTTCTAGCCAGCTTGAAGAATAAAAAAAAAAAAGTTTTTTTTGTTTAAAACCCGATGGCCCCCGTTCCCCGGGGGGCATGAATCGACTAGAATCCTTTTTCTATTGCTTTTAAACCTATTGAAACGGTTACATTTGGCTTCTGAACACAATAATCTACAGACTTGGGAAGGGACCCTTTTTTTGGGGATGCCAAAAAAATTACCCATCGTCTCAAAACGGTATTATGTCGGAAAGAACCAAATGCTTAAAGCGAATTTTTTAAACTGGTCAAAAATATGAATTGTTGGGTTGCACCCAAAAAAAAGGTATCCATTTTCAATAAAACATACAAACTCAACCAAGTCTGATTTTCTGGCTATAAATTAAAATTTTCCCTTTAACAGCTTAGGAGGGGAGGATTGGAGGAGGAGGATGGGGAGGGGAGAAGAGGGAGGATTAGAAGGGGTGGGGGAGAGGGGGGGGGAAAGGGGGGGGGGGGAGAGGGGGAGGGGGGAAAAAAATGGGAGGGAGGAAGGGGGGAGGAGGGGAGGAGGGGAGGAGGGAAAAGGGAGGATTAGAAGGGAGGGGAGGAGAGGGGGAGGAGGGGGGGGGGGAAGAGAAAAAGGGGGTTAAAAGGGGAGGAGGGGAGGGGGAGGAGGAGGGGGGATGAGAAAAAGGGGGGATTAGGGGGAGGGGGGGGGAGGAGTCCCCCCACACGGACAGGCCAGACATGCATGGAATTTTTAAAAAATGTCCGAGTCCCGGGAACAGCGCCGTTAATCACAACTCTCTTGACGGGGGTTTTAAATTCCAAAAACTCGGACGGGCAGTAGCTTTTAGTTTCGTTTTGTTTTCTTAAGTTTTGGTTTATGGCATTTTGGTTCAAAGGCTTATGTCACTCGCCCCCAACGGCGGTAGCATGGTTTTTAAACAAAAAATCGTACTTTTTATTCTTCTGCTGGAAAACATTTATATGCCATCGATATAATGTATAAAAGTCTAGCATGATCAGATTTATAAAATTTTTTTTCCCTGGATACGCTTTTTTGGTCTCTGGAAAATTTCATAGGGCGTCGCCAATTTTGTAGTTTAGAGCAGTTAAAAGTTAACTTTAACTTTGACACAAGACATATCAAAAGTTTTAGCCCATGAAGAAAAAATAACGATTTTTTTTTTTAGAACCAAAAAGGCCCCCGTTTCTGGGGAGTGACACAGACTATTGAATCCAATTATCACAAAAAAACCCCCTTTAGCCCTATACACTTTTTAAAAACCCTCCCAAACCAGCCCTTTCAAATTTTCCCCAAAAATCCACACCCCCCCAACAGAAAAATAAAACTTACTCAACAAAAAGCAACAACCATTCTATACTAAATTTTTTCGACAATATAAAACTTTACGATGTCAAGTTTTTTACTATAGCAAAAAAAAAGAAAATGGTGAAAACAATGCGGTTGCATCGTAAAAATGTGAGTTTTTTCCAAAAAGTGGTAAGGAATTTAAGTTCCGCAGTTTTGTGTGTCTTTTTTTATTTTCTGGAGGGGGAATGCTGTAAAATTTTTTGCAAGCGCCATCATCTATAAAGTTCAAGTTACATATAAAAGTTTTTTGTGTTTTGGAGGTTCAATCGGCAGGGGATATTGTGTTTTTAAAAGAAACGTATAGCATCATAAACTGTAATAATAAAAAGAAAGATAGAAATGTTTTCAAGTTAAAAAATCACATTACTCTTGACAAAAGGGAATTCTGTTGTTGAAGACCTCAATCGGATGAGTTTTGTGAATGGGAACTTCTATAGAGCTGTGTGCTTGATAAGAATCTACAAAAATTTCCTCCGGAGATTAAAGATCACACAAAAATCCTATGTGTAAATCGAAGGATAAAACGTTTGTGAGAAATTAACATAAAGTAAGGTGGATGGAAAAAACAATAACAAGACCCGAGTGAGTCAAGTCGATCTATCGAAATGTCACTGAACTTTTTAAAAACCACTTAAAAATTTTGGTACACACAGTTTTTCGTTTTTCCTTGTACTTGGGTGGGGAAAGTTAGAGCTTATTAGACAAGCGCGACTATCAATAGTCTGGCAAAAATTAGTTTTTGTGAGAAAATTTCGAAAAAACGGATGGTAAAAAAACATTAAAAAAAAAACCCGAGTGACCAACTTCGTCCTTTTGTTTTTTTGCGTGGGGGGGAGGTTAAATCCCTGGGGATTTGTGTTTTTTTGCTAACGAAAGCTCAAAAAACGAAATAAAAAAAAGAAAGATAGAAAAATTCACAAAAAAAAAAAAAACCCTTCATCTCTTTAAAGGGAAAATTTTGTTTTGAAGACCTCAATCGGATCAGTGAGTTGTGAATGGGGGGATAACTATAAGTAATGCGATTAAAATTAAAAAAATTTTTTCTGGGAAAAACTTTTTTTC
>NC_088374.1:12986490-12998990 GCF_034508935.2 Berghia stephanieae
CCACTAGACCACACAGCCGCAAAAGGTCACACAGTTTTGTGTGTTGATACGTCTTTGATGAATTGCTTTTAGTTAAAAAAGCCAAATCATCCGCCAGCCGGACGTTTCGTCAGTACGGATTCGTATTGGATGCAATTATTCATATTCACAGATCTCCCGTACTCTAGAAAAACCCATATTTAAAAATTTGGCCAAAAAAACTCGTCCTTCAAATATCGATCGATTTAAATGAACCTCATCTTGCAAAAAAAAAACTTCCAAACCTGGGACTTAAGGAAGACTTCGCGAAGTCCCAGGTTTGAGAGATTTTGCCAAGATGGGGGTCATTTAAATCGATCGATATTTGAAGGACGAGGTTTCAGGCCAAATTCTTAAATATGGCTTTTTTTCCCCAGAGTACGGCAGAGATATGATCAGAGTCAGCTCGTTGTTTATTCATGAGTTATTAATCCTTTTACAGTCCGTGTTAGGCTTCAGTCTAACTATAACATCAATCAAGCCATTTTCATACAAGGGGAGGCAGGGAAGAGAGAGAGAGAGAGAGAAAGAGAGAGAGAGAGAGAGAGAGAGAGAGAGAGAGAGGGAGAGAGAGAGAGAGAGAGAGAGAGACAGACAGACAGACAAAGAGATGGATAGTGAGAGAAAGAGTGAACGTGTGTTTTTGTTTGTGTGTGTGATAGAGAGTAAGTGTATAATATATGACATGTTGTTTTTGTGTGTAGGAGAGAGAGAGAGGGAAAGAAAGAAAAAGAGAGTGAAATTGAGAGAAATTGAGAGGAGAAAGAGAGAGAGAGAGAGAGAGAGAGAGAGAGGGAGAGAGCGTGTGTTTTTGCTTGTGTTTGTGTGTGTGTGTGTGTGTGTGTGTTTGTCATAGAGACTAAGTGTATGATATATGCCATCTTTTTGAGTGTAGGAGAGAGAGAGAGAGATGGGGGGGGGGAAGAAAGAAAAAGAGACAGAAGTAGAGAGAGAGAGAGAGAGAGTGAGAGAGAGAGAGAGGGAGAGAGCGTGTGTTTTTCGTTGTGTTTGTGTGTGTGTAAAGAGTATTCTAGAATAAAACGGTCAAAGCAGACCAGCTTACTGTTACCAAAAATTCGTAAAATTAGGATATTTATTTGGCTCCACTAGGATTCAACAGTCGTGACGTCACTTCTCTGGTATCGATGCATAGTAACTTAGTAACTGGTTCTAACTATCGGAACAATGACGGACGCCCTAAGTTAAATACTTATAGGGAATGAGATTAGCGGAAGAGTAGCGTCCCTTGATTGGACGTCACCCATAGTCTGTGACGTTACCGGCGGAAAAGTTATTAGAGTGAGATTGTCATGTTGGTTGTGCGCTGCGAGGACGAGAGACACATGCACACAACCAACATGACGTTCTCTCTCTAATAACGTTTCAGACTATGGGTGACGTCCAATTAAGGGACGCTACTCTTCCGCTAATCTCATTCCCTATACTTCTCCGACGAGCATAAAAGTGTATCCAGAGGAGAAAAACATTATAAATCTGATCATGTTTTCACTTTTATGCATTCTGATCACACGAAGCCAGCATGAAGAATAAAAAGAACCGATTTTCTTGGTTAAGAGCCAAGCTGCTCTTTGATATGCGGACGTGACATCAGACTATTGAATCCTATTTCAGATCTTCATGAGTATCACTACGAGCTTGCAAGTATGTCGTGTTATTGCAAGATAAAAAATAAGGAGTTGAATAAATACAATGAAACGAAAAGAAATATTTATTCCACCCCTACCTTGATAATTCGTGAAATTGGATTCAGTAGTCTGATGTCACGCCGCCCGGCAACGGCCGCCATCTTGGTTCTAAACAAAGAAAATCATTACTTTTTATTCTTCATGCCGGCTAGAACTTTTCATATGTCTTGTGATCAGAATGTGTAAAAGTCAAAACATGATCAAATCTATGGATTTTTTTTCCTCTCCAAACGCTTTTATGCTCGCCGGAGAAATATTTCATACGGCGTCCGCCATTGTTCCGATTGTTCAGAACCAGTGTTTCTAAGTTACCATGCGTCATTAGGAAGGAAGTGACGTTACGACTGTTGAAGAGTATTACGATTGGATGGTAGCAGTACAAGGATTCGCCGTTATTTGTGTTTGAATTTGCTTGTATGACAATATGACTCCCCCCCCCCCCCCCCCCAAAAAAAAAAAAAAAAAAAAATTAAAGAAAATAGTTAAATAAAAACGTATCGTTAGACAGAACGAAGTTGACGTCACTCTGGTCTTTGTTATTGGTTTTTGCCACCCATCTTTATGAGTAATTCTCACTAAACTGTATTAACGTTTAAGGATAGACATAGTTTTGTGTGTTGGTCTGTTATATTTCAGGAAGGCAATGTTATGAGTTTCTTATCCAAGCGCATACATATCTATCTATAGATAGTTTGCGCTTGGCTAAGAAGCTCATAACAATGCCATCCGGAAGTATAACGGACCAACACACAAAAAAGTGTGTAACCATAATCGTTTATAGTCTGGTTAATACAATTTAGGGAAAACTACTCATAAACGCGGATGGCAATAAACAATAACAAAGACCTGAGTGACGTCATCTGCATACTATCTATAGATAGTATGCAGATGACGTCACTCACGCCTTTGTTATGGTTTTTGCCATCCTCGTTTGTGAGTTGTTCTCACTAAACTGTATTAACCAGACTATAAAAGTTCATGGTTACACAGAGTTTGTGTGTTTGTCCATTATACTTCCGGATGGCAATGTTGTGAACTCCTTGGCCAAGCGCATTCTATCTATAGAAGATAGCCATTAATGATTAGTAAGTAGTCACTAGATTATGTCTATTTTTATATTACCTTTAAAAAGTCTCATTTTTATGAGTAGTTATCAGCCTGGAAGCGTGGAAGGTTACACATAGTATTGTGTGTGGTACGGTATAGATAGTATGCGCTTGGCTTCGAAGCTCATAACTTTGCCATCCGGAAGTATGACGGACCAACACACAAAACGGTGTGTATCCATGAACGTTTATAGTCGGGTTAATACAGTTCAATGAGCATTATTCATAAACGCGGATGGCAAAAAACAATAACAAAGACCTGAGTGACGCCATCTGCATACTATCTATAAATAGTTCGAGAATGACGTCACTCAGGTCTTTGTTATTGTTTATTTCCATCCGCGTTTATGAGTAATGCTCACTGAACTGTATTAACCTGACTATAAACGTTCATGGATACACACCGTTTTGTGTGTTATATTTCCGGATGGCAATGATGTGAGCTTCTTAGGCCAGCGCATACTATCTATATTCGGTTAACGGATGTTGTGAGAATTTTAGCTATACGCGTAGCATCAATATTATGTCTGTATCAAAATCCTTATTGGGGCGGAATGTATCCGTAATATGAAAATGATAGCATTATATAGCCATTCTGTGATACGCATACGAGATGTAATGATAAGGATGGAATGGGAATATGGGATGATGATAGGAAGGGGGAGGGGGAAGATGAGGAGGGGGGGGGAGGAGAAGGAAGAGGAGGGGGAGGAGGATGAGTGGGAGGGAGAAGCAGGGGGAGGAGAAGGAAAAGGAGAAAGAGGCGGAGGGGAGGAGGGGAAGGGGAGAAGAAGAGGAGGAGAAGTGGGAGGAGGAGGAGGAGGAGGAGGAGGAGGAGGAGGAGGAGGAGGAGGAGGAGGAGGAGGAGAAGACGGCGGAATAGGAGGAGGAGGAAGGGGAGGAGGAGGAGGGGGAGGAGGAGTAGGAAAGGGAGGATGGGGTGGAGGGGAGAGAGGAGGGAAAGTTGATGAGGACGATGGTGATAACGATGATGATGATGATGATGATGTTGATGATGATGATGATGATGATGATGATGATGATGATGATGATGATGATGATGATGATGATGATGATGATGATGATGACGATGATGACGATGATGATGACGGTGGACTAGAGTATCAGGCTATAATAAGTTAACGATGGCTACGCGATAAGTTTATGAAGACGAGGACCTGATCGTAGCCTCCGTGAATTCATAGCCTGAAACCGTCGCCATCGTAAACTTATAGCCTGACACCGTGGCCTTCGTAAACGTATAGCCTGACACCGTGGCCTTCGTAAACTTATAGCCTGACACCGTCGCCATCGTGCGTAAAGTAATGGCCTGACGCCGTGGCCTTCGTAAAGTTATGGCCTGATACCGTGGCCTTTGTAAACTTATAGCCTGATACCGTGGCCTTCGTAAACTTATAGCCTGGCACTAGACGTGGCCTTCGTAAAGTTTTGGCCTGATACCGTGGCCTTCGTAAAGTTATAGCCTGATACTGACCAAAAAATGACGTCAAAATGCCAGTCTTTGGCCACAAAAGAAAACAAATCGTGAGTTGTATTCAATAGTTCAACCAATGAAATAACTTGTTTCCATGAGTTCTACTAACGACAACTCACTAGGCGCTGCAAAAAAAAAAAAAATAATAATAACGTCAAACTGCCAGTCCTTTTGGATTTCAGTATCAGGCTATAACATAACAATGGCTACGCTGACACTGACCAATAAAATGACGACAAAATACAAGGCGACACACCACCATGCCAAAGGAAACATTATCGTGAGTTGTAATCAACAGTTGAGCTTTTAATTGAGCATTTTTATAGCGCAATATCCACTAAACGTGCTCAAAGTGCTTTACAATGGGTCACTGAAGGGGTTTCCTTCTTTTTTACTGTTTGTTGTTTTTTGTTGTTGTTTTTTTGGTGATTTTTTTAAAGTTTCAATAAACGTTTTTTTGGGGGGGTTTTTTGTTTGTTTTGTTTTTTGTTTTTCAAATAACGTCGTCCGAAGATGGAAACAAACGAAAACAAGGCGGAGACGTGTCAACAAGAAGGCTGACTAATTTCACTTGACATGGTATGGTGGGTGGGGGGTCGTCGGGAGGGGGAGGAGGGAAGTGGGGTGGGGTGGGGTGGTGTGAGGGAGGGGGAGGAGGGAAGGGGAGGAGGGAAGTGGGGTGGGGTGGGGTGGGGTGGTGTGAGGGAGGGGAGGAGGGAAGGGGGGTGGGGTGGGTGGTGTGAGGGAGGGGAGGAGGGAAGGGGGGTGGGGTGGGGAGGAGGGAAGTCGGGATGGGGGAGGGAGTTGAGGAGGGAAGGGGGGTGGGGTGGGGTGAGTGAGGGGAGGAGGGAAGGGGGGAGGGGAGGACGGAAGTCGGGATGGGGGAGGGAGGTGAGGAGGGAAGGGGGTTGGGGGAATGGAGGGGAGGAGGGAAGGGGGGGGGGAGAGAGGGGGGGAGAGGGGAGGGGGTGGGGGGGGGGGGGGGGGGGGGGGGGGGAACCTTTCTGTATTTTTAGGAGACGAATGGCTCGGTGTTCTGTTGTTTCGTCAAGAAGTCTGATTAAAGTTTAAGTAAATATTATTGAATTGTCTGTAGAGTGCGTTTGTTGTCGTTTGTGATGGTGGTTGTCTCACGTCGCTTGCTGGTATCGGAGACTAAAATGAAAATGATGGAGACATCAAACTAAGGCCGGTACCGCACTACAACTTTTAGTTGATCAACTATAAAATTGAAATCGTGTTGTCGAGACGAATAATATTAATGAATAATGAATGAATTTATATAGCGCCTAGATCCACAATGTGCTCAGAGGCGCTTTACAATGCAAATAAAACACAACAATAAATCGATAATTTAAGCATAAAATCTGTCATATTGGAATAGCGTTAATCAATTTGTAATTTAATTACCACGCACTGTGCTACAAGATGAAAATTTAGGATATCTGTAACATGTCGGCCTAATAGAAATTATGTTAAACATCAAATGATTTCCTAAAGAGATGTGTTTTAAGTTTTTTGAAGTACAATATGCCAGTTACGTCATTGTAGGGCCTTGTTTCGATCATGACAAACATGGATGTGACAGAGGTTGCCTGTGTTTGTGCTTCGACATTTTCCATTCGGAAAAAGAAAAAACCAAAGAAGTATTGGGTTCATCCAATTCTTAGTCAGCGATTACTTTTACACCCTTTACCGGGATCATCGAGATTACCGGCATTTTTTTTTTTTTTTTGAATATAATAATAATAATAATAATAATAATAATAATAATAATAATAATAATAATAATAATAATAATAATAATAATAATAATAATAATAATAATAATAATAATAATAATAATAATAATAATAATGTACTTTATTCATCCGAAAGGAAATTTGTGTACAGACGTATAAAATGCCGACAATGATACATACATAAACATAATATACGTAAATATAATGTGGTAAAGTAAAATTTGGTAATAGGTATATATAGTGTAATAATATTGTAGGCTGTAAGAATAATTACATTGTGTAAATTAAGGGACATACAGATTATAAAAGTGTAAAGATATATATATATATATATAGAAAAGGTATATTGATGTCAACATATACGAAAAAAAGATCAGTAAAAAGCAAAGAATTAGTTACAGTATAATACTATTGTAAATTGACTGAGAAAAATTACATGGTATAAATTACATGGCACGTTTGATGATGTTTAAAAAATTGTGGGTATGGAGTAATTTTAAAGAAAAGGTTTCAAAGTTAAAACAGACGTAGACCAAATTTTATAAATTATTTTCCTTATTAAAATGTCTGCAACTGTAAGGTGAAAAGGATCGGATGTGTCCGATATTTTAGAATGAGCAAGGATAGTGTTGAATTTCTACTACAATTGGATTCAGTAGTCTGATGTCACGCGCCCGGCAACGGCGGCCATCTTGGTTCTAAACAAAGAAAATCATTACTTTTTATTCTTCATGCAGGCTAGAACTTTTCATTCCCTTTTCATATGACTTGTGATCAGAATGTGTAAAAGTCAATACATGATCAAATTGATGGGGTTTTTTACCTCTGGATACGCGTTAAAGCTCGCCGGGGAAATATTTCATACGGGCGTCAGCCATTGTTCCGATAGTTTAGAGCCAGTGTTACTAAGTTACCATACGTCATTAGGAAGGAAGTGACAGTACGACTGTTGAAGACTATTAGTGGGACCTCTGATTACTTTCCAAGATACAAATTTCAGGAAGTGTATATCACCCCAGAGAGAAGAGGGTTGCTCTCAATCAAAGAAATCAGTTTTTTCCGTCTAGTTTGCATCGACATCCACATTGTCTCTCGCTTTTAAAAATATAAACCACTCTGTATGTAATACAAGGAACAGTAAAATATAGCTATTGTGCGGCTATGTGGTCTAGTGGTATAACACTCGCTTTCGGATCGGAAGGTCCTGGGTTCGAGCCTCGCTCGGCGCATAGTTGAGTCCTTGGAAAAGGCTCTTTGCTCACATTCTCTCATCGTACTCAGGTGTAAAATGAGTACCTGGCCGTTAACAGCGTTGTCTTTGTTCGAAAAATTGTAATATCGCCTGACAGGCGTCATGTCCCATCCAACATGTTAAATGTTGCTGTTGACCAGGGACCCCTTGTAAAGCGCTTTGAGCACATTTTATTGGATATTGCGCTATATAAAAGCTCATTTTTTAATTATTTCTTTTTTAAAGTCAGACCACTGTATTATGTTTAGACACGCAACAGTGTGTAGTCGACACGTCGTATCAACTCAACTATCTAGTTGTGGTGCGGTGACTTCCTCTATTTTTCACTAGCACAAAAGGATTGACGAAAAGTTGAGTTGAAGCCAGTTTGGTCCTCAGCACAAAATTTCACGATAAAAAAATTGAGTTAACTCACTCAACCCTAACACCGACTATATCCGTAGTTTACCCGTGGTTACTTTTACCCCATTCCAATATATTCCATTTTTCTGAGACAAATTATAGGTGTAGTATCAAAGCTAATGTTTTTAGTTTTTGCATGTTAATTGGTAGTTGAATAAAACTATATACGTACATGCTGATTTTTAATACATTTTTTTTTCCAATTTCGAAAAGTATAACAAATCTCTAGGGTTGAGTGAGTTAAAGTGGTGCAGTAGTGTCTTCTTATTTTCATTGGTTACATTCAATCCTTTCAACTCAATGTTTTAGTTGATCGACTAAAAGTTGTAGTGCGGTACCGGCCTAAGGGCTAGTTGTGGTGCGGTGACTTCCTCTATTTCTCACTAGCACAAAATAGGATTGACCAACAGTTGAATAGAAGCCAGTTTGTTCCTCGGCACAAAATTTCACGATTAAAAAAACTGAGTTAATGTAGTGCAGTGGCGTCTTCTTATTTTCATTGGTTACATTCAATCCTTTCAACTCTATGTTTTAGTTGATCAACTAAAAGTTGTAGTGCGGTACGGGCCTAAGGGACGCCTTCTGTACGTGGGTGGTTTCAATGTCAAGTCGGTAAACATGGCTTTTTGGGTATTGATAGTGGTATGTGTTTAAATAACATACACACCATTTCTTCCCGCTGTATCGATCACGAAATTACACCAAATTTTTTTTTAGATAGAACTAGTATGAAGTTGACGTCACGCATGTCTTTGTTATTGCTTTTTACCATCCATGTTTATCAATAATTCTCACTAAACTATAATAGTGTTCAGACAATAAACGTTCAAGGTCACACATAGGTGTGGGTTTGTCCGTTATATCTCTGGAGTTTATTAGCCAAGCGCATGGTATCTATTGGCTCTGAAGAGTAGCTATTGTAAACGTATAGCTCTTGGCTAAGAAGCTCACAACATTGCCACTCGGAAGTATAGCCGACCAACACACAAAACTGTGTGTGACCATGAACTTTTATAGACTGGTTAATACAATTTAGTGAGAATTATTCATAAACGCGGATGGCAAAAAGCAATAACAAAGGCCTGAGTGACGTCAACTTTTTAATATCGATTGATGGTCTTCGTTATTGTTTTTTTTTTTTTTATTTTTTTTTTGTCATCCGCGTTTATGAGTAATTCTCACTAGACTCTATTAACTAGTCTACAACCGTTAATGGTTACACATAGTTTTATGTGTTGGTCCGTTATACTTCAGGATGGCAATGTTGTGAGCTTCTTAATCAAACACATACTATCGAACGAGGCAAGACGTGTGTTAGGCGATATATTACATTTTTTCCCGACCAAGACAACATTGTCCACGACTATGTAATAAATTTACCCCCGAGTACGGTGAGAGAATGTGAGTTAAATCCATAAAACAGACACACATGATAATATGTCTTTGTCAAAATGTCTAGGTAGCGTACTATAAATCATCTCACCCCCCCCCCCCCCCCCCCCCCAGCCTTGGGCATCCAAGCTAATTAGTGGCATTGATTGTCATTCACTGATTTATAACACAGCTCTTCAGTTAGGTTTACTTTTAATCGGAATTCTGTTATTAGGGAAATACTTGACAAGTGAACGTTTTTAATTTAATGTTTGTTTATATCTTGACCGGTTTTACGTAAAGCTTGCGATACACCCCTAGGGCCAAATGGATTCAATAGTCTGATGTCGTTTGAGTAGCTTGGTTCTAAACAAACAAAAATCGGTACTTTTTATTCTTCATGCTGGCTAGAACTTTTTCACATGTCATGTGATCAGAATGTATAAAAGTCAAAACATGATCAGATTTATAATGTTTTTCTCCTCCGGATACACTTTTATGCTCGTCGGAAAAGTATTTCATGAGGGCGTCCGTCCGCCATTGTTCCGATAATTTAGAACCAGTTACTAAGTTACTATGCGCCATTACGAGGGAAGTGACGTTACAACTGTTGAAGCCAATCGAATGTTCTGATGAAAGCACTAGCTCACATTGCGGCGCTTCTCTGCGGCTGACGCCAGGGTTATTCCAGTCTTTTCTTGGAATAGACGTTAAAGACAAATTTCCCCTTGGGGATGAATAACGGGATTTTTTTTTTTATCTAACAGTAATAGATTGAACGAAGATGACGTCACTCATATCTTTGTTATTGTTTTTAGTCAGCCATTTTTACGAGTAGTTCTCACTACAGTTTATTTATCAGACATTAAATGTTTAAAGTTACACACAGCTGTGTGGATAATTGTGTGTTGGTACGTTATATAATAGATAGTATGCGCTTGGCTATGAAGCTCACAACATTGCCATCCGGAAGTATAACGGACCAACACACAAAACTCTGTGTAAGCATAACAGTTTATAGTCTGGTTAATGCCGTTAAGTGAGAATTATTCATAAACATGGATGGCAAACAACAATAACAAAGACCCGAGTGACGTCGACATCATTATATATACACGACTGGCAGCTGTTGAATTCTTTTTGATTGAGCTTTTATATAGCGCAAAATCCACTAAATGTGCTCAAAGCACTTTACAAGAGGTCTCTGGCCAACAACAACACTTAACAAGTAGAACGAGACAAGACGCATATTAGGCGATATTACAATTATTTTCGGACAGACACAACGCTGTTAACGGCCAGGTACTAATTTTACACCTGAGTACGGTGAGAGAATGTGAGTAAAGAGCCTTTTCCAAGGACTCAACTATGCGCCGAGCGAGGCTCGAACTCAGGATATTCCGATTCGAAAGCGAGTGTCATACCACAAGACCACATAGCCGCACATGTTATGAGTTATTTAACTAACCCCAATACGCTTCAACAGTCGTAACGTCACTTCCCCCCGTAATGACGCATGGTACTTAAGAACTGGCTCTAAACTATCGGAACAATGGCGGACGCCCTTATGAAATATTTCTCCGACGAGCATAAAAGTGTATCCAGAGGGGAAACAAAAGCATTAAAATGACTAAGATGACTATGATGTTACTAGTGTGCATCTGTGTCAGTGTCTTTGTCAATATTGTATTGTTATAAAAGTGTAACCAAATGACAAATTGCTACTTATTTTGAGGACAATAAAGATTTATTATTATTATTATTATTATTATTATTATTATTATTATTATTATTATTATTATTATTATTATTATTCTAGATGTACAGTTATAGGGACTTGAGGAAAAAGAAAGAGACAGGGGAAATGCTTCAAATAGGGAACAGATGTAGATATATGAGCACAGGATCAGTGTTCCTAAATAAATGTTTCACCCAGACACCAGCACAAGATCCCACTAATAGGAATACACTCAATTGTATGCAAACCATATGTTAAAATAAAAAAATAAGTTTTTACATAGCAGAGAGATGAATTACAAGGGAAACATTATCATCTCCCAAAACTATACATTGGACTGTTTCCCTCCGAGCCAAGGACTCCGGCCAGGGTCAGGACAAAACTAAGTAATCTCATTCTAAGACAAAGACAGAAAGCAATTTGGAAAATAGATACAGGGGGGGGGGGGTAGAAGACAGAGCAAGTACCTCCCTGCCCACTATGGGAAGTGAAGATAGAGCAATGACCTCCCTGTCCACTATGGGAGGTCGTGAACACCACCCAGATACAGGGGGATTGAAGATAGAGCAAGGACCTCCCTGCCCACTATGGAAGGTCGGGAACACCACCCAGATACAGGGGGATAGAAGACAGAGCAAGGACCTCCCTGTTCACTATGGGAGGTCGGGAACACCACCCAGATACAGGGGGATTGAAGACAGAGCAAGGACCTCCCTGTCCACTATGGAAGGTCGGGAACCCCACCCAGGATATAGGGGGATTAAAGACAGAGCAAGGACCTCCCTGTCCACTATGGGAGGTCGGGAACCCCACCCAGGATATAGGGGGATTAAAGACAGAGCAAGGATCTCCCTGTCCACTATGGGAGGTCGGGAACCCCACCCAGGATATAGGGGGATTAAAGACAGAGCAAGGACCTCCCTGTCCACTATGGGAGGTCCACTATGGAACCCCAGAAGGAAAAAAAAAGATACAATCAAAGAAGAAAATTTAAAATAAAAACAAACAATAAAATGAATCCATTTATAATTGTTCATTTAACGTTATGAACTTTGTTGTGTTCAGTTTTAGATTCTCTTTCCCTCACAGCCCCGGGCAACCAATCTAATTAGTCCCATTGATTGTCACTGATTTATAGTTCGGTAAGGCGTTCTTAATGAGTATTCGGTTAAAAGGGAAAACCCCGATAAATTTAAGGAATCGCTTTTCTTTCTTTCTTCTTCTTCTTCTTCTTCTTCTTCTTCTTCTTCTTCTTCTTCTTCTTCTTCTTCTCCTCCTCCTCCTCCTCCTCCTCCTCCTCCTCCTCCTCCTCCTCCTCCTCCTCCTCCTCCTCCCATGTTCCATCTTCCATCTGTCATCTTCCATGTTCCATGTTCCATGTTCCATGTTCCATCTTCTTCTTCTTCTTCTTCTTCTTCTTCTTCTTCTTCTTCTTCTTCTTCTTCTTCTTCCTCCCCCTCCTCCTCCTCCTTCTTCCTTATTTCTTGTTCTTCCTCATATTTTTATCCTCCTCCTCTTTCTCCTCCTCCTCCTCCTCCTCCTCCTCCTCCTCCTTCTTCCTTATTTCTTGTTCTTCATCATAGTTTTATCCTCCTCCTCCTCCTCCTCCTCCTCCTCTTTCTCCTCTGCCTCCTACTTCTTCTTTGTCCCTCTTCGATAATATCAAAGTG
>NC_088374.1:13006490-13008990 GCF_034508935.2 Berghia stephanieae
TATATCAATTTAGTATTAACTTGTGTTGTTTTTATATATTTGTTTAACCATTTAAATTTATTTTTTTCTCGTTTTCCTTAGTGCTTCTCAAAACTCATTTATTTAAATTGTTTTCTTATTTGATTTTTTTTTTTTTTTTTTAAACAAATTAATTTGTTCTTTTTTTTTTCTTCAAATTCTTAAAAGTAATTACCGCTGTATTTTTATTGCCATACTAAATATTTTTGCAAAACAATGTAATTTTCTATTGCATTTCCTCTAATAAAACAAAACACTTTTATTCAAAGGTCACGACTAAATAAATATATAAAATACAACCACCATTTTGGTTTTCTCAACAATTGAATTAGTATACGAGAAATACTCTTCTGAGAAAAGAGATAGTTGAATTCTAAGAGGAAATAGATACGTTTAAAGGTAGGGTGGGCAGATTCCGTACTTGCCCGTCCTAAAGCTAATACATACATAAGATAGTTCGTGATGAAGAGGCGGGAAGCTAGGGGTTGGTTGGGTAAGGAGTAAAGATAACACGGTCGTTATTGTTATCGTCTAACGAATGCATGAGGAGAGATTAGTAGCAATATTTTGTCTTAATTGTATTGTCTTAATTATTGGCGAAAGCCTAAGATTAAATAAACTTTGTTTTTGTTTGTCTTATTTTGACTATGGAACTGATACTTGTCATAGCAGACCTGCCTACTTGAAATAGGAAAATAAAAATCGTAGTTTTCAGGGTTAATAAAATCGTAGATATTTTAACTACCCTTTAACAAAATCACCGGAATTTTCGTCTATTATAGGTATCAAATTTTAAAAAACGAGAAAAACTGATTGGAAACGTAATTATGTTGGTGGTGGTAGTAATGATGATGGTAATACTCGTATTATTATTGTTATTATTATCATTTGTTGTTATTATTATTATTATTATTATTATTATTATTATTATTATTATTATTATTGTACGTATTGGTGGTATTACGATTTTTTTTTTTTGTTTTTTTTTTTTGTGTGGTTATTAATGGTATCAGTTTATTGTTTGGTTCCATTTTTCATTTTTTTTTCCACTTTCATGTATGTTGTCATCAAATTTTATGATTTATTGGCGAAAGCCTAAGATTGAATAAACTTTGTAATATCGTATTGTAATCATCATTGTCGACGACATCGTCGTTGTCATCATAATCACCATCATCATTAACAACAACAACATTAACATCAAGTACTACAATAGAAATAAAAACAATATCAACATCATCATATAATTTCCGTCATCGTCTCCACAACTATCATTCTAACCAACAGCACCATCAAAACCACTACCATAATTACATCCTCCCTCACCGTCTCCTCTTCCTCCTCCTCCACCACCACCACCGCTACCACTATTCCAACCACTACCACCACCGGCACAATCATTCTAACCACCAAGAGAGCAGTAAAATTATGCAATTTGAGCTCTGAATGAAACTCGAGTCATATCGCGGTTGTTGCTTCTCGATAAAAACTTTACAGTTACTACGTACTACTGAAAACCAGTAATGTAACAGAAATATTAATCTCGCAGTTGAGGGATTAAAGCATCTCTTTAATTTTTCGAGTGAACGAGATGGACTTGTATTGTGAAGGTGTTGTCGCATTATGTCTCTTCGCTTTAATTTTTTGTTGTATTCTCTTTCGTGATTCATTTTTGATTACGTTTGGAATAATTAAAATCTACTGGTATTGTCATTGCATTGTGAATGTGATTATTTGTGGTTGAAATAAAATTTTTTTAAGGCGAACAAAACAAACAAACAAACAAGACAAAACAAAACAAACAAAAAAAATAAAAAAATAAAAAAAAAAAAAATTAAAAAAAAAAAAATATATATATATATATATATATATATATATATTATATATATATATATATATATATATATATATATATATATATATATATATATGACCGACTCATCTTTGCCCGACCACTATAAATAGGCTAGAACCGCCACTGTTTGTTGGAATCACGTACAATCCAATATGATATGTGTCAGTGCTTGACATAATCAGTCGGAAGGTGAACATTCTGGATTTGCATTTCGTTTGCATTTTCTGAAAGAATTTGCTCCCCAGAGCATTTTAGTCTTTATTTGAAGTAAATCGGGTGATTTTTCATGAAGTTATGATCAGATGTATGGGAAAGGTATCCAGCAATTTTTCTCGAATTTCATACTTTTTTCAACTTGATTAGCTGTAAAAAATATTTAGAAGTGAAATTAAGAAGATGTAGAAAAAGCGTTGATTTAATCATTTCTGACAAGAATTCATTTTTTTGGACAAAAAAATGACCTTCTAACTAAACATGGCAATATCTCAGTTCAAACCTTTTCACCATCCGACTGATTATTTCATTCACTTTAACATATTGTCTTATCTTTTATATATTATTATACTTTCGATTATCTTTCAAAACACATATTTATTTTGGGATGTAACGTAGTTGAGAGGTACGGTT
>NC_088374.1:13018990-13031490 GCF_034508935.2 Berghia stephanieae
TGATTTTGTTTTTGAGACGTATACATATATATAGGTCTGACATCCAAACCCTAGTTGCTGGGTGGGGTTCCTTACCTCCCATAGTGGGCAGGGAGGTACATACTGTGTCTTCTATCCCCTTATATCTGTTTTCCAACATGCTTTCTGTCTTTGTCTTGGAATGAGATTACTTGGTTTTGTCCTGACCATGGCCGGAGTCCTAGCTGAGAGGGAAACAGTCAAATGCATAGTTATTATTTTGCGAGATGATCTTTTTTTCCTTGTAAATAATCTCTCTGTTATGTATTATTATATTTGTTATTTTGCATGTTTAATGTAAGCATTTGAGTGTATTCCTCTTTTTTTGATTTTGTACTTGTTGTCCGGATGAAATTTATACTTATAGGTGATCTCAAACTAAGTACATTGATGGTATGCTCTTGGAATCTACATCAGATCCCTATTTGTTCCCAGTTCCCCTATATCTTATTTTTTCTTGGTTGCTTTAATTGTAATTCTAGAACTTTTTACTTTCCCATTTTCTTCCTTTTTACTGGTGCTGACATGACCTAAATGTGTTGCAAGCGCCGTAAAACGCAAACAAACATAAACCCTAGTTGGGCCTAGGTAGACACTGTTGTAATGGACAACCTTTTGCGTCATATTTTTGTTTTTGTTTTATTTTGATATTTCCATCACAACAACAATGAGCCGAAAAGGAATTGGATTATCAGACCTGCAAATAATTGCACGTCGCCTTATTGTTTGTCGTTTTCTCTTCATTTATCTAGTCATTCAGTTATTGATTTTTTTTTCTTTTGTATTGGGATAAAAACAACTTGTCAGCCTTAATGAAGAGAAGAAAGGGAAAGAGTAAAGGAGAGAGAGAAGAAGAGAAGAGAGAGAGAGAGGGAGGAGAGAGAGAGAGAGAGGAGGCAGAGAGAGAGAGAGAGGAAGAGAGAAGAGAGAGAGGGAGAGAGAGAGGGAGAGAGAGGGGGAGAGAGAGAGAGGAGAGGGAGAGAGAGGAGGAGGTCAGACAGAGGGAGAGAAAGACAGAGAGAGAGAAAGAGAGATAGATAGAGAGAGAGAGACAGAGAAAGAGAAAGAGAGAGAAATATAGAGAATGAGACAAAGGGACAGAAAGAAGGGGGGGGGGGAGAATGGAAGCAGAGGGTAGGTAGTTCACGGTATCCGGACCGGAAGTCCTCGTAAAAATTCACGAATGCATGAATATTCAACGCGATGAATATTCGATGGAAAAAGAGGAATTTTGAGTCACGCAAGTTCGTGAGGACGACTTGGTTGTCCAAGTAAGGTTGGTTTGGCTCAAACGGCGCATACTCGTTCGTTCCCCTCAGTTGGTGAGTGTGTGAGTGTTTTTTTATCCGAGGGATAGTATTTTCTTGTATTAGTGTGGCTCAGTGGTACGGCATTTGCTTCGTACCAAAGGGTACTGAGTTCGACTACCCGCCTCGTTGTGTCGTGGCCTTCAAGCAAGTCACCTCCTACCTCGCCCTAGCTGTGGCCTGAGTTATTCCAGTCTTCTCTTGGAATAGACGCTAAAGACAATTAATTGCCCCCTTCGGTAAAACTAAAGGGAATTTTTAAAATATATATTTATTAATCAAAGGGACCGAGATCAATATCATGTGCACTCGAGATTATTTTCTGCCCCCCCCCCCCCCCCTGTCCCATTATCTTACTGAATATTATATCCAAAACATTTTATGATAAAATCATAACAGTGTTGATTTACAAGGAAAACAAATTCATCTCCCAAAACGAATACTAAATATTTCACTGTTTCCCTCTCAGCTAACGACTCCGGCAGGCGAGTATTCTACCACTAGACCTCTTGAAGACCTGAGATGCACATTCCTCCCACCAAATCCAAGCATCAGTAACACACTTTATAGTCACCTGGAACAACTACAAAAGACGACTAGCTTCTACGTCATGACACAAGACAGAAGGGCTAGAGCTCAGGTGGTCGCTAGTTCGGATAAGTAAGTAAGTAAGTAACGAGTCCGGAAAGAGCTGAGAAAAAAACAAGTAATCCCACTCCAAGACAAACTCCCCCTCCACACCTAACGTTCTACCGGTCGGTATACGGGTAACGGTAAACCGTTTAGCCATATCAATATCAAAAACTATCACTCCGACCTCAAAACTAACTAAAAAGCAATCTTGTTAATAGCCTTCAACGGTCACGACGTCACTTCCCTTGTAATGACGCATAGTAAGTAACTTAGCAACTAAATACATATTTGAACTCAACAGGTCCAAATCAACAATGTCCACGCGTACACGCCTCGATTTCATACTAATTGGATTCAATAGTCTGATGTCACGTCGCCCAGCAACGTCCAGCTTGGTTCTAAACAAAGAAAGTCTTTACTTTATATGTGACCCTCCGTCTCAAAACGGTATTATGTCGGGATGATTCAGACCCCAAAAAGTGAATTTAGAGATAGAATGATGAGAAATTGGACCGTAGAAGTTTTTGCAATGCAAGAAATAGCCTTTTTACTCCACCAGAACGTACAGAAATAAAACCCAAGTTGGATATTTGTGGCTATGAATTCAATTTCCCTTACCGAGTGGATCCCGAAATAATACCGCTTCGATACGGTGGGTCACATATTCTTCATGCTGGCTAGACCATTTTCACGTGTCATGTGATCAGAATGTGTAAAAGTCAAAACATGATCAGATTTATAATGTTTTTTTCTCCTCTGGATACACTTTTAAACTCGTCGGAGAAGTATTTCAAAAGGGCATCCGCCATTGCTCCGATAGTTTAGAACCAGTTGCTAAGTTACTTACTATGCGTCATTACGAGGGAAATGACTTCACGACTGTTGAAGGCTATTAACAAAATTATTTTTTATTTAGTTTTAAGATCGGAGTGATATGTTTGATATTGATGGGTTAAACGGTTTACCGTTACCCGCATACGATAGAACGGTAGGTGTGTAAAATAAAAAGTAAGCTTTTATATAGAGCAATATCCACTAAATGTGCCCAAAGCGCTTTACAAGGGGCCCCTGGTCAACAGCAACATTTAACATGTAGCACGGGACACGACGCCTGTTAGGCGATATTACAATTTTTCGGACAAAGACAACGCTGTTAACGGCCAGGTACTCATTTTACATCTGAGTACAATGAGAGAATGTTGAGTAAAGTGTCTTTTCAAAGACTTAACTATGTGCCGAGCGAGGCTCGAACCCAGGACCTTCCGATCCGAAAGCGATTGTCATACCACAAGAGCACATAGCCGCACAAAATTACTTTATATTTAGTTTTAAGATCGGAGTGATGTGTTTGATACTGATAGGCTAAACGGTCTATCGTTACCGGTGTCTACCGGCCGGTAGAACGCTTGTCGTGTATGGGGCATAAGACTTGGATCGAGTAAAACTGACCATGTGATTTAATGGTTATTAACAAATGTACTTTTTATGTAGTTTTAAGATCGGAGTGATGTGTTTGATATTGATGAGCTAAACGCTTTAAATTTACCAGTAGAACGTTAGGTGTGTAAGGGGCATAAGACTTGGATCGGGTAAAACTGACCATGTGAAGGACGCTTAAGACGGACAATTTGGTTGATGGGCCTAAGTGATGATAATAACATGAAAACTCATCGTCAGAACGGTAATGAGGTCTTCGCCTTTACTAAATGAGGCTATGCGATCTTGTGCTATGACACTCGCCTTCGGATCAGACGGTCCTGGGTTCGAGCCCCGTCGCTCGGCGCAGATATTATAGTTGAGTCCTTGGAAAAGACTTTTAGGTGTAAAATTTGTGTAGCTGGTCGTTGTCTATGTCCGGAAAAAAAGTGTAATATCGCCTAACAGGCGTCATGTCTCGTTCTACATGTTAAGTGTTGCTGTTGACCAGGGACCCCCTGAAAAGCGCTTTGAGCACGTTTAGTGGATATTGCACTATATAAAAGCTCAAGTATTTTTGGTTTTGGGTTTTCTTATTAATAAATAGCATGAGACTGGTAGTTAATCTCGATAGCCCAGTTGATAGAGTATTCATCTCATAACCAAAGAGTCCGCGTAAAGTCGAGGTTTTCTATTTGGGGGGGGGGGGGGGGGGGATAGATTTTGTACGGTGTGTGTGTGGGGGGGGGGTGTTATTTTTATTTGTTTTGTTTTGTTTTTCTGATCTTCTCTCTCTCTCTCTCTCTCTCTCTCTCTCTCTCTCTCTCTCTTTCTCTCTCGCTCTCTATCTCATCCCAGCTCTCTCTCTCTCTCTCTCTCTCTCTCTCTCTTTCCCTCTCGCTCTCTATCTCATCCCAGCTCTCTCTCTGTCTCTCTCTCTCTCACTCACTCCTCCTTTAACAACCACACACATTTACACACTCAAACCAACACACACACACACACACACACACACACATATATATATAAATATATATATATATATATATATATATATATACATACATACATACAAACATACCGTACATTTGCACTAAATATCCAAGCAGGGGTAAATCACACAATCTAGAATATCAACAGAATAAATCAAGACTTAAATTACCATTTCCATTATAGGTACCTTGTAAAAAAAAAAAAAAAAAAACAACCCAAAAAACACGTATTTAAAATTTTGGCCAGAAAACTAATTCTTCAAATATCGATCGATTAAATGACCTGCATCTTGAAAAAATCTTTCAAACCTGGGACTGCATTTAATGTACTTGACTTCCCAGGATTGTAGAGTTTTTGACAAGATAAGGGTCATTTTATTCGATCGATATACGAAGGATGAGTTTTCTGGCCAAAATTTTAATCATGTTCTTTTTTTCAGAGCACAGCAGTAATAATATTATGGCCATTCTTCCATCTACTTATATATTATGTATAGATAGTATGCGCTTGGCTAAGAAGCTCATAACATTGCCATCCGGAAGTATAACGGACCAACACACGAGCATAAAAGCGTATCCAGAGGGAAAAAAAAACACATAAATTGATCATGTTTTGACTTTTACACATTCTGGTCACAAGACAAATGAAAAGTTCTAGCCAGCATTAAGAATAAAAAGTAATTATTTTCTTTGTTTAGAACCAAGATGGCCGCCGTTGCCGGGCGGCGTGACATCAGACTGTTGAATCCAATTTACATGGGGTCCCGGGCCTACAGCAACATTTTACATGTAGAACGGGACATGACGCCTTTAGAAAATATTACATTTTTTCAGACATATACAACGCTGTTAACGGCCATTATACACCTGAGTACGGTGAGAGAATGTGAGTAAAGAGCCTTTTCCAAGGATTCAACTATTCGCCGAGCGATGCTCGAACCCAGGACCTCCCGATCCGAAAGCGAGTTTCTTACTACAAGACCACATAGCCGCACATTATAACAATGAGCCCATAATGAATTGGGTTATCGGACCTGCGAATATGTGCACGTCGGCTGGGCCGCAAATTAGAAAGAAAAAAAATTATTTGCCAGTATAATATAGAAGGAAAGAAATTTACGTCACTAAGCTGTTTTGTTATTGTTTTTAGACATCCATTTTTATCATTACTTCTCACTAAATTCTAACAATTAGAATATTGGGGGGGGGGGGGGCGCAACTGGTTCAACGGTACGGTCTTTGTTTCGTACCCGAAAGGTACCGAGTTCTATCGCCCGCCTCACCTCGCCTTAGCTCAATTTGCGGCGCTGCACTGCGGCTAACGCCTGAGTTATTCCAGTCTTCCCTTGGTATAGGCCCTAAAGACAAATTTCCCCTATTGGATGAATAATGGGACTTTTATTTTATTTTATTGTTTATAAAGGTTTTAGTATTACTATAGTTTTTGTGTGTTGTACGTTATAATAATTGGCTGGAGAATGTTGAGGGGTTTATTCATTTTTTTATCTAAACGCATAACATCAATACGACAATTTATTTAAGTTGGTGTTTGTTTTGTCATTCTAGGGGTATTGAAATAGTCAGCCAATGAGAGCCAAGAAACAAACAACTATATAAAATATTATCCAATCAGATGTAAGGATAGATTAGAATAATGGCCGTCTCCCAACACGGTATGCATATTAAATCGTGCGGCGTTGGTGGTAGTCTCTCTCTCTCTCTCTCTCTCTCTCTCTCTCTCTCTCTCAATCTGTCTCTCTATCTCTCTCTATCTCTCTCTATCTATCTATCTATCTTTCTATCTCTCTCTATCTATATATCTCTCTATCTGTCGCTCTCTTTATCTCCATCTCTATCTATCTATCTCTCTATCTCTCTCTATCTATCTATCTCTCTATCTATCGTTCTATTTATCTCTATATCTACTTATCTATCTTTCTATCTCTCTCTCTCTCTATCTATCTATCTTTCTATCTCTCTCTATCTATCTATCTATCTATCTCTATCTATCTATCTATCTATCTATCTATCTATCTATCTATCTATCTATCTATCTATCTATCTATCTATCTATCTATCTATCTATCTATCTATCTATCTATCTATCAATCTATCTATCTATCTATCTATCTATCAATCTATCTATCTATCTATCTCTATCTCTATCTCTCTTTATTTCTATCTCTATCTATCTATCTATCTATCTATCTATCTATCAATCTATCTATCTATCTCTTTATCTCTCTCTCTATCTCTCTCTCTCTCTCTCTCTCTCTCTCTCTATATATATATATATATATATATATATATATATATATATATATATATATATATATAATATAAGTAGGGACACTCATTTCTTTTTATCGATACGATCGTTTCAATAGGTTTCCATATCGTCAGTCGACAAGAGATCCCTAGAGTACACTCGATGTCGTTGTTTACGTCATCGTATCGACAGTAAAATGTGAGTGTCCTTGCTTATTCTATATTATGCTCTAACCAACATTATCGAGCACTCTCCTACCTAGAAGTGCCCATCAACACTCATAAAATATATATATATTATAATAGCAAATACCATGAAATAATAGTGCTCAACTTATTAATAAAAGGAGATATGTATATACATAAATATATACTATATATAGTATTTATTATCCTCACCCTATTTGTTTTGTTTACTCCTAAAGCGCTGTATATGTATATATATATATGTATATATATATGTATATATATGTATATATATATATATATATATATATATATATATATATATATATATATATATACATATAGGAAGAATTTTGACTCAAAATTTGGAACAAACATTAAGTAATCGTTTGAGTAAAATTTCGCTCTTTTTTGAAAAAAAACCCGACTATTAATGTATCGGCTTATGGCATCTTCGTGAAAATTTCACCACACAAAACACGAATAGAGATGGAAAAAAACTATGCAAAAAAAAAATAATAACAATAATAATAAAAAAACAAGATGTTTCTATCATTTCCAGTTTCCAGGCTATTACAATTCTTTATCGGGAAGTAACATAAACAAAACTCCCTGTATATGATTTATCTATTTTAGAAATGCAGTCAAGTTACTCTTGAGTGCTCATCAGACCATGCAATATATATATATATATATATATATATATATATATATATATATATATATATATATATATAATATTTGTTTAAATGGAGAGTATTTTTATTTTTTGTGTTGGTTTGATAGTAATATCAGTACCATCACTAGGCCGTAACCATTCGGGTTATCAGACCTGCAAGCAGAGATGAAAGCACGAATAGGAAAGGCACAGCCTGCATTCACATCTGTGAACAGAGTTTGGAGAACTAAAGATATCTCCCTTCGACTAAAGCTAAGACTTTTCAACTCAAACGTGAAGTCTGTATGGATGTGAAACTTGGAACGCATCACAGGAGGGTACAGATTTTTGTAAACAGGTGCATGCGTAAGCTACCCAGAATAAAATGGATGGATGGAATAAAAAATGAAGAAGTATGGAAAAGAACACAGCAGAAACCAGTGGGAGAGGAAATAGGAAGAAGACGATGGAGGTGGATTGGACACACGCTTAGAACGAATGACTCCACTATAACACAGAAAGTATTGGACTGGAACCCCCAGGGCAGAAGATCAAGGGGAAGGCCACGAGGAACACGGAGAAGAATTAAAGAAGCTGATATACAGAGAAGTGGTAAGTCATGGAATGAGATTTTTAAAAAATTAGCTCAGGATAGAGAAGGGTGGAAACTGTTTGTCTGTGGCCTATACCCTGACCCAGGGTGAAAAAGGCAATGATGATGATGATGAATTAAGCAGGCGCCGACTTGACCCATAGAATTTGTTGGATTCTGTACTAATCTTAAACTGACTTTTTAAAATTTTATTGTTTTAAAGAATGAAATAGAAAACGAAACAAAATAAAGCAGAACGATGCAAAAACAAAAACAGAAACATCACACTCGGCAAAAACAAAAACAGAAACATCACACTCGGCAAAAACAAAAACAGAAACATCACACTCGGCAAAAACAAAAACAGAAACATCACACTCGGCAAAAACAAAAACAGAAACATCACACTCGGCAAAAACAAAACAGAAACATCACACTCGGCAAAAACAAAAACAGAAACATCACACTCGGCAAAAACAAAAACAGAAACATCACACTCGGCAAAAACAAAAACAGAAACATCACACTCGGCAAAAACAAAAACAGAAACATCACACTCGGCAAAAACAAAAAGCAGAAACATTACACTCGGCAAGAACAAAAACAAAAACATCACACTCGGCAAAAACAAAAACAAAAACATCACACTCGGCAAAAACAAAAACAAAAACAGAAACATCACACTCGGCAAAAACAAAAACAAAAACAGAAACATCACACTCGGCAAAAACAAAAACAAAAACAGAAACATCACACTCGGCAAAAACAAAAACAAAAACAGAAACATCACACTCGGCAAGAACAAAAACAAAAACAGAAACATCACACTCGGCAAGAACAAAAACAGAAACATCACACTCGGCAAGAACAAAAACAAAAACAGAAACATTACACACGGCAAGAACAAAAACAAAAACAGAAACATCACACTCGGCAAGAACTACTTGAAATTTGTCTTGAGCTTTTTTATAGCGCAATATATCCACTCAACGTGCTCAAAGCGCTTTACAAAGGGTCCCTAAACCAACAGCACCACGTGACAAATTGGACCTGACATGACGCCTGTTAGCTGATTTCACAAAAAAATTTTCGGAGAGATAGACAGATAGATAGGTAGATAGTAGATATATAAATAGATAGATTGATAGATAGATAGATAGAGTTAGGACAAACAGACAGTAAGACAGAGCCAAAGCTGTTAACGGCCAGGCACTCATTTTACAACTCAGTACGGTGAGAGAATGTGAGTAAAGATCCTTTTCAAAAAAAAGACTCAACTATGCGCCGAGCGAGAGAGGCTTGAACCCAGGACCTTCCGATCCAAAAGCGAATGCAATGCATACACACAAGACAACATAGCCGCACAACAACAACAACAACAACAGCAACAACAACACATCCAAATTCCAACATGCTCTACTGTGGCCTCGAGAGCACTTCTCCATGTCTGGTAGTGCAAAAACAATTTTATCGGATTTTCCCGATGAGAGAACTTGAGAAATGATCTTTTAAGAGAACTGACGACGTCAACGTTAAGAGATGAAGGGGAGGGAAGGGAGATAACCCGCTTATGGTTTCAATACAGGAGGCGGTATTGGTTTGGTGTTAAAATGGAGGGAAAATCTATAAATTGACATTTATAGTTTATTGATGAGAACACAAAGATTGAAATAGATAGATAGATAGATAGATAGATAGATAGATAGATAGATAGATAGATAGATAGATAGATAGATAGATAGATAGATAGATAGATAGATAGATAGATAGATAGATAGATAGATAGATAGATAGATAGATAGATAGATAGATAGATAGATAGATAGATAGATAGATAGATAGATAGATACATGGATAGATATATAGATAGATAGATAGATAGATAGATAGATAGATAGATAGATACATGGATAGATAGATATTTCCTTGTGGAACGGGAGTGAACACCATTACCACAGATCCACTCTCCATCAAAGAAGATCGCACAACTGACAACTGAAGAGACGCCTCGGGTGTCGAAACAGCCGTATTGGACGACATTTGAGTTTATTTTAGTCATTATATATACATATATATATATATATATATATATATATATATATATATATATATATATTACATATATATATACATATATATATATATATACATATATATATATACATATATATATATATATATATATATATATATATATATATAATAGTGCGGCTATGTGGTCTTGTGGTATGACACTCGCTTTGGAATCGGAAGGTCCTGGGTTCGAGCCTCGGTCGGCGCATAGTTGATTCCTTGGAAAAGGCTCTTTAGTCTCTCACTGTATTCCGGTGCAAAATGAGTACCCGGCCAGTTAAAGCGTTGTCTCTATCGGATACAAAAAAAAAAATATTATAATATCGCCTAACAGGCATCACGTCTCGCCCTACATATTAAGTGTTGCTGTTCGCTGAGGACTCTCTTTAAAAAACTCTGAGCAAAAATAAATACTTGGGGTTTTCTGTAAAGCCTTATGAAAACACTACCTAGTAAATTGAGATTTTATATAGAGCAATATCCACTTAACGTGCTCAAAGCGCTTTACAAGGGGTCCCTGGCCAACAGTAACATTTAACATGTAGGACGTGACATGACTCCTGTTAGGCGATATTACAATTTTTTTTGCAGAGAGAGACAACGCTGTTAACGGCCAGGTACTCATTTAACACCTGAGTACGGTGAGAGACTGTGAGTAAAGAGCCTTCTTCAAGGATTCAACAGTGCGCCGAGCCATTCACATATATCTTGTTCCCAGCTTCTTGTTGGTCTACCTCTTCCTCTCTTGCCGTCTACCCTTGTCTGCAGAATGTGCTTTTCTAATGATTTATAGCTATAATAAAACGATTTTTCCTTAAATTGCGTGATTTACAAAAAAAAATCTGAATGATAAAAGTGCTGATTGAATCGCTACGATTTTCCTATGATTGGTAAGTAGAGGGTTAAAAATCCCATACCGCTGCTTAAGAGTTAACTCATATTATTTCCTTTAAACCCCCCCCCCCCCCCCCCCCCCCCCCCCCCCCCCCCACAACCAAAAAAAAAAAACAAACTTCGGATGACGTCTATTTGATATAATTAACTCTTTGGATTCCTGTCGCACATAAAACCATTCATATAATTTATGCCCCCCGTATCATGTCAGTTCCTTCCTTTGTGTGGGATTTTCCTTTTTCAAACCCGCGAGAACTTATTCCGACACATAATAAAATCAGAGAGGGAAAAAAATTAATGCTAAAAAAGTAAGGGACAATGGAAAGAAATTAAAAGTCATCCAACACACCCCCCTCCCTCCCCCCCACCTCCCCCACCCCAACCCCCACCCTACCCCCCGCCCCTATCCGGATCTCCGCCAATGTTTACTGTATTGAATTTTCTATCTAATACGTGGAACGAGGAGAGGAGGAGCGATTTCAATGCAAAGTTCGAAAGAAACATGTGAATACATACAAAGAATCGGGAATTTCCGATGAGCATAAATATAGAATTATAGCCGATTCTAATAATGTATTCTCGTGTCCATCTATCTAATAACTCGATTCGCCTATTGTTGTGCTAAATAATTTATTGTATTCAGTTCTGCAGAGCCGGAAATTTGCCTTGTATGTGAACACACAAACATACACTTACACTTTGTAATAGACACATACAAACACAGTGAGAGAGAGTGAGAGAGATAGATAGAGATAAATTAAAGAGAGAGAAAGAGAAAGAGATAGAGAGAGAGAGAGTGAGAGAGAAAGATAGAGAAAGAATGAAAGAGAGATAGAGAGAGGGAGATAGAGGGAGAGGTAGAGACAGAGATAAAGAGAGAGTAGAGGGAGATAGAGAGAGAGATAGAGAGAAAGTGAGAGAGAGAGTGAGAGAGAGAGAGAGAGGAGAGAAAGGGGGGGAGGGGTAAGATATTTACCCAGATGATTGAGGTTCTATTACCTTATTCAGGCAATTTAACTATTTTTTTCAAACAATAATAAAACAAAACAAATGAGCTTTTATATAGCGCAATATCCACTAAATGTGCTCAGGGCGCTTTACAAGGGGTCCCTGGTCAACATCAACATTCAACATGTAGGACGGGACGTGACGCCTGTTAGCGGATATCACAAGTTTGTTTTTTTTTGGACAGAGACAAAGCTGTTCACAGCCAGGTACTCATCTTACAGTCCCCCCCCCCCCCCTCCCACCCCTTCCAACACAAACTGAGCAAGGGTGAGGTGACTTGCTAAAGCCACGCAGCGCAGCGGCGGGGGTTCGAACTCGGTATCTTTCGGGTACGGAGCAAAGACCAACCCGACATAATACAACTGTCAGACGGAAATGGTCCAGAGCGACAACTTTTGTGCGGCTATGTGGTCTAGTGGTAGGACACTCGCTTTCGGGTCGGAAGGTCCTGGGTT
>NC_088374.1:13042228-13044728 GCF_034508935.2 Berghia stephanieae
ATAAGCAAAATTCGTAATTTAATACCGAAGCAAAAAAAACCGTTTTTTTTAAAAATTTAAATTCCCCTTGGTTTATCAAAAATTTGGATATTGTAATCCTTTGGGCAAAATTTAAAAACTAAAGACAAAATTAAAAACCCCTTCAGGTTGCTAAAAAAATAACGAGCCGGCTCAGTAGCAATAAAAAAAAAACCCCCGTAAAAAAAACTTTTTTTCTGGGTGAGTTACATTGGCCCCTGTTAAAAAAAGATTTTCCCCTAAAGTTTGTCTTTTTGTCTAAATCCTGGACGAACAGTCCCCCCCTATATTAAAGCCTTCTAACATATTGTCCCCAATAGAAATTGAGGTAAGCTAAAAAAAAAAACCCCCTTTTTAAAACCAAGCCATTGCGAAAAATTTATTTGCTTTTTTAAAAATTTTTTTGGCCCCCCCCCCTTTTTGGAACTTCTCCCGCCCCCGTGAGACTCGGTTTCTTGACAACGTTAATCTGTTAAAGTTTTATTTTTTTTACGTCATAATGTTGCAATTTTTTTTTTCTATTTTGTTTTTGTTAAATTGAATTCTTTTTATCCTTTTCCCTTTCCCCCTTTTTCCATGTAAAATGTTTTTTTTTTATTCCTTTTAAAGGCTTAGAGCTGTGAAACGGGGGGGTTTAAAAAACGCTTAAAATTTGCCATTTATTTTTTATTATTATTATATTTTTTAAATTTTTTTTTTTTTTTTAATTTTAGCTTTTTATTGCCAAAACCCCAAACTGCTCAATCGTTTTAAAAAAATGACCAATGCAGACGTAACAATTCGATGGAGACATGGGCCTTTTTGGCAAATTTTTTCTTTTTTTCCCCCAGAAAAGACACGCTTTTTAATGGCCAGGTACCATTTTACTCTGAGTATGGTGGGGAAATAGGTAAAGAGCTTTTTAAAAGTTACTAAAACTAGGGCCCCCAGCGGCGAGGCTCAAACCCCGGATTCCCCGGGGTTTTATACCCTAAAAAACATAGAATTTTTGCAAAAAAAAAATTATTATTTTTTGGAAAGGGTAGTCTTTTTTAAACCATTCTGGGGCCCCTTTTGGGAAAAAGGAGTATTGTTTCTATACGGGGAAAGGGGAAAAATTAGCAATCTTTTGCTACTTATTGGGAGGCGCTGGGTTATCGCACGTCTTCCGCCAAAAAAAAACAAACCAGAACCCCCTACCCTGCTTTTTGGAAAAAGGGGGGGGTTTTGGGGGGGGGGGGGGGGGTTTTTTTAAAAAAAAATAGTCTCGATCGACTGCATCAGGGATCGATCTCGAACTCTTTGCGTGTAAAGATCTACAATTAATTTTTGATTCTAGGGGGCTTTGTTAAAAAGCAAAAAAATCCAACAGCGGGAAAAAAGTTCAGGCACAAGGGGCGGGGGGTTTAACCCTTTTAAAGTTTTTTGTACAATTTTTTGGTTGTGAGAACTTTGTTTTTTTTTTTTGGGGGGGAGAAAAAAACCAAAAAAAAAAACTGTCAAAAAAAAAGAAAAAGGGGGAACTTGGGAAAAGGGTTAACCAAATTTCTTTCCTTCCCCCCCCCCCCAAAAAACCCACCCTCCCAAAAATTTAAAAAAAACACATCACCACACACAAACCTCCCCACAAAACAAAACAAAAACCCCCCCACAAAAACACACAAAAACCCCCCCCCACAAAATTTTAAAACCCCTTTTCCCCACTACAAAATCCCAATCAACAACACCCCCCCCCACAAAAACTTTTCCCCCTCAACAACCCAAAACCCTCCCCCAAAAACCCCCAAAACCCCAAAAAAACAAAAAACCCCCACTAAATCTACCCTCCAAAAAAAATTAAAAACCCCCCCAAACAGCCCCCCTAATTTCCTACCACCTTTTTTTTCCACTTTTTAAAAACCCTCCACAATTTTCAAAAACCCCTTTTTTTTTCAAACAAACTATCCTCTTTTTATTATACTCCTTTTTCCCCTTTTCTAAATATTCTATCTTTCCCCCTTTCTCTAAAAATTTTTCATTTTATCCTTCACTATCTACTATTATTTCTTCTCTCTCTTTTTAATTACTATCTTCTTATCTATCTATCTATCTATCTATTATATATATTTATATATTATATATATTTAAATATTTATATATATAATATTATATATATATTATAAATATCTACTATCTATCTATCTATCTCTCTCTCTATTATCTTACTAATCTAATCTATATCTCTTCTATCTATTATATCTATCTCTCTCTCTCTCTATCTATCTATCTATCAACTATCTCTCTCTCTCTATCTATCTACTATCTATCTATCTCTCTCTCTATCTATCTATCTACTATCTATCTCTCTCTCTCTATCTACTATCTATCTATCTATCTCTCTCTCTCTATCTATCTATTATCTATCTATCTCTCTATCTATCTCTCTATCTACTATCTATCTCTATCTATCTATCTATCTATCTATCTATCTACTATCTCTCTCTCTCTCTATCTACTATCTATC
>NC_088374.1:13047228-13052228 GCF_034508935.2 Berghia stephanieae
CTCCACCCCTCCCCCTCCCTTCTTATCAATAGTTTATCCTCCCCCCCCCCCCCCCCCCCCCTCCCCCCCCCCCCCCCATCCCCCAATCCATCCACCTCCCTCTCTATAATCTCCAGGCAAGTACGCAGAGAAGTGATCGACGAGTTTGAGCGGAATGGGGAATGGTTGACACAACGAAATATTGACGTCAGCTACACACCAGTCACCAAATGTATGCCTGCTGACTTTTGTAATACCACCTGGTTTGAAAATGGAGGTAAGTAACAGGGTTGCCAATTTGGCAGATTTTCTGCCAAATGTCCTTTTTTTTGGCAGAATTTGAAGTCGTCTCGCATAAAAAAAAACGGTTTGGCAGTTTGGCAGATATTTGTCAGATTTTATTTTCCACGTTTTCCATGGCAATTTTTATGTATTAATGATTTTTTTAAACTTGAGAAAGAAAAAAAAATTATGACATAGGCCTTGCGAATTTTTTGTTTAATAAAACTGATGAGTTTTCAAAGGGGTTACTATAAATAGTACGGTTTGGCAGATTTTTATGGTATTTGGCAGATTTTTTAAATCCAGTTGGCAGAATGTCTGAAAATAATCTGGCAACCCTGGTAAGTCAGTCAGTGTTAGCGGCGGGCATTCGGAACATTTTCATGTTCCTGGTACGATTGTGTTCCTGGTGGCGTTGTTCCTGGTATGGAACCTGTTCCTGGTACGATTGTGTTCCTGGTGGCGTTGTTCCTGGTATGGAACCTGTTCCTGGTACGATTGTGTTCCTGGTGGCGTTGTTCCTGGTATGGAACCTGTTCCTGGTACGATTGTGTTCCTGGTGGCGTTGTTCCTGGTATGGAACCTGTTCCTGGTACGATTGTGTTCCTGGTGGCGTTGTTCCTGGTACGGAACCTGTTCCTGGTACGATTGTGTTCCTGGTGGCGTTGTTCCTGGTACGGAACCTGTTCCTGGTGCGATTGTTCCGGTCGAAGAGAGTTTCGTATCAGTCATGTCCTAAGTAGTACGGCGCATAGATGACACGGGTACGACGTTCGTACTCGTATTTGTGGTACCAACCACAGACAGACGAGAGGTTGCGTACTCGTGTTTGTGGTACCAACCACAGACAGACGAGAGGTTCAGACTGGAGGGAGGGACGTAGGCTGGTTTGCGCTCTCTCTCTCTCTCTCTCTCTCTCTCTATCTCTACACACACACACACGCACACACACACACACACACACAACACACACAGTAACAGTAACATGACCAGGAACTCGTTCCTGGTGGAGGTTCCTGGTACTAGTTCCTGGTTGAGCTATGTTCCTGGTGTTACTGTTCTCGATAACCAAAACCCGTGCTGCACTAAAGGTAAGTAAAGTCAGTGTGTCAAACAACAACCTAAAGTTGAAGACCAGAATTAAAGTAGTAGAAACATGTTCTAAGTAATCTTTTATACGGTCGTGAAACGTGGACGCTTGACAAAGAATGTACGAGGAGGTTAGAGGCATTTGAGATGTGGTTGTATAGAAGAATGTTGAGGCTATCATGGACAGACAGGTGTACGAACGAGGAAGTGTTGGAGAAGGTGAGAAATGGGAAGAATACTGATTAGAAACATATGTTATAAGTACTCTTTTATACGGTCGTGAAACGTGGACGCTTGACAAAGAATGTACGAGGAGGTTAGAGGCATTTGATATGTGGGTGTATAGAAGAATGTTGAGGGTATCATGGACAAACAGGTGTACGAACGAGGAAGTGTTGGAGAAGGTGAGAAATGGGAAGAATACTGATTAGAAACATATGTTATAAGTACCTTTTATACGGTCGTGAAACGTGGACGCTTGACAAAGAATGTACGAGGAGGTTAGAGGCATTTGATATGTGGGTGTATAGAAGAATGTTGAGGGTATCATGGACAAACAGGTGTACGAACGAGGAAGTGTTGGAGAAGGTGAGAAATGGGAAGAATACTGATTAGAAACATATGTTATAAGTACTCTTTTATACGGTCGTGAAACGTGGACGCTTGACAAAGAATGTACGAGGAGGTTAGAGGCATTTGAGATGTGGGGTGTATAGAAGAATGTTGAGGGTATCATGGACAAACAGGTGTACGAACGAGGAAGTGTTGGAGAAGGTGAGAAATGGGAAGAATACTGATTAGAAACATATGTTATAAGTACTCTTTTATACGGTCGTGAAACGTGGACGCTTGACAAAGAATGTACGAGGAGGTTAGAGGCATTTGAGATGTGGTTGTATAGAAGAATGTTGAGGCTATCATGGACAGACAGGTGTACGAACGAGGAAGTGTTGGAGAAGGTAAGAAATGGGAAGAATACTGATTAGAAACATATGTTATAAGTACCCTTTTATACGGTCGTGAAACGTGGACGCTTGACAAAGAATGTACGAGGAGGTTAGAGGCATTTGATATGTGGGTGTATAGAAGAATGTTGAGGGTATCATGGACAAACAGGTGTACGAACGAGGAAGTGTTGGAGAAGGTGAGAAATGGGAAGAATACTGATTAGAAACATATGTTATAAGTACTCTTTTATACGGTCGTGAAACGTGGACGCTTGACAAAGAATGTACGAGGAGGTTAGAGGCATTTGATATGTGGGTGTATAGAAGAATGTTGAGGGTATCATGGACAAACAGGTGTACGAACGAGGAAGTGTTGGAGAAGGTGAGAAATGGGAAGAATACTGATTAGAAACATATGTTATAAGTACTCTTTTATACGGTCGTGAAACGTGGACGCTTGACAAAGAATGTACGAGGAGGTTAGAGGCATTTGATATGTGGGTGTATAGAAGAATGTTGAGGGTATCATGGACAAACAGGTGTACGAACGAGGAAGTGTTGGAGAAGGTGAGAAATGGGAAGAATACTGATTAGAAACATATGTTATAAGTACTCTTTTATACGGTCGTGAAACGTGGACGCTTGACAAAGAATGTACGAGGAGGTTAGAGGCATTTGAGATGTGGTTGTATAGAAGAATGTTGAGGCTATCATGGACAGACAGGTGTACGAACGAGGAAGTGTTGGAGAAGGTAAGAAATGGGAAGAATACTGATTAGAAACATATGTTATAAGTACCCTTTTATACGGTCGTGAAACGTGGACGCTTGACAAAGAATGTACGAGGAGGTTAGAGGCATTTGAGATGTGGTTGTATAGAAGAATGTTGAGGCTATCATGGACAGACAGGTGTACGAACGAGGAAGTGTTGGAGAAAGTGAGAAATGGGAAGAATACTGATTAGAAACATATGTTATAAGTACTCTTTTATACGGTCGTGAAACGTGGACGCTTGACAAAGAATGTACGAGGAGGTTAGAGGCATTTGATATGTGGGTGTATAGAAGAATGTTGAGGGTATCATGGACAAACAGGTGTACGAACGAGGAAGTGTTGGAGAAGGTGAGAAATGGGAAGAATACTGATTAGAAACATATGTTATAAGTACTCTTTTATACGGTCGTGAAACGTGGACGCTTGACAAAGAATGTACGAGGAGGTTAGAGGCATTTGATATGTGGGTGTATAGAAGAATGTTGAGGGTATCATGGACAAACAGGTGTACGAACGAGGAAGTGTTGGAGAAGGTGAGAAATGGGAAGAATACTGATTAGAAACATATGTTATAAGTACTCTTTTATACGGTCGTGAAACGTGGACGCTTGACAAAGAATGTACGAGGAGGTTAGAGGCATTTGAGATGTGGTTGTATAGAAGAATGTTGAGGCTATCATGGACAGACAGGTGTACGAACGAGGAAGTGTTGGAGAAGGTGAGAAAGGGAAGAATACTGATCGATAACATCAGAAAGAGGCAGTTACGCTTTCTGGGACATGTGTGGAGAAAAGGCGGAATAGAAAAGTTGGTAACATCTGGGATGATCGAAGGAAAGAGAGCTGGAGGAAGACAAAGAATTACTTATCTAAATAACCTAAGAATGGCCAAATCTGACTTAAAAAGCAACACAGATTTCATGAGCACCGCAGAGAATCGTGATTCGTGGAGACAGCTGACCGGAAACGTGCTCAAGAGCACAAGCCACGATGGATGATGATGGATGGACATGGATCGTGATTCGTGGAGACAGCTGACCGGCAACGTGCTCAAGAGCCACCATGGATGATGATGACGTCAGTGTAGTCGCGATTACTTTCCACCATGCCCAACATGTACCCGTACCATGTGCGGCTAGTGGTATGACACACGCTTTCGGATCGGAAGGTCCTGGGTTCCGAGCCTCGCGCTGGGCGCATAGTTGAATCCTTGGAAAAGGCTCTTTACTCACATCCTCTCACAGTACTCAGGTGTAAAATGAGTACCTGGCCGTTAACAGCAGTGTCTTTGTCCGAAAAATTGTAATATCGCCTAACAGGCGGCATGTCCCGTCCTACATGTTAAATGTTGCTGTTGACCAGGGACCCCTTGTTAAGCGCTTTGAGCAAATTTAGTGGATATTGTGCTATATTAAACTCAATTATTTTTTTTAACCCGATGTGGGATAGAACCCGAAACCGCAGAGCATCTAGTAGTTGAACGGTGTGTTGTGACGAAGATTCCGGGCGGGTTTGCGACGATGCACGAGTGCGGTGAAGAATTTGCTGATTGGGTCGATCGTCATAACATAAGTAGAGTGAGCTCTCTCTCTCTCTCTCTCTCTCTCTCTCTCTCTCTCTCTCTCTCTCTCTCTCTCTCTCTCTATATATATATATATATATATATATATATATATATATATAATATATCTCATCTTATCTCGTTAATACTTCTTCCTCCATCCAACTCTCATGTTTTCTTAATTTCTATCAAAATACATCCCACCCCCTTTTTTCTCTCATCATATATATAAATAATAACGTGAAGTTAAGATGAATCTTAACTACGCCACAACCACATCATCTCATTCATCTGTGGTGTTTCAATCATCCTGTTTTGTTGATAAAGGGGAAACCCGAAACGTTCATTTGATCTGTTTTTGTAATTAAA
>NC_088374.1:13057228-13059728 GCF_034508935.2 Berghia stephanieae
ATGCAGAAACACAAAAGAACATTGAAGCTTTTGAAATGTGGTGCTTGAGAAGGATGCAGAGAATATTGTATACTGCACACAAAACGAACGAAGAAGTGCTAAAACAAACATACAAACAAAGGAAACTAATGCCCTTAATAGCGGATTGACAACTATCCTTTTTCGGACATATAGTAAGGAAAGATAAAAATGAATACCTGGCAAGTTGTGGAAAAATACCCGGTACACGCGCCCGGGGGAGACAAAGAAAAACACTCATAGACCAACTGAAGGGCTTCACCAACCTAACAATCCAAGAGCTGTTTGAAAAAGCAAGAGACAGGGAGGAATGGAGAGAGATAATTCATGCAGTATCCGAAGCCTGGACCAGGCATGGAACCTAGAAGAAGAAGAAGAATTTCGTCATATCAGTTCTGTCCACTGACAGGTGGGTGGATATCGCTTTCCAGAACTTATGTCCTTATATGAAATCCTGAGTTTTTGACCAATCAACGGATTGCTCTTTTGATAGCTCGCTTGTCAACATGAGTCAGCTCAGCCCTTGATTTATGTAAAGGCATCAGAGGCGGTATATGTTGTGTAACTTCAAAGACCACGGTTGACCGAAAAGTGCCAGAAGACAATAGAGAAATAAAAATTTTTCGCGGCGGTGGTGGGGTTTGAACCTGCGACCTTATTGGTACGACAACTCCGCCTGGCAGGTGAGAGCGTGGCTCTACCGTGTGAGCTATCCACGAACACAAAAAATATTCGTTTCAAACCAAGTCATTTCTAGATCCTCTCTCACACCACTTCTGGGACCGCCGATTCGTTCGCCCACCACCATCGCGAAGTATTTTGACCAGCAGTTAAGCTTAATAGCCAATATTTTCAACACAAACATATAACATAGAAACGATTGAGACATTGAGTATGCTCCGGTGTATGGGGTGAATTTTTAATTCAGAAAAGTGAGTGGAGCAGGCACTTATGTTGGTAACAACAAGATATGAAGTGAGTAGAAAAGTGCCAGAAGACAATAGAGAAATAAAAATTTTTCGCGGCGGTGGTGGGGTTTGAACCTGCGACCTTATTGGTACGACAACTCCGCCTGGCAGGTGAGAGCGTGGCTCTACCGTGTGAGCTATCCACGAACACAAAAAATATTCGTTTCAAACCCAAGTCATTTCTAGATCCCTCTCTCACCCACTTCTGGGACCGCCGAAAAAAATTTTTATTTCTCTATTGTCTTCTGGCACTTTTCTACTCACTTCATATCTTGTTGTTACCAACATAAGTGCCTGCTCCACTCACTTTTCTGAATTAAAAATTCACCCCATACACCGGAGCATACTCAATGTCTCAATCGTTTCTATGTTATATGTTTGTGTTGAAAATATTGGCTATTAAGCTTAACTGCTGGTCAAAATACTTCGCGATGGTGGTGGGCGAACGAATCGGCGGTCCCAGAAGTGGGTGAGAGAGGGATCTAGAAATGACTTGGGTTTGAAACGAATATATTTTTTGTGTTCGTGGATAGCTCACACGGTAGAGCCACGCTCTCACCTGCCAGGCGGAGTTGTCGTACCAATAAGGTCGCAGGTTCAAACCCCACCACCGCCGCGAAAAATTTTTATTTCTCTATTGTCTTCTGGCACTTTTCTACTCACTTCATATCTTGTTGTTACCAACATAAGTGCCTGCTCCACTCACTTTTCTGAATTAAAGGTTGACCGAAAGCGATGAATGGAAGCCCTACTGTGGCGTGGAGAACGAGGTCTTGTATGTATAGTTACGTCATATCTCAACGCTCGTGAATTCTTAGTACGGCTGGACTCACAATCAAAACACGAAATATGCGTTTTAAACTCTTGAATCAATCAAGTTACATCAGTGCGTTCGTCTCATTGAGAAATGAAAAACGATATATAAATCAAGAACATCGAGCGGAAAATAAGGAAATTATCATAAAATTATAAAATTTGAGAAAGCTATTTTCAAAATCAAATATATTACAAAAAAGGTTATTTCTAGACCGATTTGTATGAGACAAAGACAATCTTTCTCCACTTTTCAAGCTGATTCCAACAATGAGGTTTTCAAATTTATCGCGATAAGATTATTTGTCATTATTTTTTTAAATACCCAATTGACTGCTCAGGAAATGAATACGTAATCCTTGGCGGCTAGCGAGTAGGTGTTAAATTTTGCTTACCCTTTCCCATGCAGACGCACACACACACACACACACACACACACACACACACACAGAGACTGAACACACAATGTATGTCTTTCACTTCTGGCCAAAGTTGCCTTATTACAACTTAGACTCGAATGATAACAGCGAGTAGGGTGTCAGATTAAACTTCAGTTTTAAAGGTCTAATTCAATTCACACCGTAATAAATCATAATAATGATCATTCTTGATATATTAGATCATTAAAATATTTAATTCACATTACTATAAATATATTTTAAATATATGTAGTTTGTAATTATTTTAGCGACGATACGAAC
>NC_088374.1:13074728-13099728 GCF_034508935.2 Berghia stephanieae
TTCATGGTCTCAAGGACTATTTTTGATTGATAATAACTTAGCAGGTATTTTAAAAATTATTTTTAAACACAAAATTACAGTTCGGAAATGTTCCAAATGATCAATATTCTGTATATTTTTAAACAAAGTCACAGTCGAGCCTAGCATACGGCTCTAAAACTATAATAATTAGAAATCTTCTGGTGTCTTCATCATATTTTCTAAGAAATGTGCCATAAAATTGCCAAGTTTCAATACCATATTCCATGAATTAAGCGAGATACAGCCACAAACCAGAAAAAAAAACGCAGAAAAAGTGTCCCATAATTTCCGGGTTTTTTTTTTTTCTCTTTGTGAGTCATCCAAATAAATGACACCTTTCTTATTCTTGCAGTTGGTGAGGATACTGGCTATTTAGAAGGATGCCATGCCATTTTCTCTTCTCTGTATCATCTGGAAGGTAGAGACCATCATTCTGGGGTCAATGCGGAAGTGTTTGAAGACTGGCTAAAGAACTGTTTGGTGCCTTTCCTCGAAGCACCAAGCTGTATTGTGTTGGACAAAGCTACCATTCGATGGCCCATGAGGACTTTATGTGTCTAGCTCTATAAAGCTAGACATGATTTCATGGCTTCAATCAGGTAGCACGACATATTCTGACCATTTGTGACCAAACGTATTATGTCGGGATGGACCAGATGTTAAAAAGTCAAATTACGTCAAACTGGTCAAAAATATGACACGTTGGTATTTAGCACAGTAAAATATGATATTCCTTCTCCTCTATAAAGCAAAAAAAACTCAACTTAAGTATGATATTTCTGGCTACAAATTCAATTTTCAGCATCTTAGTCATCCCGACTTAATACTGTTTTGAGACGAAGGGTCACATTTATCAAAGGGCGAACTATACATCTTAGTGAAAAGAAACAAAAGAGAGACAGTTTTCAAAGCGGACTGTCTAATCAGGGAGTTTTGACTCGAGGTTGAGTGACTTCCCCCATATCACTGTGAGCCACAATCCAATCGAGCTCATTTGGACCCAAGTAAAGGGAAGGAAAGATTGAGAGGAGGGACACCAAATTTACTCTCACCGGCGAGAGGCAATAAATGATATAAAAAGGGAATACTGGGAAAAGGCATGGTTCAACCTTCACAAACTGGAGGATAATAGGATTCAACAGTCGTGGCGTCACTTCCTTCCTAATGACTCATGGTAACTTAGCAACACTGGCTCTAAACTATCGGAACAATGGCGACGCAGTATGAAATATTTCTCCGGCGAGCATAAAAGCGTATCCAGAGGGAAAACCCCCCCCATAAATTTGATCATGTTTTGACTTTTACACATTCTGGTCACAAGACAAATGAAAAGTTCTAGCCAGCTTGAAGAATAAAAAGTAATGATTTTCTTTGTTTAGAAACAAGATGGCCGCCGTTGCCGGGCGGAGTGACATCGGACTACTGAATCCAATTTAATTGGATAGTGTGAGTTACGAGATCTTTTCGTAGTCGTTACAGTTCTCCTCGTCATCAGAACAGAATGCGATGATTGATGTCCAGTATTTCTTTGTTGTTGTTGTTGTTGTTGTTGTTGTTGTTGTTGTTGTTGTTGTTGTTGACGATGTTGAACAAATGTACATCTTTGTGGAAACACTATGTATTAAATTGCTGACTTTCTACCCTTGATTGACCAGTCTACATTAAATTTATCTCATCGCCTTTGGCATAAACACAGGCTATTTATCAAAACGTTACAATCGAAATAATGTTGGAAGCGCTAATGTTCATTTTTACTTGTATTCATCAGTAATGTGTATTGATAGTTATAAAATGTAGATGTCTGATAGTTAAAAATTGCCATTTGTTCCTTCATATTCAAATACTGTATGTATTTCGTTTAAGTTTCAATTAACTGGACATTCCAATTTAACGAATTCCTTCACAATGGATAAGTGGAAAATTCATAATTTTGATAATGTTAATCTTCTATGAGTTCCGATCTTTACCAGTTATCGATTTTAATATAGCTGTTATAAACGAAATCCTTTCCGATTGTTTTAAAATTCATGAAAAAATACTTTTTAATTAAGATAAACTAATTCTGAGGGACACTGAGAAAAAAAAAAGAAAAACTAACGCCACTGATAAAAAATCTTACTATAGTTCGGGAAGTCATCTTTAGGCCTGATATTTGTCTTTATTTATCTGTATTTATCTTTTTAACATCATGAGGTCAAGGGTAGTCTAAAAGATTATTGAATGATATCCCGTTGGGCGAAGGTGTGTGTGTGTGTGTGTGTGTGTGTGTGTGTGTGTGTGTGTGAGCGAGAGAGTGAGCGAGAGAGCGAGAGAGATTAGCAATGACAGTGACTTCGTTTGTTTAATATGATTATCGATTACTGGATTTTTTGTTTGTGAGGGGTGAGTTTAAAATCTATCATGTATTCATCTATCTATCTGTTTATCTATCAATCTATATCTTTAATATATATATATATATATATATATATATATATATATATATATATATATATATAATATTTGCCAGTCTGTCTGTATATCTATCTATCTATCTATCTATCTATCTATCTATATCTATCTATCCATCTATCTATCTATCTATCTATCTATCTATCTATCTATCTATCTATCTATCTATTTATCTGTCAATCTCGCTATATACTTGTATCTATCTCTTTTACCGGTCTATCTTTGTTCTTTCTAACTATTTATATCTCTATCTAATAGATTGTATTATACATGCCACTATTCATACAAAAACATCATGCGCACATATACAAAATATAGAATTACAATTACAATACACACAAACACGTCCCGTCCTACATGTTACATGTCGCTGTTGACCAGGGACACCTTGTAAAGCGCTTTGAGCACATTTAGTGGATATTGCGCTATATAGGGCTCAATTTTTAAGCTCAATTATTATTTTTTTAAAAATTATTATTGAAAGGAAGGACAGCATTACAATTCCTTCAAAGAATGTGGATGATGCTATTTATTTGCTCATCGTATTGTTGCTGTTGTTGTTTTTGTTCTTTTGTTTGTTGTTTATTTTTTTGTTATTGTTTCTTTTTTGGCTTTATTTTTGCAATCTCATATTTTCATTAATGTCAATTAACCATTGGTTGAGGGCTAGAATAAAAGATAGAATTACACTCTTGCGTTTTGGAATTCGAACTTAATTCCCAACGTTCACTTGTAAGCTTTTGTAGCATGAGTTGTATTCAATAATTCAACCAATGAAATAACTTGTTTCCATGAGCTCTACTAACGGCTACTCACTGAACGGTGCAAAAACCAAATAATGAGGTTAAACTGCCAGTCCTTTTGAATTTCAGTGCCAGGCTATAATATAACGATGGCTACGGTTTTAACCCTCTCCTCACCAACTATAGGAAAATCAATACATTCGTTACTATACAACCAACATTGTTCTCATTCAAATATTTCTTTTGTACATCATAAAATTGAAAGAAAATGAACAATGTGTTGTAGAGCATGTTTTGTTAAAGAAATTATGTATGGCAAGAACTTTACTGCAATTGTGTTTGAGTGATAAAAAATCTATTTTTGTGTTAGTTGGGTGTGAAGTTTTGGGAAAAATCCTGAAAATGGCTAGTAAGGAGAGAGTTAAATTCTTTTCTTTATTTGTTTTTTTGTTATAACTTTTTTATTGAAATTTTTTTTGGCTTATCCGATTATATTTCTAGAAAATGAAGGCAGTTTACATTCTACCACTGCTTGTGGCTTTAGCCCATAGCCAAATGGACATGGATTTCTGTGCCAAAAGGTTCAAACCAACGCATAACACGGAAACTAGTAAGTTCTTTTCCTAATACTGTCGATTTATGATGTCTATTTATGACCCTTCGCCTCAAAACGGTATTAAGTCGGGTTGGTCAAGACGTTGAAAATTGAATTTATAGCCAGAAATATCAGACTTGTGTTGAGTTTGTATGTTTTATTGAGGAGAATGGACACCATATTTTAAGGTGCTAATGTCAACAATTTAAACTTTTGACCAGTTTAACATTTAATTCGGCTTTTAAGCATCTGGTTCGTTCCGACATAATACCGTTTTGAGACGATGGGTCACATTTATGAGGAAAAACATGTACTTATTTACTGACTTGGTAAAAAAATAATTGAGCTTTTATATAGCGCAATATCCACTAAAAATGCTCAAAGCGCTTTACAAGGGGTCCCTAACTAAAAGCAACATTTATCATGTAGGACGATACATGGCGCCTGTTAGGCGATATTACAAATTATTTTTCGGACAGAGACAACGCTATTCACGGGCAGGTACTCATTTTACACCTGAGTACGGTGGGAGAATGTGAGTAAAGAGCCTTTTCCATGGACTCAACTATACACCGAGCGAGACTCGAACCCAAGACCCTCCGATCCGAAAGCGAGTGTCATACCACAAAAAAGGAGCCTCACAACAAAAGTTTGGTAACCCAAATTGTTTCCAAAGTCTGAATTCAGTAGTACTTAAGAATCAAATTGCTGCTGAAACTATATCAAGACCGTTTTCGCCTTATGTCTTTCATAAAATGACACGCAATCTTTTCTATAAAGTAACAGAATCACACCCATGTTTTATCATTAAGGCTTACATTGATAATATAATATCGTTATGAGCAATACGTGTCATGATTGTTATAGTCTCACTACTTTGATGGAAATGCACTCACACCAAAACACAAAACATTGGCCATTACAACAATGCATGTTATAGAGAGTCCATAATTGGCAAATAGAAACAATGCATGTTATAGAGAGTACATAATTGGCAAATAGAAACAATGCATGTTATAGAGAGTCCATAATTGGCAAATAGAAACAATACATGTTATAGAGAGTCCATAATTGGCAAATAGAAACAATGCATGTTATAGAGAGTCCATAATTGGCAAACAGAAACAATACATGTTATAGAGAGTCCATAATTGGCAAATAGAAACAATGCATGTTATAGAGAATCCATAATTGGCAAATAGAAACAATGCATGTTATAGAGAGTCCATAATTGGCAAATAGAAACAATGCATGTTATAGAGAGTCCATAATTGGCAAATAGAAACAATGCATGTTATAGAGTCAATATTAAGTCATTACAACAATGTGTGTTATAGAGAGTCCATATTAAGTCATTACAACAATGTGTGTTATAGAGAGTCCATACTAAGTCATTAAAACAATGTATATAAAAGAGAGTCCATACTAAGTCATTACAACAATGTATGTTATAGAGAGTCCATATTAAGTCATTACAACAATGTGTGTTATAGAGAGTCCATAATTGGCAAATAGAAACAATGCATGTGATAGAGAGTCCATAATTGGCAAATAGAAACAATACATGTTATAGAGAGTCCATAATTGGCAAATAGAAACAATGCATGTTATATAGAGTCCATATTAAGTCATTACAACAATGTATGTTATAGAGAGTCCATATTAAGTCATTACAACAATGCATGTTATAGAGTCCATATTAAGTCATTACAACAATGTATGTTATAGAGAGTCCATATTAAGTCATTACAACAATGCATGTTATAGAGTCCATATTAAGTCATTACAACAATGTATGTTATAGAGAGTCCATGTTAAGTCATTACAACAATGTATGTTATAGAGAGTCCATATTGAGTTATTACAACAATGTATGTTGTAATGAGTACATAATTGGCCATAACAACAATGTATATTATAGAGAGTCCATATTGAGTTATTACAACAAATATGTTATAGAGGGTCCATAATTATTTTGACCATAACAACAAATATATGTTATAGAGATTCCATAATTGGCCATAACAACAAATATGTTATAGAGAGTTCATAATTGGCCATAACAACAAATAAGTTATAGAGAGACCATAATTGGCCATAACAACAAATATGTTATAGAGAGTCCATAATTGGCCATAACAACAAATATGTTACAGAGAGTCCATAATTGGCCATAACAACAAATATGTTATAGAGAGTCCATAATTGGCCATAACAACAAATATGTTATAGAGAATCCATAATTGGCCATAACAATAAATATGTTATAGAGAGTCCATAATTGGCAAATAAAAACAATGCATGTTATAGAGAGTCCATAATTGGCCATTACAACAATGTATGTTATAGAGTGTCCATATTAAGTCATTACAACAATGTATATAAAAGAGAGTCCATATTAAGTCATTACAACAATGTATGTTATAGAGAGTCTATATTAAGTCATTACAACAATGTGTGTTATAGAGAGTCCATATTAAGTCATTACAACAATGTATGTTATAGAGTCCATATTAAGTCATTACAAAAATGCATGTTATAGAGAGTCCATATTAAGTCATTACAACAATGTGTGTTATAGAGAGTCCATAATTGGCAAATAGAAACAATGCATGTTATAGAGAGTCCATAATTGGCAAATAGAAACAATACATGTTATAGAGAGTCCATAATTGGCAAATAGAAACAATGCATGTTATAGAGAGTCCATAATTGGCAAATAGAAACAATGCATGTTATAGAGAGTACATAATTGGCAAATAGAAACAATGCATGTTATATAGAGTCCATATTAAGTCATTACAACAATGTATGTTATAGAGAGTCCATATTAAGTCATTACAACAATGTATGTTATAGAGAGTCCATATTGAGTTATTACAACAATGTATGTTGTAAAGAGCACATAATTGGCCATAACAACAATGTATATTATAGAGAGTACATATTGAGTTATTACAACAAATATGTTATAGAGGGTTCATAATTATTTTGACCATAACAACAAATATGTTATAGAGATTTCATAATTGGCCCTAACAACAAATATGTTATAGAGAGTTCATAATTGGCCATAACAACAAATATGTTATAGAGAGTCCATAATTGGCCATAACAACAAATATGTTATAGAGAGTCCATAATTGGCCATAACAACAAATATGTTATAGAGAGTCCATAATTGGCCATAACAACAAATATGTTATAGAGAGTCCATAATTGGCCATAACAACAAATATGTTATAGAGAATCCATAATTGGCCATAACAATAAGTATGTTATAGAGAGTCCATAATTGGCCATTACAACAATGTATGTTATAGAGAGTCCATATTAAGTCATTACAACAATGTATATAAAAGAGAGTCCATATTAAGTCATTACAACAATGTATGTTATAGAGAGTCCATAATAAGTCATTACAACAATGTATGTTATAGAGAGTCAATATTAAGTCATTACAACAATGCATGTTATAGAGAGTCAATATTAAGTCATTACAACAATGTATGTTATAGAGAGTCCATATTAAGTCATTACAACAATGTATGTTATAGAGAGTCCATATTAAGTCATTACAACAATGTATGTTATAGAGAGTCCATATTAAGTCATTACAACAATGTATGTTATAGAGAGTCCATATTAAGTCATTACAACAATGCATGTTATAGAGAGTCAATATTAAGTCATTACAACAATGCATGTTATAGAGAGTCAATATTAAGTCATTACAACAATGTATGTTATAGAGAGTCCATATTAAGTCATTACAACAATGTATGTTATAGAGAGTCAATATTAAGTCATTACAACAATGCATGTTATAGAGAGTCCATATTAAGTCATTACAACAATGTGTGTTATAGAGAGTCAATATTAAGTCATTACAACAATGCATGTTATAGAGAGTCCATATTAAGTCATTACAACAATGTATGTTATCCATCTCCATCTAGTCAGCTGTCATTAAGTCATTACAACAATGTATGTTATAGAGAGTCCATATTAAGTCATTACAACAATGTATGTTATAGAGAGTCAATATTAAGTCATTACAACAATGCATGTTATAGAGAGTCCATATTAAGTCATTACAACAATGTATGTTATAGAGAGTCAATATTAAGTCATTACAACAATGTATGTTATAGAGAGTCAATATTAAGTCATTACAACAATGTGTGTTATAGAGAGTCCATATAAAGTCATTACAACAATGTATATAAAAGAGAGTCCATATTAAGTCATTACAACAATGTGTGTTATAGAGAGTCCATATAAAGTCATTACAACAATGTATATAAAAGAGAGTCCATATTAAGTCATTATAACAATGCATGTTAAAGAGAGTCCATATTAAGTCATTACAACAATGTGTGTTATATTGAGTCCATATTAAGTCATTACAACAATGTGTGTTATAGAGAGTCCATATTAAGTCATTACAACAATGCATGTTAAAGAGAGTCCATATTAAGTCATTACAACAATGCATGTTAAAGAGAGTCCATATTAAGTCATTACAACAATGCATGTTATAGAGAGTCCATATTAAGTCATTACAACAATGTATATAAAAGATAGTCCATATTAAGTCATTATAACAATGCATGTTATAGAGAGCCATATTAAGGGGCGGTTTGGGTCTAATTATTAGGAAAATCATTCAAAAATTTGATTTTGAGATTTTGGTGGAAAATGATATTTTATTATCTTAGAAATAATATAATTGAAGTCCAAATTCTTAAAGTAGACTATAAAGGCACGAAATACACAGTCGAAAATGGTACAGGTAGTAAGAAATGTGTGAAAAACGGGAAGCCATTTTGCTATTTTCTCAATTTGTCATTTTTCCAAGGGTATGGGAAACTGTGTCAAACTTTACTCAGAATCTATTCAATGAAATTGTCTGAAAATTTCCACAGTTATCACAGAGATAATGTATTATGTCACCATAGAGAGATTTTTTTGATAAGATTTGTGAATTTTAAATTATAATCCTAAATCTGAATTTTTTACATCAATTTTGTCATAACATTTTGATTCTCAACTTTGTAATGATCTAATAAAAATTCCATAAGCTAAAGCCGTAAAATCTCTCTATGGTGACACACTATGGTACAGTGTTGACAAGAGGGAAGAATATGGAGGTCATTCCTTCATTTGTTTTTGTGGAACGTTTGCCACAAGATTGTTATATTTTTTTATGTCAGACCCCCAAATTAGATCGCAAAATGGGTATAAACACAGATAATTAAAATTTTTCACCATAAATGTTGTTTTTTAACCTATATTGATGATACAGAATGATTAAAACCGCCCAATATAGGTTATTAAATTTTTTTTAGAAAAGACCCAAACCACCCCTTAAGTCATTACAACAATGTATGTTATAGAGAGTCCATATTAAGTCATTACAACAATGTGTGTTATAGAGAGTCCATATTAAGTCATTACAACAATGTATGTTATAGAGTCAATATAAAGTCATTACAACAATGTATGTTATAGAGAGTCCATATTAAGTCATTACAACAATGTGTGTTATAGAGAGTCCATATTAAGTCGTTACAACAATGTATGTTATAGAGAGTCCATATTAAGTCATTACAACAATGTATGTTATAGAGAGTCCATATTAAGTCATTACAACAATGTATATAAAAGAGAGTCCATATTAAGTCATTACAACAATATATGTTATAGAGAGTCCATATTAAGTCATTACAACAATGTGTCTTATAGAGAGTCCATATTAAGTCATTACAACAATGTATATAAAAGAGAGTCCATATTAAGTCATTACAACAATGCATGTTATAGAGAGTCCATATTAAGTCATTACAACAATGTATGTTATAGAGAGTCCATATTAAGTCATTACAACAATGCATGTTATAGAGAGTCTATATTAAGTCATTACAACAATGTATGTCATAGAGAGTCTATATTAAGTCATTACAACAATGTATGTCATAGAGAGTCTATATTAAGTCATTACAACAATGTATGTCATAGAGAGTCTATATTAAGTCATTACAACAATGTGTGTTATAGAGAGTCCATATTAACTCATTACAACAATGTATGTTATAGAGAGTCTATATTAAGGTATTACAACAATGTATGTTATAGAGAGTCTATATTAAGTCATTACAACAATGTATGTCATAGAGAGTCTATATTAAGTCATTACAACAATGCATGTTATAGAGAGTCCATATTAAGTCATTACAACAATGTATGTCATAGAGAGTCTATATTAAGTCATTACAACAATGTATGTTATAGAGAGTCTATATTAAGTCATTACAACAATGTATGTCATAGAGAGTCTATATTAAGTCATTACAACAATGTATGTCATAGAGAGTCTATATTAAGTCATTACAACAATGTATGTCACAGAGAGTCTATATTAAGTCATTACAACAATGTATGTTATAGAGAGTCCATATTAATTCATTACAACAATGTATGTTATAGAGAGTCTATATTAAGTATTTACAACAATGTATGTTATAGAGAGTCCATATTAAGTCATTACAACAATGTATGTTATAGGGAGTCCATATTAACTCATTACAACAATGCATGTTATAGAGAGTCCATATTAAGTCATTACAACAATGTATGTTATAGAGAGTCCATATTAAGTCATTACAACAATGTATGTTATAGAGAGTCCATATTAAGTCATTACAACAATGTATGTTATAGAGAGTCCATATTAAGTCATTACAACAATGTATGTTATAGAGAGTCCATATTAAGTCATTACAACAATGTATGTTATAGAGAGTCCATATTAAGTCATTACAACAATGTATGTTATAGAGAGTCCATATTAAGTCATTACAACAATGTGTTTTATAGAGAGTCCATATTACGTCATTACAACACTGTATATAAAAGAGAGTCCATATTAAGTCATTACAGCAATGTATGTTATAGAGAGTCCATATTAACTCATTACAACAATGCATGTTATAGAGAGTCCATATTAAGCCATTACAACAATGTATATATGAAAGAGTCCATATTAAGTCATTACGACAATGTATGTTATAGAGAGTCAATATTAAGTCATTACAACAATGTGTGTTATAGAGAGTCCATATAAAGTCATTACAACAATGTATATAAAAGAGAGTCCATATTAAGTCATTACAACAATGTGTGTTATAGAGAGTCCATATAAAGTCATTACAACAATGTATATAAAAGAGAGTCCATATTAAGTCATTACAACAATGTATGTTATATAGATCCATATTAATCATTACAACAATGATGTTATAGAGTCCATATTAAGTCATTACAACAATTATGTTATAGAGATCCATATTAAGTCATTACACAATTTTTATAAGAGTCCATATTAATCATTACAACAATTGTTTATAGAGTCCATATTAATCATTACAACAATTGTTATAGAGTCCATATTAAGTCATTACAACAATTATTATAGAGTCCATATTGTCTTATCATGCTGTATGAGTCCATATTAAGTCATTACAACAATGTGTTTATAGAGTCCATATTAAGTCATTACAACAATGTTGTTATAGAGTCCATATTAAGTCATTACAACAATGTTGTTTAGAGTCCATTTTAAAGTCATTACAACAATGTTGTTATAGAGTCCATATTAAGTTCATTACAACAATGTTGTTATAGAATTTTCTATTATCTTACATTCTCGTATTATAATCTCATATTAAGTTCACTCTTCTACACTTTGTTACTATAGCACTTCATTATTAAGTCTTATTATTACATTATGTTATTTATTATATTCATATTAATTCATTATCAACAATTATGTTTATATATTCTCTATATTAATCATTACATATCTATGCTTAGTTTATATTAGAGTCCATATTAAGTCATTACACATTAGTATATATATAAGAGTAGTCATTATTATAGTATTACATATATGATTGTTATAAGTAGATCTATATTATTATATTAATTAAATTATTATATTATTATTATTATCTTTATTATTATATCATTATCTATTATTATTTATGTTTATTTATTATTATTATTTCTATATTATCTTATTATTATATTATGTATTATTATTAGTAGTTCCATTATTATAATAGTCTTATTATCATATATATTTTTATTATAGATCATTATTATACTCATTATTCATTATCATTATTTTTTATTAGCTTTCTTCATATTCATTCATTCTTCTCAATTCATTCTTTTCTTCTCTATATTACTTCTCTCATTACATTCATTTTTCTTTCCTTACGTAGTCCTATTTCTTCATTCATTCACCTAATCTTTTATGATCTCATTCTTTAGTCTTTCAATTCTTTTTTTATATCTTCTTCATTCATTACAATCATCTCTTTTTGTCTTCTATCTCTATTTCTTCTTCTCTTCTTCACAATGCTTTTTATCTTCTTCTTTCTTTATCATGTTTCTTAGTTAGTCTTTGTTCTTCACTGTTTTTTTAGAGTCTTTTTAGTTTTCATTCATCATTTTGCTTGTCTTCATCTTCTTTAATTTTCTTCATCATGTCATTTTCATATCTCTTCTATCTTCTCTACTATGTTCTTTTCTTATTATTATCTATATTAATCATTACATTATTATTATTATTAGTATATTATTATATTAATTATTATTATTTATTATTATATTATATTAATCATAATTTAGTTATAGAGTCTTATCTTATCTATCTTACTTCTTTTATTCATTTATCTTTATCTATTATCTCTATTATTTTATTAGATATTCTATTATTCATTTATCTATTATCTATTATTTATTAATCTTCTATTATTATTCATTATCATATTCATATTTTTTTATTTTAGTCCTTTTTTATCTATTATCTCATTTCTTATGTCTTCATTTTATCTTTCTATTACATTTCTTTCTTATCCATTTCTTTATCTTTTCTACTTCTTCTCTTTATCTTCATTTCATCATTCTTCTGTTTTTATCTTCTTCTTTTTCTTTTCTTCATTCTTCTTCTTCTTCTTCTATCTTTTATTTCTTCTTCTTCTTCTTTTTCTTCTTCTCTTTCTTCTTCTTCTTTCTTCTTCTTTCATCTTCTTCTTCTTCTTCTTCTTTCTTCTTCTTCTTTCTTCTTCTTCTCTTTTCTTTTCTACTCTTCTTCTTTTCTTCTCTTCTTTCTTCTTCTCTCTTCTCTCTTCTTCTTCTCTCTTCTTCTTCCTTCTTCTTCTTTCTTTTCGTTGTTTTTTTATTCTTTCTCTTTTGTGTCTTTTTCTTCTTCTCTTCTTCTTCTTCTCTCTTCTTCTTCTTCTTTCTTCTTCTTCTTCCTTTTATTATTATTCATTATTATATTATCATTATTATTATTATTTTATTATATTATATTATTATATTATATTATTATCATTATTATGTAAATAATATTTTATTTATCTATTTCATTCTTTTATTCTTTTATTCTTCTTCTATTTTATTCCTTTTTCTTTTCTTATCTTTTTCTTATTTTCTCTTTTCATTTTTTATTTCTTATTTTTCTCTTTTTCTTTTCTTAATATTTTTTTTCCTTCTTCTCTTTTTTCTTTCTTTCTTTTTTTCTTTTCTTCTTCTTTCTTCTTCATCTTCTTCTTTCTTCTTTCTTCTCTTTTCTTCTTTTTCTTCTCTTTTCTTCCTTTCTTCTTCTTCTTCTTCTTCTTCTTTTTTTTCTTTCTTCTCTTTCTTTTCCTTTTCTTTCTTTTTCTTTCTTACTTTTTTCCTTTTCTTTCTTTTTTTTTCTTTTCTTCTCTTTTTCTTTTCTTCCATCTTTTTCCTTTTCTTCTCTTTTTTCCTTCTCTTCTTTTTTTCTTTTCTTCTGTTTTTTGTCTTTTCTTCTTTTTTTTCTTTTCTTCTTTTTTCTTTTCTTCTTTTTTATTCCCTTTCTTCCTTTTTTCCTTTTCTTAATATTATTATATTATCATTAATTATTTTATTATTAATATTTTAATAATTATATTAATATTTATTATAGTAAATTATGATCACTTTTTTTCTTTTTTCCTTTTTATTTTTATTTCTTTTCTTATTTTTATCTCTATTATTCTTCTATTTTATTTTTTTATTTTTTTTTTTTTTTATTTTTTATTTTTTTATTTTTTTTTTTTTTTTTATTTCTTTTTTCATTTTTATTTTTTTCTTTTTTTTTTTTTTTACAATTTTTATTATTCTATTTCTTCACTTTTATTCTTTTCTTACATTTTATTCTATTATATTTATCTTAATTTCTATTTCATTCACTTCTTTTTCATCTTTCTTCTCTTTTATTCTTTTCTTTTCTCTTTCCATTTTTCTTTCTCTTTTTTTTCCTTTTCTTCTCTTTTTTTCCTTTTCTTCACTTTTTTCTTTCTTCATCTTTTTTCCTTTTCTTCACTTTTTTTCCTTTTTCCTTCTCTTTCTTTTCCTTTTTCTTCACTTTTTTATCCTTTTCTTCCATTTTTCTTTATCTTCTTTTTATATATTATCATAACATTTTTTAGATTATTATATTAAAAATTATATATAAAATATATTAAGTATTATAACTTTTAGTCCTTTATCTTCACTTTTTTTCCATTTCTTCACTCTTTTATCCTTTATCTTCATCATGTTATTCCATTTATCTTCATTTTTTTCTTTAATCTTCATTTTTTCCTTTATTTACACTTTTTTTCCTTTTCTTCTCATTTTTTTCCTTTCTTCTCTTTTTTCCTTTTCTTCCTTTTTATTCCTTTCTTCACTTTTTTCCTTTCTTCACTTTTTTCCTTTATCTTCTTTTTTTTCCTTTTCTTACCTTTTTTTCCTTTCTCTTCCTTTTTTCCTTATCTTTACATTTTTTTCCTTTTCTTCACATTTTTTATCCTTTTCTTCTCTTTTTTGATTTTTTTTTCTTTTGCTTTCTCTTTCTTTCTATTTTTATTCTATCTTTCTTTCACATCTTTGTCTATCTTTAACTTATGCATTTTATTTTATTATTATTATTATTACATTATATTATTATTATTATTATATTATATTATTATTATTATATTATTATTATTATTATTATTTAGGTAGCATTTAGTAGTAGTAGTATATTAGTAGTAGTAGTATATATAGTAAGTAGTATAGTAGTATATATATTATAGTATTTATATAGTAGTAGCATATTATTATTATTATTATTATTATTATATTATTATTATTATTATTATTATTATATATTATATTATTATTATTATTATTATATTTTTATTATCTTTCATTATTTTTATTATTATTATTATTATTTTATTATTATTATTATTATTATTATTATTATTTTATTATTATTTTATTATTATTATTATTATCATTTTATTATTATCATTATTATTATTATCATTATTATTATTATTATCTTTCTTCTTCTTCTTCTTCTTCTTCATCTTCTTCTTCTTCTTCTCTTCTCTCCTTCTTCTCTTCTTCTTTCTTCTTCTTCTTCTTCTTCTTCTTCTTCTTCTTCTTCTTCTTCTTCTTCTTCTTCTTCTTCTTCTTCTTCTTCTTCTTCTCTTCTTTCTTCTTCTTCTTCTTCTTCTTCTTCTTCTTCTTCTTCTTCTTCTTCTTCTTCTTCTTCTTCTTCTTCTTCTTTTTTTCTTCTTCTTCTTTTCTTCTTCTTCTTCTTCTTCTTCTTCTTCTTCTTCTTCTTCTTCTTCTTCTTCTTCTTCTTCTTCTTCTTCTTCTTCTTCTTCTTCTTTTGTTGTTGTTGTTGTTGTTGTTGTTGTTGTTTTTTCTTCTTCTTCTTCTTCTCTTCTTCTTCTTCTTCTTCTTCTTCTTCTCTTCTTCTTCTTCTTCTTTCTTCTTCTTCTTCTTCTTCTTCTTCTTCTCTTTTTTATTATTTATCATTATTCATTATTTTTTTATTATTATTTTATTTTATTATTTTTATTTTTTTTATTTTTTTTCTCAAATTATTATGATCTTTCTTCTTCTTCTTCTTCTTCTCTTCTTCTTCTTCTTCTTCTTCTTCTTTTCTTCTTCTTCTTCTTTCTTCTTTCTTCTTTTTCTTTCTTCTTCTTCTTTCTTTCTTTTCTTTTCTTCTTTTTTTTTCTTTCTTTTTTTCTTTTCTTTCTTCTTTATCTTTTCTATCTTCTTTTCTTTTTTCTTCTTCTTCTTCTTCTTCTTTTTTCTTCTTCTTCTTTTCTTTTTCTTTTTCTTCTTCTTTTCTTCTTCTTTTTTTTTTTTCTTCTTCTTCTTTTCTTCTTCTTTTCTTTTCTTCTTTTCTTTCTTCTTCTTTTTTCTTCTTTCTTCTTTCTTCTTTTTCTTCTTCTTCTTCTTCTTCTTCTTCTTCTTCTTCTTCTTCTTTCTTCTTTTCTTCTTTTCTTTTTCTTCTTCTTCTTCTTCTTTTCTTCTTCTTCTTCTTCTCTTCTTCTTCTTCTTCTTCTTCTTCTTCTTCTTCTTCTTCTTCTTCTTCTTCTTCTTCTTCTTCTTCTTCTTCTTCTTCTTCTTCTTCTTCTTCTTCTTCTTCTTCTTCTTCTCTTCTTCTTTCTTCTTCTTCTTCTTCTTCTTCTTCTTCTTCTTCTTCTTCTTCTTCTTCTTCTTCTTCTTCTTCTTCTTTCTTCTTCTTCTTCTTCTTCTTCTTCTTCTCTCTTTCTTCTTCTTCTTCTTCTTCTTCTTATTATTATTATTATTATTATTATTATTATTATTATTATTATTATTATCAGAATTGTTATTATTATCAGAATTGTTATTATTATTATTATTATTATTATTATTATTATTATTATTATTATTATTATTATTATTATTATTATTTGAGGTAGCATTAGTAGTAGTAGTAGTAGTAGTAGTAGTAGTAGTAGTAGTAGTAGTAGTAGTAGTAGTAATAGTAGTATTATTATTATTATTATTATTATTATCATTATTATTATTATTATTATCATTATTATTATTGTTATCATCAAAATTATTATTATCTTTCATCTTCTTCTTCTCCTTCTCCTCCTTCTCCTTCTTCTTCTTCTTCTTCGTCTTCTTCTTCTTCTATTATTATTATCCTTATTATTATTATTATTATTATTATTATTATTATTATTATTATTATTATTATTATTATTATTACCTCATTATTATTATTATTATTATTATTATTATTATTATTATTATTATTATTATTATTATTATTATTATTATTGTTATTATTATTATTATTATTATTATTATTATTATTATTATTATTATTATTATTATTATTATTATTATCCTTATTATTATTATTATTATTATTATTATTATTATTATTATTATTATTATTACTATTATTATTATTATTATTATTATTATTATTATTATTATTATTATTATTATTATCCTTATTATTATTATTATTATTATTATTATTATTATTATTATTATTATTATTGTTATTATCCTTATTATTATTATTATTGTTATTATTATTATTATTATTATTATTATTATTGTTATTATTATTATTATTATTATTATTATTATTATTACTATTATTATTATTATTATTATTATTATCAGTGTTATTATTATTATTATCAACATCATCGTCATCATCATCATCATCATTATTACTATTATCTTCAAAAACGTCTAGTTTCAGTTGCCGAACCCCCAGTCTACGATGATTTCTCAGTATTCCTCGAATTTACAAATGCCACCGACCCCAATGTAGGCTTTGCCAGGTATTGGTACAGCCATGTAAGTGTGCTATATATATATATAATGATAATATTCACACTAGTAATGACAATGATAATTTTAAGAAAATATTTAAAAATTGAGCTTTACATAGGGCAGTATCCACTAAATGTACTCAAAGCGCTTTACAAGGGGTCCCTGGTCAACAGCAACATTTAACGTGTAGGACTGGACATGACGCCTGTTAGGCGATATTACAATTTTTCGGACAAAGACAACGCTGTTAATGGCCAGGTACTCATTTGACACCTGAGTACGGTGAGAGAATATGAGTAAAGAGCCTTTTCCAAGGACTCAACTATGCGCCAATCCGAAAGCGAGTGTCATACCACTAGACCAAATAGCCGCAAAATGATCAGGCTGACAATGATATTACTTTATCATTGTTAAGAGAAACATTCTTCTGTTTCTCCAAGTACAAAGTCTGTGGCAGACATCGGTGATCATGGTACGCCCATTCATTCACCTCTCTGATCAGATAACATCAGAAAACTAATATTACTCTTCTCTTTCTTTGTCACCAAGCTGTTCAAACTATTCAAATATGTTTTTCTTGGTCTACCGTTACTCTATTTACCTTCTATCTTTCCCGTGAGATCAAGATTTTCAATACATTTATGTCGATTTAGGTGCCCTAAAAATTGCATTTGTCTTTTTCTTATTGTACGAATTAATAACCTTTTAGTTTCAGCTTGCTCTAATACTTCTTCATTAGTTTTCTTCTCTGTCCATGAGATTCTTAACATCCTTCTAAGAAACCACATTTCTGCTGCCTCCAGATTCTTTCTAATGTCTTCTGTAATTGTCCAACTTTCAAAGCCATATAATAATACTGACAACACATATTATGCCTTCAAAACCCTATGTTTTGTTGTCATCGAGATATGTGTTTTTAAAAAAATAGACTCATTTTGTTAAAACTATCTATCTTTAGCTATTGAAATTCTCGTTTTATTTCTGTGCTACATCTTCCATCTGAAGTTATTATGTATCCAAGACATTTAAATGTCTGAACTTGTTTTATAGTTTCTCCTTTGCTTATTAAATTGCATGTTGTATTTCTTTCTCTCCTTGATACAACCATACATTCTGTCTGAAGCATTAGAACAGTGATAATAACGACTTGACTTTACTTCAAGTTTTTCGCTGGCACTGTCAACCGGCTTTGTTGCCTCAGCGGCCTACCTGATTTCTACCGTGGAATCGCCATTCCTGCCTGTTGATGAAACGTCTCCGATGTTGTTGAGATCTGTAGTGATGGTTAAGCGGCAATGTGGTCTTGTGGTATGACATTCGCTTTCAGATCGGAAGGTCCTTGTTTCGAGCCTCGCTTGGCGCATAGTTAAGTCCTTGGAAAAGGCTCTTAACTCACATTCTCTCAACGTACTCAGATGTAAAATGAGTATCTGGTCGTCAACAGCGTTGTCTCTGTCCGGAAAAATACAAATATCGCCTAACAGGTGTCATCCCTAGTCCTACATGTTAAGTGTTGCTGTTGGTCAGGACCCCCTTTCAAAGTGCTTTGAGCACGTTTTGTGGATTTTACGCTACATAAAATCTACATAAAAATAATAATAATGATGATGATGATGATGATGATGATGATGATGATGATGATGATGATGATGATGATGATGATGATGATGATGATGATGATTATGTATAAATTATTTTTACATACTTCAGCTTTCTTTCTAAACCATTGTATGATTTTGTTCCTTGATTATTCTGTTGTTCTCACTGATCCAAATCCCCCTTTCACTCTGACGATATGCATTTTCTGTCTCTCCTGTCTCGTGTTCCTCTCCTCCTCCCTTTCCTCTGTCTCCTTGCTTTCCGTCTCCCTCTCTCGTCCTCCCTCCTCCCTCTCCTTCGTCCTCTCTCTTTCTCGTCCTCCTCCTCCTCGTTCCTCCCTCGTCCCTCTCCCTCGTCTTCTGTCCTCCTCCTTTTCCTCCTCGTTCCTTCCTCCTCGTCCTCTCTCCTCTCCTTCCTCCTCCTCGTCCTCCTCCTCGTCCTCCTGTCCTCTCCTCGTCCTCCTCCTCGTCCTCTCCTCGTCCTCCTCGTCCTCTCGTCTCCTCGTCCTCTCCTCCTCGTCTCTCCTTCCGTCCTCTCCTCTCGTCCTCTCCTCTCCTCCTCGTCCTCCTCGTCCTCCTCGTCCTCCTCCTCGTCTTCCTCCTCGTCCTCCTCTCGTCCTCGTCTCCTCGTCCTCGTCCTCTCTCCTCGTCCTCTGTCCTCCTCTCTCTCCTCCTCGTCCTCCTCGTCCTTTCCTCCTCCGTCTCGTCCTCCTCTCCTCTCTCCTCCCTCGTCCTCTCCTCCTCCTCCTCGTCCTCCTCGTCCTCCTCCTCCGTCTCTCCTCCGTCCTCCTCTCCTCCTCCTCCTCCTCCTCCTCGTCTCCTCCTCGTTCCTCCTCCTCGTCCTCCTCTCCGTCCTCCTCGCTCGTCCTCGTCTCCTCCTCGTCCCTCGCTCCTCGTCCTCCTCCTCCTCTCCTCCCTCGTCCTCGTCCTCCTCTCCTCGTCCTCCTCGTCCTCCTCCTCCTCCTCCTCGTCCTCCTCGTCCTCCTCCTCTCCTCCTCGCTCCTCGTCCTCCTCCTCCGTCCTCCTCTCCTCGCTCCCTCCTCCTCGTCTCTCGTCCTCCTCCTCGTCCTCCTCGTCCCTCCGTCCTCCGTCCTCCTCGTCCTCCTCCTCGTCTCCTCCTCGTCCCTCTCCTCTCTCCTCCTCGTCCTCCTCGCTCCTCTCTCGTCTCCCTCGTCCTCCTCCTCGTCCCTCCTCCTCGTCCTCTCCTCGTCCTCGTCTCCTCCTCGTCCCCTCCTCCTCCTCTCTCCTCCTCGTCCTCTCTCCTCGTCCTCCTCCTCGTTCCTCCTCCTCGTCCTCCTCGTCCTCCTCGTCCTCCTCCCTCCTGTCCTCCTCCTCCTCCTCTCCTCTCCTCCTCTCTCTCCTCGTCCTCCTCTCCTCCTCGTCCTCCTCTCCTCTCCTCCGTCCTCTCCTCGTCTCCTCGTCTCCTCCTCTCCTCGTCCTCTGTCCTCCTCCTCCTCCTCCTCTCTCCTCCTCCGTCCTCCTCTCTCCTCCTCCTCCTCCTCTCCTCCTCCTCCTCCTCGTCCTCCTCCTCCTCCTCGTCCTCGTCCTCCTCCTCCTCCCTCCTCGTCCTCGTCCTCCTCCTGTCTCTCCTCTCCTCCTCCTCGTCCCCCTCCTTCCTCCTCTCTCCTCGTCCTCCTCGTCCTCCTCCTCGTCCTCCTCGTCCTCCTCGTCCTCCTCTCCTCGCTCCTCGTCCTCTCCTTCTCTCGTCCTCCTCGTCCTCCTCGTCCTTCCTCCTCCTCGTCCTCCTCCTCTCCTCCTCCCTCGCTCTCCTCTCCTCCTCCTCGTCCTCTCCTCCTCCTCCTCTCCTCTCCTCCTCCTCGTCCTCCTCCTCCTCTCCTCCCTCCTCCTCTCCTCCTCGTCCTCCTCTCTCCTCCTCGTCCTCGCCCCTCGTCCTCCTCCTCCTCTCTCCTCCTCTCCTCGTCCTCCTCCTCCTCCTCCTCTTCCTCTTCCTCTCCTCCTCTCCTCCTCCTCCTCCTCCTCTCTCCTCTCCTCTCTCTCCTCCTCTCCTCTCCTCCTCCTTCTTCCTCCTCTCTCCTCCTCCTCCTCTCTCCTCTTCCTCCTTCCTCCTCTCCTCTCTCGTCCTCGTCCTCGTCCTCCTCTCCTCCTCCTCTCTCTCCTCCCTCGTCCTCCTCTCCTCCTCCTTCCTCCTCCTCTCCTCCTCGTTCCTCCTCTCCTCTCCCCGTCCTCTCCTCCTCTCCTCTCCTTCCTCCTTCCTCGTCTCCTCTCGTCCTCCTCTCTCCTCTCCTCCTCCTCCTCCTCCTCGTCCTTTCCTCCTCCTCCCTCTCCTCTCCTCGTCCTCCTCCTCCTCTCCTCCTCCTCCTCCTTCCGTCCTCGTCCTCCTCCTTCCTCTTCCTCCTCGTCCTCGTCCTCGCTCGTCCTCTCCTCCTCCTCCTCCTCTCCTCCTCCTCCTCCTCCTCTTCCTCCTCCTCCTTTTCCTCCTCCTCCTCCTCCTCCCCCTCCTCCTCCTACTCCTCCTCGTCCTCGTCGTCGTCCTCCTCCTCCTCCTCGTCGTCCTCCTCCTCGTCCCTCTCGTCCTCCTCCTCTTCCTCCTCGTCCTCGTCCTCCTCTTCCTCCTCGTCCTCGTCCTCGTCCTCCTCCTCCTCTTCCTCCTCGTCCTCGTCCTCGTCGTCCTCCTCCTCCTCCTCCTCCTCCTCTTCCTCCTCCTTTTCCTCCTCCTCCTCCTCCTCCTCCTCCTACTCCTCCTCCTCCACCTCCACCTCCTCCTCCTCCTCCACCACCTCCTACTCTCTTCTCTCTCTCTCTAATTTCTCTCTCTTATCCTTCTTTTTTCATCTCTCCCTTCATAATTCTCCATTTAGACGTATAACTTGATTCAGAGGACATTAAAAATCAGTGACTTCGATGCACTAACGATAATGTTTCCGGCAAAGGGCATATTCCTGGACAGTACGGCCACAAGTAAGTTGTATAATTTTCATCCAATATGATTTTCTCCTTGCATATATTAAGCCACTGGCCTAACTCTTTCCTTACCATCCATTTTCAGAATTTTCCCACCAAATTTCACACTTATCCAAAACAATAATAGTTTTTTCTTACTCAAACAAAGCAACAAATACAATATTTGAATAATATTGATCAGGAAAGTGAACCTTACAACACAGTGTCACGTTTTTATAGCTGTAATAAAACATTTTTCTTTAAATTGTGTGATTTATAAAAGAAATCTGAATGATAAAAGTGCTGGTTGGATCGTAACGAATGTGACGATTTTCCTATGGTTCGTAAGGAGAGGGTTAACGGGTGGTTTGGGTCTAATTATTAGGAAAATCCTTCTAAAGAATTGATGTTGAGATTTTGGTGTAAAACGATATTATATTATCTTAGAAATAACATTATTGAAATCCAAATTCTTAAAGTAGAATATAATATCAGGAAAAACACAGTTGAAAAGGGGACAGGTAGTAAAACAAGTGTGAAAAACGGAAAGCTATTTTGCTATTTTCTCAATGTGTCAAATTTCTACGGGTATGGGATACTGATTCACACGGTTCTCAAAAATCTTTTCATTGAAATTGTCTGAAAATTTTCACAGTTATCACAGAGATAATGTAGTGTGTTGCCATAGAGAGATAGTTTTGATACGGTATGTGTATTTTGAATAATAATCCAAATTGTGACCCTTCGTCTCAAAACGGTATTAAGTCGGGATGACTAAGATGCTGAAAATTGAATTTGTAGCCAGAAATATCATACTTAAGTTGAGTTTGTTTGCTTTATAGAGGAGAAGGAATATCATATTTTACTGTGATAAATACCAACGTTTCATATTTTTGACCAGTTTGACGTTAATTTGACTTTTTAGCATCTGGTCCATCCCGACATAATACCGTTTTGAGACCTTTGGTCACAATTATGAATTTTTAACATCAATTTCGTCCAAACATTTTGATTCTCAACTGTGTAAAGTTCTAATAAAATTTCCATAAGCTAAAGCCGTAAAATCTCTCTATGGTGACACACTATAGTACAATATTGACAAGAGGGAAGAAAATGGAGGTCATTCCTTCATTATTTTTTGTGCAACGTTTGCCACAAGATTTTTGTATTTTTTGATGCCGGACCTCCAAATTAGATCGGAAAATGGGTATTTTCATGGACCGTGTCTTGTCGACGTGCACACATTTGCAGGTCTGATAACTCAATTCCTTATGGGCTCATTGTTGTCATGGAAATTTTAAGAAATGACACAAAGCATTGTTCATTCCAACAATGTAAACCCTTTCCTTACCAACCACAGGAAAATCGTCACATTCGTTACGATGCAAAAGACAATTTTCTCATTCTGATGTCTCTTGTACATCATGAAATGTAAAGAAATGCTTTTATTACAGCTATAAATACTAAACACTGTGTTGTAGACACCATTTTGCAGAACAACATTCTGTATAGAATGCACTTGTTACTTTTTTGTTTGATTAGTAAAAGTCTATTTTTGTGTCGGATGGGTGTGAATTTTCGGGGGAAATTCTAAAAATGGCTGGTAAGGAGAGAGTTAGACTTGGCCTAAAAGTGGGTTCGGATGTCAGACCTGCCTTGTGTAACGTTTTTTTGGAGTGGGGTGGGGGGGGGGGTTGGTTTAGTTCATTGTGTCTTCAGTGAATGTTATCAAATGTGTTTTGCTTCATTAGGTTGGTTCTAAGTGGCTAATCGATAGTGTCTACAGATTGTTGTAAATACAGTTATATTATCTGCACTTGCACAACATATTCATATATTGAGCTATATATTTTTGAGATTTAATACAGCGCAATATCGACTAAACATACTCAAAACACTTTAGAAGGGGTCCCTGGCCAACAGCAACAGTTAACATGTAGGACGGTACATGACGCCTGTTAGGCGATCTTACATCTAAGGACTCAACTATGCGCCCAGCGAAGCTCGAACCCACGACCTTCCGACCCGAAAGCGAGTGTTATACCACTAGACCACATAGCCGCGCTTCAAAATAAAGTCTTTCTCTAACACAAACCAAAGATTTTGTTGTGTTCCCCCCTTTTCGACGTGTTACCTCAGGAGTAGAGGGTTCGTGTCTGGCATCATCCACGCATACCGATTGCTCTCTCTCTCTCTCTCTCATAGTTACTCTATTTCAGAAAAGTGAGTGGAGCAGGCACTTATGTTGATAACAAAAATAAATGAAGTGAGTAGGAAAGTGCCAGAGGTCAATAGAGAATAACAATTTCGCGGCGGCGATGGGGGTTCGAACCCGCGATCTTACTGGTACGACAACTTCGCCTGGCCGGGGGGAGTGTGACTCTACCGTATGAGCTATCCACCATCCCCCCCCCCCATCGCCGCCGCGAAATTTTTATTCTCTATTGTCTTCTGGCACTTTCCTCTTCATTTCTTGTTGTTAGAGTTACTCTGTGGTCGCTGGTAATTACATTTTAGTTTTCATATATTGATATTTATATTTAGACATATTATTATTAACAAAAAGAGATGAAGTGAATAGAAAAGTGCCAGAAGACAATAGAGAAGAAACATTTTTCGTGGCGGTGATGGGGTTTGAACCGGCGACCTTATTGGTAGGACAACTCCGCCTGGCCGGTGAGAGCGTGACTCTACCGTATGAGCTATCCACGAATCCAAAAAAAATTCGAATCAAACTCAGGTCATTCATTACTAGACCTTATGAGATAAAATTGAAAGAAATATGCGATATCTAGCTCCGTGATTTTATTGATGACACAACATTTCACACAGGACAGTAAATGAAATGTTGGACTAGCTATTACGAATCGCGTTTCTCGGTTTGTTTACAGCTATGCGCTGTCGTTACACTGACTCAAATGTAGCTTATATATTCACGCGCACTGACTTGCATTCCAAAGAGCAAACAATGACAAAACGAATGACATGTAATATGGGGGTTGGTACAAGTTTTGGTT
>NC_088374.1:13109856-13114856 GCF_034508935.2 Berghia stephanieae
GTCGTTATTATCACTGTTCTAATGCTTCAGACAGAATGTATGGTTGTATCAAGGAGAGAAAGAAATACAACATGCAATTTAATAAGCAAAGGAGAAACTATAAAACAAGTTCAGACATTTAAATATCTTGGATACATAATAACTTCAGATGGAAGATGCAGCACAGAAATAAAACGAGAATTTCAATAGCTAAAGATAGATAGTTTTAACAAAATGAGTCTATTTTTTTTAAGCACATATCTCGATGACAACAAAACATAGGGTTTTGAAGGCATAATATGTGTTGTCAGTATTATTATATGGCTTTGAAAGTTGGACAATTACAGAAGACATTAGAAAGAATCTGGAGGCAGCAGAAATGTGGTTTCTTAGAAGGATGTTAAGAATCTCATGGACAGAGAAGAAAACTAATGAAGAAGTATTAGAGCTGAAACTAAAAGGTTACTAATTAGTACAATAAGAAAAAGACAAATGCAATTTTTAGGGCACCTAAATCGACATAAATGTATTGAACATCTTGCTCTCACAGGAAAGATAGAAGGTAAAAATAGTAAAGGTAGACCAAGTAAAACATATTTGAATAGTTTGAACAGCTGGGTGACAAAGAAAGAGAAGAGTAATATTAGTTTTCTGATGTTATCTGATCAGAGAGGTGAATGAATGGGCGTACCATGATCACCGATGTCTGGTACTTGGAGAAAAAGAAGAATGTTTCTCTTAACAATGATAAAGTAATATCATTGTCAGCCTGATCATTGTGCGGCTATGTGGTCAAGTGGTATGACACTCGCTTTCGGATCGGAAGGTCCTGGCTTCGAGCCTCGCGCTCGGCGCATAGTTGAGTCCTTGGAAAAGGCTCTTTACTCATATTCTCTCACCGTACTCAGGTGTCAAATGAGTACCTGGCCATTAACAGCGTTGTCTTTGTCCGAAAAATTGTAATATCGCCTAACAGGCGTCATGTCCCGTCCTACACGTTAAATGTTGCTGTTGACCAGGGACCCCTTGTAAAGCACTTTGAGTACATTAAGTGGATATTGCGCTATATAAAGCTCAATTTTTTTTATTGTTTAAAAAATTATTATTATCATTGCCAATACTGCTGTGAATGTTATCATTAAATATAGCACACTTACATGGCTGTACCAATACCTGGCAAAGGCTACATTGGGGTCGGTGGCCTTTGTAGATTCGAGGAATAGTGAGAAATCATCGTAGACTGGGGGTTCGGCAACTGAAACTAGACATTTTTGCAGAATAATAGTAATAATGATGATGATGATGATGATGATGATGATGATGATGATGATGATGATGATGATGATGATAATAATAATAATAATAATAACATTATATATAGTATAGTTGAGTCCATGGAAAAGGCTCTTTACTCACATTCTCCCACCGTACTCAGGTGTAAAATGAGTACCTGCCCGTGAATAGCGTTGTCTCTGTCCGAAAAATAATTTGTAATATCGCCTAACAGGCGCCATGTATCGTCCTACATGATAAATGTTGCTTTTGGTTAGGGACCCCTTGTAAAGCGCTTTGAGCATTTTTAGTGGATATTGCGCCATATAAAAGCTCAATTTTTTTTACCAGGTCAGTAAATAAGTACATGTTTTTCCTCATAAATGTGACCCATCGTCTCAAAACGGTATTATGTCGGAACGAACCAGATGCTTAAAATCCGAATTAAATGTTAAACTGGTCAAAAGTTTAAATTGTTGACATTAGCGACCTAAAATATGGTATCCATTCTCCTCAATAAAACATACAAACTCAACACAAGTCTGATATTTCTGGCTATAGATTCAACTTTTAACATCTGAACCAACCCGACTTAATACCGTTTTGAGGCGAAGGGTCATAAATAGACATCATAAATCTACAATATTAGGTAAAGAACTTACTAGTTTCCGTGTTATGCGTTGGTTTGAATCTTTTGGCACAAAACTCCACGTCCATTTGGCTATGGGCTAAAGCCACAAGCAGTGGTAGAATGTAAACTGCCTTCATTTTCTAGAAATATAATCGGATAAGCCAAATGAAAATTTCAATAAAAAAGTTATAACAAAAAATCAAATAAAGAAAAGAATTTAACTCTCTTCTCACCAGCCATTTTCAGGATTTTCCCCAAAACTTCACACCCAACTAACACAAAAATAGATTTTTATTACTCAAAAACAATGGTAGTAAAGTTCTTGCGATACATAATTTCTTTAACAAAACATGCTCTACAACACACTGTTCGTTTTCTTTAAATTTAATGATGTACAAAAGAAATTTGAATTAGAAAATTGTTGGTTGCATCGTAACGAATGTGACGATTTTCCTATAGTTGGTAAGAAGAGGGTTAAAACCGTAGCCATCGTTATGTAATAGCCTGGCACTGAAATTCAAAAGGACTGGTAGTTTAACGTCATTATTTGGTTTTTGAACCGTTCAGTCAGTAGTCGTTAGTAGATCTCATGGAAACAAGTTATTTCATTGGTTGAACTATTGAATACAACTCACGATTTGTTTTGTTTTGGGTTGTTTTTTTTTTTTTGTGGCAAAAAACTGGCATTTTGACGTCATGTTTTGGTCAGTGTCTGCCCATAACTTTAAGAAGGCCACGTTAAAACACAATCTGTAACCATCGGCTTATTCTAAATATACCTTTCCTTAATGTTTCATAACCATGTTCTTCATATTCTATTGTTATCAGCATAACTTATTAGATCACTTACTGTAACCTTTAATTTTCGTTACATTCTCATGTTAACTATGTATTGCAAAGCGCCAGTGAGAATGATAAAAAAATAAAGGCTATGTGGTCTAGTGGTATGATACTCGCTTTCGGATCGGAAAAGCCTGGGTTCGAGCTTCGCTCGGCGCATAGTTGAGTCCTTGGAAAACTGCTCTTTACTCACATTCTCTTTCCGTACTCAGGGGTAAAATGAGTACCTGGCCGTTAACAGCGTTGTCTTTGTCCTGAAAATTTGTAATATCGCCTAACAGGCGTTATGTCTCGTTCGACATGTTACGTGTTGCTGTTGGTAAGGGAACCCTTGTAAAACGCATTGAGCACATTTAGTGGATATTGCGCTATATAAAAGCTCAAGCTCAAGTTTTTAATGTAACATTTAATTTTCGTTTTATTCTTATGCTAACCATGTATTGCAAAGCGCCAGTGAGATATTCGATGGAGATAGGCACTCTATAAAGGTTATTGATATTTATATTTATATTGATGTATTCAAGCAAATTTCCTCCTTGTACCATTCATTAGGTGACAAGAAAAATATACTTGGAATCCGCTGAGAAACACCTTATTTAAAAACAGGGCAAAAAACAACCATGGATGAGTGAAAATACATTAAACAAAATCAAAAAGAGGAAAGACGCAAAGACGGCTCATGGCACTCATAGCAATGTATACAAAGAGATATCTAAGGAAGTGAAAAAGCTGTGCAGAACGGATAAGAAAGAATATCTCATGAAAATATGCTTAAAAATAGAAGACCTTCATTTCAGAGAGAAAACAAGACCAGGGAAATGTATCATGAAATAAAAACCATCACAAAAAGTTTTCAATCACAAATAGGGGTGATAAAAGATGAGCAAGGTAAACCCCTCACAGAAGCAGAAGACATAACAAATAGGTGGAAAAGATATTGTGAAGATATGTACACAGAAGACCAAATAAACGAAACCCAACCTTTGCAAAACAACAGGCAAAATGAAAACGAAGAATCTAGCTTACCACCGCTAAAATCTGAAATAGAATGGGCAATTAAATCACTTAAAGATGGGAAAAGTCCAGGTTGTGACAACATTCAAGCTGAGATGATAAAAGCAAGCAAAGATGAAGGAGTTGAAGTATATCTAAGACTTTGTACGACAATTTGGGAGAAAGAAATTTGGCCCTCAGATTGAAGGAGAGCAATTTTTATACCATTGCCTAAGAAAGGAGACTTACAACTATGCTCCAACTACCGAACAATATCACTCATCAGTCATGCAAGCAAAATCCTTCTAAAAATTATAATGAAAAGGATTGAACGTAAACTGGAAGAAGAAGTCAGTAACACCCAGGCAGGTTTTAGAAAAAACAGAGGGACAAGAGACCATATATTCAATTTGCGTCAAATTATTCAGAAGCATCGAGAAGTAAATTCTGGCCTCCACACTTGTTTTATAGACTATTCGAAAGCTTTTGATTGTGTTAATCATGAGAAACTATGGAAAACTCTCCTGGAGATGAACTTTGATCCTAGAATTAGAAACCTGATAAGATCCCTCTATGAGAACCAACAATCAGCGGTACAACTAGAAAGCGGAACAACAGAATGGTTCAATGTTTCAAAAGGAGTAAGACAGGGATGTATTCTATCACCCCATTTGTTCAGCATTTACACTGAAGGTATAATGCGAGATGTGGAAAACGATGTCAGAAGAAGTAATTACAACGAACCTAAAATGCAAGGTCTACCCATAAAAGATCTGAGGTACGCAGACGACACTGCACTTTTGTCCACAACACCGGGGGGACTAGAGAATCTAATAACATCTGTAAAGGATTACAGCGAGACCAAAGGCCTTAAGCTGAATATAAAGAAGACCAAAATCATGAATACTGACAAGTGCAAAACAGATGCCATCATAAAAATTAATGGAGAAGAAATAGAAAGAGTAAAGAATTTTGAATATCTTGGAGCCAGGATTGGGTACAACGGGAAATCGGCCCCAGAGATCAGGAGGAGACTAGCAATGGCAAGATCAAAGCTAGAAAAGATGAATAATATCTGGAAAGGGCAGTTCATTCAAACAAAAATCAAAATCCTCAAAAGTGTTGTTTTCCCAACTGCAACATATGGATGCGAAGCGTGGACTATCAGCAAAGCAGAGAGCACAAAGATCACAGCTTTTGAAATGGCATGCTACAGAAAAATACTCAGAATATCATGGACTGAAAAACAAACAGACAAAGAAGTCCTGAGAAGGATGGGAATAAA
>NC_088374.1:13127356-13132356 GCF_034508935.2 Berghia stephanieae
CAACTTCTCTAAATCGCAACACTGTCGCTGTTTCCAAAGTGGTGCAATTATCAGGATCGACTGTATAATAAAACCGTTGAACGAGAAGTTATATTTAAGTATAACATGCGAGTGGTAAAAATGTCACCGTGACCTGTACATACTTACCACTGCATTGAAAAAGAAATGTCTAGTGAATTGTATGCAATAGCGGACTTTAAAATAAAAACATTACTAATATAATATGATAATAATAATAATAATAATAATAATAATAATAATAATAATAATAATAATAATAATAATAATAATAATAACAATAACAATAATAATAATAATAATAATAATAATAATAATAATAACAATAATAATAATAATAATAATAATAATAATAATATAATAATAATAATAATAATAATAATAATAATAATAATAATAATAATAATAATAATAATAATAATAATAATAATAATAATAATAATAATAATAATAATTACAATAATAATAATAATAATAATAATAATAATAATAATAATAATAATAATAATAATAATAATAATAATAATAATAATAATGGGTATATCGGTAGAATACTCCTCTCAAATGGTGCCACTACCCTTAATCACATGAAATACTTTGTAAACGTTGCGGGCTCAAAACCCCTCTTCAGCAACTTACAAAAACATATCCGGACAGAGAGACAAGCGAAAAAATATGTCTTCTGTCGTGATTTTAAGTTTGATTTTTTTTATAGTGTGAGGAAGGGATTTGAACCCGACACGTTCTGTGCTTGTTATTATTTTGTTATATAGTGTCTTTAAGCGTTTCTTATAGATGAATACACAGTCTGGTGAATAATTGAATATAATTCCATACTGTGGTGTCGATTTTCGTGAAATAACTCTCTCCAAATGTGACCCTCCGTCTCAAAACGGTATTATGTCGGGATGATTCAGACCCCAAAAAGTGAATTTAGAGATAGAATGATGAGAAATTGGACTTTAGAAGATTTTGCATAGAAATAGTCTTTATACTCCACCATAACGTACAGAAATTAAACCCAAGTTGGATATTTGTGGCTATGAATTCAATTTCCCTTACCGAGTGGATCCTGACATAATACCGCTTTGATACGGTGGGTCACAAATTGTTTCAATTTTGTCAAAGGTGTCACTAGTAAATAGGCGTCAATAGATCCTAAATTCCTAATTAGTGTATAAAGGGAAAGCTTTACTTGAATATAATTTATATAAATTATAGAACGAAACAAAATAGCAACGGGAAGATAAACCTTATTAAAATGTTTTGGTTTTCCTTTCAGTCCATTTTTGTTTATCCAGAAGCGTTGATACAATGTAAAAGTGGAATGGGATGTGGATATAAGTGCGTGAGATAATGTTGTGTTGGGTTGTACTAGGCCAGGCTTTTGTAGAGTGGAGTATGGAAAGTAGATACAAATATATTTGTGGAAAGACTAGTGAGTTACAATGAGATTATTAGGTGATGGTGGCCGTGGTGGTGGTCGTGGTGGTGGCTGTGGTGGTGATCGTGGTGGTGGCTGTGGTGGTGGCTGTGGTGGTGGTCGTGGTGGTGGCTGTGGTGGTGATCGTGGTGGTGGCTGTGGTGGTCGTGGTGGTGGCTGTGGTGGTGATCGTGGTGGTGGCTGTGGTGGTGATCGTGGTGGTGGCTGTGGTGGTGATCGTGGTGATGGCTGTGGTGGTGATCGTGGTGGTGGCTGTGGTGGTGATCGTGGTGGTGGCTGTGGTGGTGATCGTGGTGGTGGCTGTGGTGGTGATCGTGGTGGTGGCTGTGGTGGTGATCGTGGTGGTGGCTGTGGTGGTGATTGTGGTGGTGGCTCTGGTGGTGATCGTGGTGGTGGCTGTAGTGGTGATCGTGGTGGTGGCTGTGGTGGTGATCGTGGTGGTGATCGTGGTGGTGGCTGTGGTGGTGATCGTGGTGGTGGCTGTGGTGGTGGTCGTGGTGGTGGCTGTGGTGGTGATCGTGGTGGTGGCTGTGGTGGTCGTGGTGGTGGCTGTGGTGGTGATCGTGGTGGTGGCTGTGGTGGTGATCGTGGTGGTGGCTGTGGTGGTGATCGTGGTGGTGGCTGTGGTGGTGATCGTGGTGGTGGCTGTGTTGGTGATCGTGGTGGTGATCGTGGTGGTGGCTGTGGTGGTGATCGTGGTGGTGGCTGTGGTGGTGATCGTGGTGGTGGCTGTGGTGACGGTTGTGGTTGTGGTCGTGGTGGTGGCCGTGGTGGTTTGTTTGTTTTTGTTTTTAATGGTTTTACGGCGCTTGCAACACATTTAGTTTATATCAGCGCCAGTAAAAACGAAGAAAATGGGATAGTAAAAAGTTCTAGAATTACAAGTAAAGCACCCAAGGAAAGACATAGATTCCAAGAGCATACCACCAATGTACTTAGTTTGAGATCATCTATAAGTCTCATCCGGACACAAGCACAAAATCCAACAAAGAGGAACACACTCAATTGCTTACATTATACATTGAAAATAACAAATATAATAATACATAACAGAGAGATGATTTACAATGAAAAAATAGCATCTCCCAAAACAATAACTATGCATTTGACTGTTTCCCTCCGAGCTAGGACTCCGGCCAGGACCAGGACAAAACCAAGTAATCCCATTCCAAGACAAGGACAGAAAGCATGTTGGAAAACAGATATAAGTGGATAGAAGACACAGTATGTACCCTCCTGCCCACGATGGGAGGTCAGGAACCCCACCCAGGTCGTGGTGGTGGCCGTGGTGGTGGTCGTGGTATTTGTGGTAAGGGTGGTTGCTGTGGATATATGATTATTATATGGACTAAATTGGTTTTAGTGGAGGTAGTGGTCGTTGTCTTGAGAATGATTTGTGATGGCTCTAGCAAAAACGATTGTTGTTGTTGAAGATGTCGTGAGGGGACTGGTGGCGGTGATGGTGGTAGTGATAACATAATAAAATAAAAATTAAATAAAATCCCTTTTATTCATCCCATAGGGGAAATTTTTCTTAAAAGTCTATTCCAAGGGAAAACTGGAATAACCCAGGCGTTAGCCGCAGTGCAGCGCCACACATTGAGCTTGCTTCTTCAAGAACATACAGAGCGGCGGGTTATCGAACTCGGTACCTTTTGGGTACAAAGATAGGCTTGTGCCACTGAGCCGCGTTGTCCCATGGTAGTGTTAGTGAAGTGGGTAAAGAGGTGGTTGGCTTGTGGTTGTAGGGGTATCGGTGGTAGTTATGATGTCTGTGGTAGCAATGGTGGTGGTGGTTTTGCAAATGTTGAAAGTGGTGGTAGTGTTTATGATGATGGTAGTGGTGATGATGGGGATGTTGGTGATGATGATGATGGTGGTAGTGATGGTGATGGTGTAAGTGTTGAAAGTGGTGGTGCTGTTAATGATGATAATCGTGAATCTGGTGGTGATGATGATGATTGTGATGGTGGTGGTGCTGGTGTTGGTCGGAGTCATGGTGGTGGTGATGGTTGTAGTGATTCTGGCGATGGTGATGATGATGTTGGTGACATTGGTAGAGTAGTGGTGGTGGTGGTGGTGGTGGTGGTGGTAGGGGTGTTGGTGTTGGTGGTAGTGGTGGTCGTAGTGGTGCTGGTGTGGTGGTGATAGTGATGGTAGTACTGGTGTAGGCGATGGTGGTGGTAGTGTGTGGTGTTGGTAGGGTGATGGTGGTTGGGGTGGTAGCGGTTGTGGTGGCGATGGTACTGGTAGTAGTGGTGGTGCTGGTGTTGCTTTTAGGGTGGTGAAGTGGGGATTGAGGTTGCAGTGTTTGTGATGGTGGTTATAGTGGTGATGGTAGGGTGGTAGAGGTAGTGGTGGTGCAACTGTTGAACTTGTTGTGGTAATAATGATGGTGTTCTTATGTAATGCAAAGTTTACAATCTTTAGGAAAATATGAAAATACCACATATACAAGTTTCCACTCATAATTTTTGTTCTATTTCCTCACCATAATTTGCATGAATTCAGCTGCCCACAGCCATTTATAAATCATTTAGATATTGCTTGGCAAAACCTTTTTCCTGTCACAATATACAACAAAATGATACCATAGATTTAGAACTAGAAATCAAGAAGCGTGTTAATTCCACCAGAGAATATTCGAGGAGAGAAAGGAAAGCGAGGGGTTACATCCGTCATCGCAACGCCGCGTTGGTTACGAATTTCGTGTCCGTAAACTGTCGACTGTGTGCGAAAGAGAGAGAGAGAGAGAGAGAGAGAGAGAGAGAGAGAGAGAGAGAGAGAGAGAGAGAGAGAGAGAGAGAGAGGGGGGGATTTAGCACGCCTCTGCCTCCTCTCGATGACTGTGTTTTAAGGCGACCTATGATAGGAGACCTGAGCGATTACTGTGATATATAGCAATGCCACTAGGTTTTCAATGAAGTCCAAATCGCATTGCTTCCACTGCCCGCTAATAAAGAAAAGAATGAAATTATATTGGACGTTTGAATCAACTCGAACTCCGAAGAGAAAAGGTCAATCTTTTGTGAATTATCCAGGATATACATGTTTCGTTTCACAACCCTCCGAATAAATGGCAAAGTGTATAAAAATCTCGTTTAACCGAACTTTCCTTTAAGACACGTTCACACATTCATAAAAAACAAACAAGAATACATAGTTTATCTTCTACCGTGATTGGAAAATGAATTAGGAGCAAGCAGGTGTTGGATTTTATGGAAATGATTTGACTTTGTTTTTCCTTTAATGGCTTCAGCTCAATTATATTCCGATGTAGACCTAACAAAAAATAAAAATAAAAAAAGAAAAACAACAAACAAACAAAAATTAAAGGTTGCTGAGTATTAAAGCACCTAATGTGCTGCATCTATCATTGTCGGTATGTTGGGGTAATATCTTTTTCTACAAGGTGTTAGTCACTTCCTTAACAAACTTCTCTAATAGTAAATAGTCGCCAATAGTATACTAATATCTGATCCTAAAGATTAAATTTTAAAACAACTTAGCATTTATAAAGAATAATAGCCCTAAAAGT
>NC_088374.1:13137356-13179622 GCF_034508935.2 Berghia stephanieae
TTGTAATACAGCACATGAACACAGATGCACACATCGAGTTTTGATTTTAATTACAATCCATGCGATACTGCTGATGAGTACCAAAATTTTTATTCAAGTGTACCAAAATTTACAAGCAATTAAAATTAGTAGATCTACATCTTGCAGTGTTAAAAAAAATAAAATAATAATGATAATAATAATAATAATAATAATAATAATAATAATAATAATAATAGTAATAATAATAATAATAATAATAATAATAATAGTAATAGTAATAATAATAATAATATTAATAATAATAATAATAATAATAATAATAATAATAATAATAATAATAATAATAATAATAATAATAATAATAATAATAATAACAATAATAATAATAATAATATTAATAATAAAAAAAAAAAAAAAAAAAAAAAAAATAATAATAATAATAATAATAATAATAATAATAATAACAACAGTAATAATAATAATAATAATAATAATAATAATAATAATAATAATAACAATAATAATAATAATAATAATAATAATAATAATAATAATAATAATAATAATAATAATATAATAATAATAACAATAATAATTATAATATAATAAAGTTAAAAAACAACAACACTATATATTTTTTAAAAATAAATACTTTTTCAAATGAAACTAATAAAGTGAAATTGTTTTCCCCGATATCCCAACATATTACAAGACAATAAATATCCATAATTCCCCCCACCCACCCCCAATTGGACACGGCATTGCCTGACATCAGTTAATCTCCACTGACCTCAGACAGGTAGCTAACAGGGAAGGGTAATGAGAGTTCCATCCATTGATTAACCTCTAGTGCTGATTTCACGGAGTAAGTAAACATATGTTCTGATTGGCTGGAAACGAGGCGATCTCATAGGGGTAAAAAAAAAAAAAAAAGCGTATTTTTATTGGTTAAGAGATTGAGATGACAATGGTTGGGTATCAAACATTGGTGATATCAACTGCCGATTATTGTTATAACGATGTTGCTAAACAGGGTGCATGTCGCTATTTTGGGGTTTTTTTTTTAATTACGAGTACTAATAATATACAGCAAAAAAAACAAAAAAAAAAAAAATAGGGATCAGAGGTCAATGTCGTTATCCAGGGGACGTAAATATTAAAAAATGTCGTTATCCAGGGGTTGTAGAAAATGGTAGGGGCTGCCTGAAGCCTGTGACTGTGATCATGAAAATACTAATGAAAGAGTGAAAATGGAAAGGCTTCATACGGGAACAATGCAAACAATGGACGTTTCAGGTACAAACCCTTCCTCAGCACAACAATACACAATTGAGTACAGACAATACAAGTTATTTTGCATTTTATTTTATTTTGTTTTCCACGTTAATTTGTGTATCGTTGTGCTGACGAAGGGTTTGTACCTGAAACATTCATTGTCTGCATTGTTCCCATACGAACCCTCTACATTTTCATTCTTTCGTTAGTATCCAGGGGTTGTCAATATTAAAAGACGTCCTTATCCAGATGTAGCACCGTTTTTCTAATCTACCTGTGTAAGAACTCCACTGTTAACTTAAACTTATCAGGATCATCATAAATCAAACCAAACATATTGGCCCTGTTTAAAGCTAACTGCAACTTTTCCTTATTTTCACATCTCAAGGTGACATCAGCTTTACTTAACAAAGAATCCATGACCAGGGGATATTCCTTACCATTGTTTGATACTATATACGCTTCCACAGCAAGGAACCAACCATCTGGTCCGTCAAGGGAAAATCTATAACTTCCTTGGACTGGAATTGTGTACACACCTGTCTTGAGATCAAAGTAATCGAAGTACATTCCTATATTGTGTGTAACAAGAGGGTTTTGCTGGTGCTCAGATGTAAAGTTTTTCAGATGAAGTCTCTGAGAGAGCCAGGTTTGCAGATACACCTCAAAATGGACTGAAAATTTAATCTTGCGGCGCAGCTCTGGGTGAAAGATTAAAATGGAAATTATCAAATACTTCACTTTGTTATAAAATTTTAAGTTTTTTAAATTTTGTGATTGTGAAGAAAATAAAGGAAAAGGAGTCACCTTGATTCAAGGTCTTTGATACTAAATTGCTGGCAATTCCTATGAACTTACCAACTTTTCACATAAAAATTGGGATAATTTAGGGGCAAAATATACATAAAGATGGGACAGTGATGATGCTGATGAAGATGATGATGATGATAATGATTTTTTTTTATAATTAGAATAGCAAAATACTGTTGAAATCGGAGAAATAATTGTAAATTAGCGGAGTTGGGACTCAGAACAAATTTCCTGAATTTTCAGACAAAATCAGGAAAGTTGGCGGCACCTACCAAAGTCAGAATTTTTGGTTGTGCAAAACCAACGTTAGGATAAACAATAAACCATAATGATCAAGCGTTTGATATGTGACTCTTGAAGTATTCCTATATGTCTGCCTGTACTTATGTCACATCTATGCATACCTGCCTACTTGAAACATTCCAAAATCAGTAAAAAACAACTTTCATCAGTAATGAATGATAAAATCTCAGTAATACTAAACCACAAGCAGTACCTGAAACTATATTAAAGTCCCTAAAACCAACTATTAAATTCCCCAGAACCAAATCTAAGTCCAATCCCCAATTAAAGAAATATCCATCTGACTGTACAATAGTTACTTACCATCCTCACTTAGTCTTAGGTAATTTATGTCTGTCCCTGCTGATGCTGATGGTGCCTGTTGGTCGTGTTGTTGATGATGTTGATGCGACAACTGCTGAGGTTTCTCACTGAGTAGCTGCTGTTGTTGTTGCAGTTGACGTGGCTGTTGCTGGTTTTTCTTTTGTTGCTGTTGATGTAGCTGTTGTTTCTGCTGCTGCTGTTGTTGCAGTTGTTGCTGTTGTTTCTGCTGCTGCTGTTGTTGCAGTTGTTGCTGTTGTTTCTGCTGCTGCTGTTGTTGCAGTTGTTGCTGTTGATGTGGCTGTTGTTTCTGCTGCTGCTGTTGTTGCAGTTGTTGCTGTTGTTTCTGCTGCTGCTGTTGTTGCAGTTGATGTGGCTGTTGTTTCTGCTGCTGCTGTTGTTGCAGTTGTTGCTGTTGATGTGGCTGTTGTTTCTGCTGCTGCTGTTGTTGCAGTTGTTGCTGTTGTTTCTGCTGCTGCTGTTGTTGCAGTTGTTGCTGTTGATGTGGCTGTTGTTTCTGCTGCTGCTGTTGTTGCTGTTGATGTGGCTGTTGTTTCTGCTGCTGCTGTTGTTGTTGCAGTTGTTGCTGTTGATGGGGCTGTTGCTGTTGTTGTTTCTTCTTCTTTTGTTGCCGTTGACGTGGCTGTTGTTGTTGTTTCTGCTCTCTCTCATTTTCATATTTCTCAAGAGAGTCCTTCATTTCAACAATATCATCATTTACAATCTTCTTCATGTCCTGAACCTGATGGTTTTGAAAGAACAAATTTTAAATATACAAAGCCAGAGAATAAGTGTGCAAGAATTATATAATAATAATAATAATAATAATAATAATAATAATAATAATAATAATAATAATAATAATAATAATAATAATAATAATAATAATAATAATAAAAACAAAGTTGAGAATCTATGGCGACAATGTATACGTGGTATCTGAGATATAGTCACGAAAGAGTGAAAATGGAGAGGCTTCGTATGGGAACAAAACAGACAATGGACGTTTCGGGTACAAACTCTTCGTCAGCACAACAATTCAAAAATTAACGTGGAAAACAAATAAAATATAATGCATAAAAACTTGTCGTCTGTACTCCATGGTGGTTGGAGTACTCCAATGAATGGCAATCAAACATGCCAAAAATGGACAATACATTACCAACCCCACTCTGCACCTTCCTGACTTTAAAACAGCAAAAGGAAAACACTGGGTCACCGCGAACTAACTTAGAACCAACCATGGTCGCAGCAAAGAAAGCCTCTATCGATGGAGACTCATTGACTCACCGATCTGCCAATACTGCAAAGGGGCACGTCAAACCATCGATCATCTGGTCCTACAATGCCCAGTAACAAAATTGGAAGGGGAGTACTCCAACCACCATTGAGTACAGATAACACAAGTTTTTTTGCATTACATTTTATTTGTTTTCCACATTAATTTGTGTATTGTTGTGCTGATGAAGGGTTTGTACCCGAAACGTCCATTGTCTGTTTTGTTCCGATACGAGGCCTCTCCATTTTCACTCTTTCGTTAGTATTTTACAATTACCGGCTTCAGGCAGTCCTATGGTTTTTTACTGAGAAAAAGTCCCGCTATATCCATGCATACGGAATTTGATTTCTTGCTGAGATTTGTGACTACCTGGATTTGTCAATGTTGTCCTTTGCTCTCACTGAGCGAAGCCTTCCACAACCCTTTAACTCTCTCTTTACCGATATTTTCAGGATTTTCCCCAAAACTTCACACCCAACTAACAAGAAAATATATTTTTTATCACTCAGACACAATAGCAGTAAGGTTCTTGCGATACATAATTTCTTTAGCAAAACATGCTCTACAACACACTGTTCATTTTCTTTAAATTTTATGATGTACAAAATAAATCTGAATAAGAAAAATGTTGGTTGTATCGTAACGAATGTGACGATTTTCCTATAGTTGGTAAGGAGAGGGTTAACCTCTGTAGTGATTATTCTCTTATTAATCCAGTTGGCAGATTAATCTATCCACCCTTTATTCGAAAATTACTGACAAATTTGTTTACCTCTCCATCCCTTTTCAAAGAACAAGTTCTCAATTAAAATCACTCAATCCTAGATATTTTTGCTACTTTTCAAAATCAAAAAAAAAAAAAAAAAAAAAAAATGAGCATGTACATAAATAGTTTTAATCAACTATCATTTACGTATAAAAACTAAAAAACATTCGCTTTGATACTATGCATATAATTAGTCTCAGAAAAATTTAATAAATAAGCATGGGGTAAGAAGTAACCCTGGGTAAACTACGGATATAGTCGATGTTAGTGTTGAGTGAGTTAATGTAAGATCTTCGTAAAATGCACGGGGATAGTGGGACTAGCAAATAATGTTCGTTGTAGTACATAGTTTTTCTCAATTGGGTACTAATCTTGTGACTCACAACCCCATTGTAGCCATGCTCCAAGTAATATTTCCCCATTATAGTCATGCACGATTTATATGAATTATATAGGCCATAGAACAGGGATTTTAAAATTTCCTGTTGCAACTGAGGCCGTTGTAAGCGAGCTGTACTGTAACATCATTGTTTTGTATTGTTACGGTTATGCCCCGGGCCTATGTCTAATAATAATAATAATAATAATAATAATAATAATAATAATAATAATAATAATAATAATAATAATAATAATAATAATAATAATATATAATAAATGGCATTTACATAGTGTACACTTAGTGTACATAAAGGACATCTTGTAATTTAAAAGAGAAAACGGAAACAATATTCACATGGGTTCCTTTTGGTGCAAAAGTAACTCTCACTTCAAGCAACTGTAATCAACCAAACCATAAAACCAACTACGTAAGAAATCACCAACTTTTAAAATCACTCATTATGGCATCATGTTTTTGATTATCTTATCTATCTTATCTTATCTTATCTTACTAAAGGCTTAATAGGAATTATCCTTTAAATGCCTTATACAATAGTTTATATAATTACAGAATCTCATATATGACTTGCATTGTATCATTCACAGACAGTTTTACACAACTTTGAATGTCAGGAAAAATGTATCAATACGGCAATGTAAAATCAAAAAATACTTTCATAGAATACTGGTAATTGAAAATTGGTCATGATCGAATGTGTTGTGTTAAGTAATTAGAATTTCATTAATGTGAATGAAATTTTGACAACATAAAGGATTTCAAAATTTTAAGTAAGAGACCTCTAAACATGTGACAGTTTTTCTTTTTTGAGCGACCTGGTATATGTGCAGCGACGTGGTCATGTGGTATGACACTTACCTTTGGACCGGAAAGTCCAGAGTTCAAGTCCTGCAAGTGGTGACTCTACCGTATGAGCTATCCACGCTCTCCCTGACCAGGCCGAGTTGTCACACAAGTAAGGTCGCAGGTTCGAACCCCTATCGCCCCAGCGAAATTTTTATTCTCTAGTCTTCTGGCACTTTTCTACTCACTTCATTTCTTGTTGGTATCAACATAAGTGCCTGCTCCACTCACTTTTCTCAATATTAAGGATTGCATGTCATATGTTTACCTCTTTCCTGACGTCTATAGCATCTTGCATGGAGACGTGGACACGATTGAAGATTTTAATGTTTCTCTCCAGTTGTTCTTCATTACAATCTACTTTGGCCTGTAACGTGGAGCACTGATGGGGTAAAAATTGTTTGTTAAAGTGGTATTTGTGGAGGTGATGATGACGATGGAAATGATAATGATGATGATGAAGATTTTGATAATGATGCTGATGATAATGTTCATGGTAGTGGTCTTGTGGTATGACACTCGCTTTTGGATCGGAAGGTCCTGGGTCCGAGCCTCGCTCAGCACATAGTTGAGTCCTTCGAAAAGGCTCTTAACTCACATTCTCTCACCGTACTCAGATGTAAAATGAGTACCTGGATGTTAACAGCGATGTCTCTGTCCAGAAAAAATTGTAATATCGCCTAGCAGGCGTCATGTCTCATCATACATGTTAAGTGTTGTTGTTGGAAGAGGACCCCTTGTCTGTCCCTCCAGGAAAATGCGGCCGCATGGGCATCCGATGCGGCCACATCCTTTGGCCTTCCGCATCCAACTCCGCATCTGTCAGCAAAAAGCTAAATAATTCCCACTACAACAACTACTACTCCTCCTCCTACTACTACTGCTACTATTCCCACTACAACAATAACTACTACTACTACTGCTCCTCCTTCTACTACTACTACTACATTACTACAACAACTACGACTACTACTATTACTACTACTACAACTACTACACCACTACTATTACTACTATCACTACTACTGCTATCACTACTACTACTATTGCTACTACTACTACTACTACTACTACTACTATTACTACTACTAATACTTCTACTATTACTACTACTACTACTACTACTACTACTACTACTACTACTACTACTACTACTACTACGTCTAAAAAGACTATACCACTGCTACGACCACTACTACTCCTACCATTACCTCTACCACTACTACTATTACAACTATTGTTATTATTACTACAGTAAAGAATAAAACACTGTTGTTGGAATTTCGTTTCTTTTTATTCATCATTGTCATTCATGTGTATCTTGGTTTGTTTTGTTTTTTCCCTAATCATTTGACCATGTAAACGTTAGCTATTTTAGGTGACATTTTTTAAATAACCCATTCTTAACACGCTTCTCTGCCACAGAGGTTGGTGTAGCATGCTAAGGGTTTAAAATCAATGTTCTTTCAAATAGTGTACCTACTTCTTTCTACATTGTCAAGTAGTCTGGTTGTATTTCTGCTTTTTGGTTGTTTTTAATGAAACGAAACAACTTAATGTAGCTTTTAAACCTATAAGAATTCACATTTATTGTGAAAATTAGGTTTTGGGGGTTACAAAAGCACGCAAGAACATGCATAAATGTCGGATTTTTGGCATAATTTATGGCATAATGTCGATTTTATGGCATAATTTACCTTTTTTTTTTGGCATAATATTGGCATAATTTCGCCCAAAAAAATGGCATAATTCCACTGGGACAGCCTTGTAGAGCGCTTTGAGCACATTTAGTGGATATTGCGCTATAAAAAAGCAGTCCTTGGAAAACGCTCTTTACTCGCATTCTTTCACCGTACTCAGGTGTAAAATGAGTAGCTGGACGTTAACAGCGTTGTCTGTGTCCGGAAAAAGTTGCAATATCGCCTAACAGGTGTCATGTCCCGTCATACATGTTTAGTGTTGCTGTTGGCTGGGGACCCCTTGTAAAGCACTATGAGCACGTTTAGTGGATATTGCGCTATATAAAAGCTCAAAATTTTTTTTATTGGAAGTAGGTGTAGAAATGAGCAACCACCTAGTAAAATAATGTGTTGACAGATTTCTTAACCAAATAAACTACACATGCTGCTTTTCACAAAAAAAATTTGAAAATTTTCCCTAAAACGTCATAATCACACGCTTTAACTCTCTCTCCCTACCAACCATTTTCCAGATTTTCCCAAAAACGTCATAATCACACGCTTTAACTCTCTCTCCCTACCAACCATTTTCTGGATTTTTGCCAAAACGTCATAATCACACGCTTATCCAGATTCAACATGAAATACTATTGTTTGTGTGAAGAATTTAGACTGAAACATTTCATGTTCAGTGTTTCATTCTGCTTTGAAGCCGTCATCTTCATTTCTGTTAATCGAAAATTTGAATTATTGTACGTTTCTATGTTTTTTTTGGGTTTTTTTGGCTTTTTTTGTGGGCGGGAAGAGAGAGAGAGAGGCAGCTTTACTTACCTTTATGGTTAGAGATCGAAGTGCCTTGTCCATTTTTACAACTTTTTGCGACAACTTTTCAAACTGAGAAGCAAAAAAGGCACACAAAAAAAAAGGAACAGGTGAAAGAATAAAATTATATTCTGCACTGCGAAAACTTGGAACGGTATGAAATTGATAACTTAAAAATGCTTGAGATAGCAATGAACTTTATAATGTCATAGACGACAGGGAACATTTGTAACAGTGAATGACATAATCAGTCGGATGGTGAAAAGTTTTGAACTGAGATAATGACAAGTTTAGTTAGAAGGTCAATTTTGATTAAAAATGAGTTCTTGTCATAAATGATTAAATCAACCCTTTTGTACACCTTCGGGAAAATATCAAAGCTTAATTTCACTTCTAAATATTTTTCACAGTTAGTCAAATAAAGATTAAAATGCTCTGAGGAGCATATATTCTCTCAGAACATGAAAGAAAAATATGAAAATCCAAAATTTTCACCTTCCGACTATGTCATGCACTGACACATTTTGCTTTAAAATACATTTATGACTCATAATAGCAGCCATATTATATTAAATCAAAAATTAATAATGGATGTTTGTTATCTTTTTGTTGTTAATTTTTCCTCTATGCTTTTTTATCTGTTTCTCCCTTTTAATAGTTTTACTTCAAAGAATATGCAATGTACAACTTCCAATATACTGTTTTTTTTATTTTAAGGCCATTTAAGGAACACTTGGTCCATTTTAAAGCCTTATTTTATTTTATTTTGTTTTTATTGTTTTTAAGGGTTTTACGCGCTTACAACACATTAAAGTCATATCAGCACCAGTAAAAAGGAAGAAAATGGGATAGTAGAAAGGTCTAGAATTACAATTAAAGCATCCAAGAATAAGGCAGACAAAGGAAAATTGGTTCAAATAGGCAACAGTTGCAGATTCCAAGAGCACACCATCAGTGTACTTAGTTTGAGATCACCTAAAAGTCTCATCCAGATACAAGCACAGCCATGTACATGGATAGTTTTATTCCAATACCATTAACATGTAAAAACTAAAAAACATTAGCTTTTATACAAAGACAAAGACAACACTGTTAACAGCCAGGTACTCATTTTACACCTGAGTACGGTGAGAGAATGTGATACAGAGTCTTTTCCAAGGACTCAACCATGTGCCGAGTAAGGTTTGAACCCAAACCTTCTGATCCAAAAGCGAGTGTCATACCATTAGACCACAGAGTCACACAATACCGCCATGACTCGAAACAGCAGAATGTTTAGACCTTCATATAATATAATCTAGATATAGAGCTTTTTATGTTCCTTGATTTAATTTGCTGATAAAAAAAAAAAATAATAAAAAAGCTAAAAAAAAAATAGAGGTGCCAAAATGAGCCAATAAGATGGAGAGAAAGATAAATTGAGTAAATGTGACTCGTATATAAGGGAACAACACAAAACAAACAGCGTTTCTGCCTTATATATATATATATATATATATATATATATATATATATATATATATATATATATATATATATATATATATTTCGTGTTTACTAAAAAAAAAAAGGACAAAGGTCAAAACGTCGTTATGTCTAACCATTAATATTCCTACAATTCATTACATACTCAATTAATCAATAATTTATTTAATCCAGTCTCACCTCATTTCTTGTTGGAGACTTAACATCTTCTCCTCTTTTCTGATTTGCAGAAAGTGTCTTGTTTTCTAAACACAGCTGCAACTTTTTAATTTCCACTCTGTCATCGTCAAGTTGATTTTTCATTTCATAGTTTGACTTCCTTAATTTCACCACATCCTCTTGAAGATTTATCACCTCCCTCTCAAAATTGCGATTTTTTTCTATAACGTTGTCCAGTTTAGACAGGACTTCCTGTAGCTTGGAATCCGTTTTTGTAGCCATTATCTTTTTGATATGTTTTAAACATAATGAAATGGATCAGAGTTATCAACGATATTTGAACGTGAACAGCAAGAAGAGATTAAGATGATGATGATGATGATGATGATGATGATGATGATGATGATTATTGTCATAATAATAATAATAATAATAATAATAATAATAATAATAATAATAATAATAACAATACTAATATTAATACTACTACTACTACTACTACTACTACTACTACTACTACTACTACTACTACTACTACTACTACTACTGCTATTACTACTACTACTACTACTACTATTACTACTACTACTGCTACTACTAAGAAGAAGAAGAAGAAGAAGAAGAAGAAGAAGAAGAAGAAGAAGAAGAAGAAGAAGAAGAAGAAGAAGAAGAAGAAGAAGAAGAAGAAGAAGAAGAAGAAGAAGAAGAAGAAGAAGAAGAATATAACAATAATGCACATTTTTTGTACACACACTATCATAGCCTCCAACACAGGAGGCTCTGGGTTCATTAAAAACAGTCATATACATAGTATATGGCAATGACTGATTGTAAACATCCTGGATACAAAATAACTGTCGTCACGACATGAAAAATTGAGTACATATAAAAACTTCAAAAAATAAAAACTATAAAATGTCCATATAAAAGTGTAAATGACAGTACTGAAAACATTAATGACTACATTAAAAATAATCATCATCTAGTCAGCTGATCCTGCGTAGGACGTTGCTTTCCGAACTTTCTTGCGAAACAGATTACGGTTTTCCGCCAGTCTACTTGCTTGAGTTGTCATTCCCAGCCATTCACATATATCTTGTTCCCAGCTTCTTGTTGGTCTACCTCTTCCTCTCTTGCCGTCTACCCTTGTCTGCACAATGTGCTTTTCTAATGATTCGTGGCGAGTCGTATGGCCAAAATAGTTCAGTTTCAATTTCTTTACAGTTTGAAGAAGAATTATTAAAAATAATACATAACTAAATAAAACGATATCGATAAGAGTATTGATATCGTCGGGCAGCCATGATGAGAAGATAATGTAAACTGTTACAGGTATCATAAAGTATTGGAGTTGTTTGGCTGTGTGTAATTATATTAGAATTCTTTATAGAGTTACGCATTTCGTGTTGTGTATTCTTTGCATGTGAGTATGAATGGTGACTGCGAGAAAGTTAAAGCACTCTTTGTTCCTTAGGTACACTGTAAGACGATTGTTTGTTTTAGTTAGTTACTGAAAGAACTCCGTCCGAGCTGGTCGTATTGCATATCTATATCAAAATTTATCATGCCATATAACTTCTTTCACGAAGTCTGAGCTGAGTCATTACAAAAACAGCATTTCAGCAGGGATTTAAAAAGTGTCTGCACATGTATATAGAGAGCCCTAAAAAGTTTAGATTTTATTCTAACAGCCAGGGTATTTGTTTTAAAAACCCATGCTGTAAAAAAAAAAATGAATGAATTTGAAATTTGCCAAATTTTAATTCCACATAACTCGATGGATTTTTCGTTATTTGGCACAATTTAAAAGGAAATTAATGGACGTAAAAAATGATACCAAAATATCTGAGATTATTTCTCTTCATAACAAAGCTATGCATCTTTTACAGACCCCCCCCCCCCCCCCCCCCTAAATGTGCACAGCAATTTCCAGTCACAACTGTCTTATAGGCGAGGTGGGTCACAATTTGACTCCCACTGCTGCTGCTCACTAAACTGCCTACTTAAAGCAAATTTGAAAATAAACTGAAAATAATATAAGATGCTACCAGTGGGTTAGATTATGGTTAGTCACAAACCGTGGCAAACAAGATGCTGTTTTGTTTTTCCAACGAGTCACTGTTGGATGACATTACCCGCTCTCTTATCCGCTCGAGCAAGGGAAAATTTTCGGACAGTTACTCGAGCAGTTTGCTTCCTTCTCGACCCAAGACTGCGACATACCATATTATGTTTTGTTTGTTTTTAAGGGTTTTACAGCGCTTGCAACACATTAAGGTCATATCAGCGCCAGTAAAAAGGAAGAAAATGGGATAGTAAAAAGTTCTAGAATTACAATAAAGCATCCAAGAAAAGGGAAGACAAAGGGGAATTGGTTCAAATAAGAAACAGGTGTAGATTCCAAAAGTACTCTATCAAAGTACTTAGTTTGAGATCACTAAAAGACTCATCCAGACACAAGCACAGGTCCCCGCTAAGAGGAACACACTCAAATGTTTTACAAATCATATATAATATAAAGAAAGCATAATACAGTGCATAACAGAGAGATGATTTACAATGAAAAAATTATCATCTCCCAAAACTAACTATAAATTAGACTGTTTCCTTCTCAGCCAGGGCATCTGGCCAGGACCAGGACAAAACCAAGTAATCTCATTCCAAGACAATGACAGGAAACAATTGGAAAACGGGTATGGGGGATAGAAGACACAGCATGTACCTCCCTGCCCACTATGGGAGACATACCATTTTAGGTACTTTGGTAAACTTCCATTTCGCACTCCAGTAGGGAGCTGATAAATGACCTAGTGGATGTGACCCGATTTTTGGACTATTGAGTAATGGATCTCAGAAAAATTCCATAGATTTTTTTTTTTTATGGATGGATTTTAATGATTTATGTCTTATTTTCTTCTATCGTTTGGTTTGGTTTATTTTTAAATCAATGCCGATTTAATATATCTTTTGATTGTGGATAAAATAGGTATAATTTAGCTTTGGATAATTAAAAAATTAGAAATTTGTAAATCAAAATTTCAGTGACGGCACGTGATTTAACATCTTAACTTTTAAATAAAATTAAATTCAGGGCAAAACTGTATTCCGCATCGATGAAATTCGTTCCAGCAAAATCTTTACTCAAACTCAAACCTTAGCGGCCGTTTTAGGCCAGTTTTAAAAAAAATCCAAATGGTGGTTACTACCAGTCACAAAGTCCGTCAGTAATTAACAAAGGCAAGTAGAAGACCATTTTTCACCCTTTAAACTAACATCATTTTTCTTCTGCTTATCTAATTTTCACAATTTTGGTATTATTAGAATCGTGTTGAAAAGCATTTTAATGATAAAGGTTTCATTGAGTAAATTCAATTTGATTTTCTCTTTTTTTTTTTTTTTTTACCAAAGTACCTATATCATCAAAGTAAAAAAAAAAAAATTACGAAAAATACTCCAAGCGTTTATAATGTTAGGCATTCATTATACTCTATATGGTTTATTTGGTTCAAGATTTAGAATACATTTTCAATTATTCTCTACTTAGAATTAGAACGAGGAAACAGTGCCCCTCGTCAACAAGAGTGAAATTAAAATGTTTCGTCTTTACCAAGGTGACAGTGACAAACAGCTATCTTTGTTTATCTAAAAAGCCATTTTATAGATTATTTGTTTGTGACATAAGTTATCAAAGTAACCAAACACAGTTTCAAATACAAACCAATTCAATCAATTAGCCTACATTTCCCGAGCCTCTTTGAAAAAGTTTGGATTACGCAAAGCTCAAAGTTAACCGTGAACCAAGCAACAAACCTCAAACCAATGGAGGGGGTTTCACTTTGCAGTAATCAAGACTGCCAGATGGACACGTCGTGGCCAAACTTTCCAAATTCAGCCAAAAGGAGAATCGGGTTTCTATTATTATTTTTATTTTCAATTTATATCCTTTTCATTTAATAAAGACATTTTTCGTAGACCAGTCGATTTTTTTCATTACCAAAACTGATAACTTTTTCAAAGGGTGAACACGTTAGGTTTTATTTGGCTACCTTTAAAGTAAAAATCGATAACAAGGAACTCTGGCCATCTGGCACCCTGTCGAAACTCGTGACAGTTCAATTTCTAAGAAAAGCAATGCTTGTGTTATTTGTTGCCGAGAACTTGGGACGGGCACCATCTGATATTTTACGATATCAACTACTTAGTCTTAGATATCATATGTTTTTTTCATTTTTTTTTCATATTTAATGTTTGTTTCAGGGGCGGTTGGTCACATTGTATTTAAGGCGGCACAAATCCGAAATACAGAATCAAATTTTATTGGTCTAGTTAATCTAACTAAATTTGACCTACTTTGTATGTGTGTGTGTGTGTGTGTGTGTGTGTGTGTGTGTGTGTGTGTGGAGGGGGGTATTGCAATTGTTTGTCTTTATGTGTGCATATGTTTGCATATGTGCGTGTATTTGTGTGTGCGTGTATGTGTGTGTGTGTGTGTGTGTGTGTTAGAATATTAACGAGACGTACTCACAAAAGAGCATCAATTATCTTGGACAAAACTTGTCTGTTAACTTTCACCTGTTCATTATAACGACTCACAGACGCAGCATGTCCTGTTTCCAACTGATTTCCTATATCTACAACGTCGAAAAGTTTATATTTAACAGCATCTGTGACATGGCTATTTGATTCAGAATGTATCTTCAGTGCCTGAGAGATGTGCGTAATATCACTGAATGCTCCTGTTGTCCGTTACAGCATACATCACCAAAAAATCAAGCAATAAAAACAATGAAGCGTTTTACGGCTTTCACTGGCAGTAAGCCATTCAGCAGTTTTAAAATAATCATTATTAAATCGGCGCTGTCTCCTCGGTGTGTTAGAAACTAAATTAAAATTCACTGGTTTGTGCGGACCTAAATCTTCTACCACTATTTTCTCTTGAGGGGATAAGTGTCGGAATAATTAAAAAATCAACATGATTCATGATTGGTTACAAATTACAGAAATAACTTTTAAAAATAAAATGATTCAAGAAATCTTTCCAAAGATAAAAACAGGTAGATTTCATAAACAATGACAACAGCGATAAGACATTTTCTCTGAATACTAACGGTATGACACACAACTTTAGAATAATTGAATTTAAAAATCCACATTAAATTCCAAACGCAAAGCACTTGTTAACTTCCCACACAATCAGCGACATCTTTATAATTATACTATTATTAGACAATGCACACAATACAAGTTGAGTAGGGATCGTTGGGAGTGTGCGTAGATGAAGGACTCCGTGGGGTCAGGGATTTTTATTTATAGTACCATGGGGCTCTTCTCTGTGCATACTTTGTTTACTGTTCTTTTTGATATTTAATACATATTTAAGCAAAACCAACAATGATAAAATATATATTTATTGCCATTCTTTTCATCCGTATATCTTCGTGAAGCAAATCCTCTTCTTTCAGTGATAAAACTGATATGGTTTTAATTTATCCCAAGTAGGACCTCAGGGCGTGCATCGCTAGATTGGCCGTCTTGGCCTTATTATTTTAGCAGTGAAAGACAATAGTTAGTTGGGGAGGGAGGGTGGAGGGAGATTGGGGAGTGGTAACTAACTTTCTTCAAAGTACAACAGAGTATAGGATAAGGACAGGACGGCCAAACGAAGACTGGCTCATATAAACAAAAAAAACTTCCCCGCCACACCACACCCTCCGCTCATTGTCACCCCGCGCAGGCAACGGGGGAAAGATGAAACGTGTCGATTTGACGCCACCTTCGTGGAGCGACGCACAAGTAATCAAATATTAAATTCAAAACAAAAAGCAGTATGTGCTAAATTTTTAATTTTATCAAAATTTTAAAATTGAAGTTTTTTGTTTGGTTGACATGCTAATCTACGGAAAATATAGGGCGGCACAAAACAACTTCGCTCTATTGACCGACCGCCAGTGGTTTGTTTCTATGTAAATAAAATGAGAGAAAGACCAATAAGAAAAGGAAGATGACGGCAGCGGCAATCTGATTTTATTCGAAGATCCGCCTTTTTAAAAATTGAGCGTAAAGACAAGTCTTGTAAACAATATCTGTCTTCGTGCAATAAATTGAAGCTTACATTTCTTTACTTATCGTTAATTTTTGTCAAACAGAGGGACTGTAAGAGTGGAAATTTACATTTTTAGCTAAATATAAATAAATATATTTTTCTTCAATATAGGCTGGGTTTTTTTTTCTAAAGATATAGACGTATCTTGTTTGCTTCTTATATCAAGTCTGTACAAACTAGCCTACTACATTGATATGGACTGTACAATATAAAATTAAGGATTGATGTTGGACAGATGACGAAAAACACAACCGTAAAAATGGAGTAACGACGACTGCAAATGTAGCATATCATGCGAACTAGCAAGAAATGGACAGGTAACAGGTACAAAAAACTACAAAACCTGCCAGTGAGCTAATTAGGTACTTGCAACAAAATTCACTAACGACACTTCCCGATACCGATATCGATAAGTACCCATTAACGTAATCCCTGATCGAATAACAACATCCGACGTCGACACCATACTGGTTGCGATTTACAATTTACTGGCATTAGTTAGCAATGGTTTTTGCAGCGTTGGTTGTTTTTAAGGTCGGCATTACATAAACTCAAGAAGTGGAAAAAAAAGAATTGAGGTAGATCAGGTGAGAGAGAATTAAATATGCTTTGATAACGAACTCAGTAATCAGGCAATTAAAGGATTCAAATTCAACATCTTTGTTAAAGATTAGTTATAGCGGAGTTTCTACGTACACGGTAACTTTAGGCAGTTTAGTGAGCAGCACCCGTAAGAGTCAAATTGTGACCCAACTCGCCCATAAGAAAGTTATGACTGGAAATTGCCGTTCGCTTTTACTAAGTTTTAGGGGGGATGCATAACTTCGTTATACCTAATTATAAAGAGGAATATCGCAGATATCTTGGTATCATTATTTTCGTTACCAACCGGGCACCTAGCCTCCGGATCTATGTACACGGTGATAGTAACATACATGGTAACCTTGAATCTCGCCTTTAAATGGGTTATATTGTTAGATTTTTAAAAATAACATACACACATACAGAGCGAGGTCCATCCATTGCTTGTATTGTAGCGACAAACCAGTTACCGGAGTTACCGTGTACGTAGATCCTGAGGCTAGGTGCCCCGTTACCGTGCCTAGTTATAAGGTACAATATTGTGCGTTGGTTTGTGCCTAGTTATAATGTACAATATTGTGCGTTGGTTTGAGTTTGAGAGTATCTACCATAACAACGAGGCTGTGGGTATTCAGACTCGAGTCGGACTCAACACTTTGATCTTCTGATCCGATGGCGAGTGTCATACCACTAGACCACATAGTCCCATGGATGAAATTTTATACAAATAACTGAAAGGAAGCTCTTGATTTTACAGTTGTTACAATACTCTTCAACAACGTAACGTCACTTCCCCTAATGACGCATGGTAACTTAGTAACTGGCTCTAAACTATTGAAACAATGGCGGACGCCCTTATGAAATATTTCTCTGACGAGCATAAAAGTGTATCCAGGGGAAAAAAAAGAACATTATAAATCTGATCATGTTTTGACTTTTACACATTCTGATCACAAGACATATGAAAAGTTCTAGCCAGCATGAGGAATAAAAAGTACCGATTTTCTTTGTTTAGAACCACGATGGCCGCCGTTGCTGGGCAATGTGACATCAGACTATTGAATCCAATTAGCACCATAAACATGTTTATTGTCTTTATAGGCTGTTCGAAACGCAACTCCCAACCCAAATATTAGTATCTTGATGGAGACTTACTTAAAAGGGTCAATAATATTCCAGCAAACAAAGCCATGCGGCTATGTGGTCTAGTGGTATGACACTCGCTTTCAGATTGGAAGATCCTGGGTTTGAGCCTTGCGCTCTGCGCATAGTTGAGTCCTTGGAAAAGGCTCTTTACTCACATTCTCTCACCGTACTCAGGTGTAAAATGAGTACCTGGTAGTTAACAACGTTGTTTTTGTCCGAAAAATTGTAATGTAGCCAAACAGGCGTCATGTCCTGTCCTACATGTAAAATGTTGCTGTTGACCAGGGACCCCTTGTAAAGTGCTTTGAGCACTTTTTTTTAAAGCCACGAAAGCATACTTTACACAATCTGGTCAAATCAAATATTGAGGCAGACCAACAACAATTACACAGTGTTAAACAGAGACTTGAAGCACCTCAAGAACCATTAAGAGTTAAGGCTGGAGAAAGATCTTTAATGCAGACCCACAGTCCTTCACAAAGGATAGAGTCTGACGTGAGCTTATTTGCAGGTCTCATAACCCAATTCATTATGGGCTCATTTTTGTAATGGAAATCTCAGAAAATGATGCAAAATATTGTCCATTCCAACGATGTTAAAGACAAAATCTGATTTTTTTGGGATGGTTTTTTTCTTGTATGTTTCTTTTCTTGCTTGTCTGGTACCTTTCATAAACCCTTATTCAGATCTGTATCTTTTACTGGTGCCTGCTCTCTAGTTTTTAATGTTAAACAAGGCCATAATTGCGTTCGGATGTCAGATGATAGAGATCACTGTAGCAAATTCATCGATAGAATTAGCGAAGCTGTCGAGGTGTCCCAATCTGTCCTTCCAGGAAGATGCGGCCACATAAGCATCCGATGCGGCTGCCTATTGTGGTCTTTCGCATCCGTCAGCAAAAAAGCTATTAAAAATTTGCCTTTTAAAAAAAAAAGAAATTGTTGGCCTTGAATTTTCGTGAATTAAGCTGATGCAGAGCGAAGTTTCGCACTATACAACCTGGTCTTTTCTGACTGCAGGCATTCTGTGAGTGATGATAGCCTCAAGGGTCTTGTTTTCATGTATTATAACAATTTCATTGATTCTTTGTTGTAAATGGTAATATTTCTTAATTTATTTATAGCAGTTCACACATCTTTGAAAGGTCATTTTCAAAGACATTCATGTGATTTTCAAATATGACTTTTTAGGTTCTATTCATAAGAATTAGCAGTTCTTGCCAGAATTTCATAATTTCAAATAAATGCAGTCTCAGTATTGCCAGTAATAAACAAAATATTGTTGAAATTTGTTTTCATTTTATTTATCATTGTCATTCATGTGAATCTTGTTTTTTCCTACTCATTTGACCATGTAAACGTTAGCTATTTTAGGTGACATTTTTAAATTAACCCATTCTTAACACGCTACTCTGCCTTGGGTGGCCTCTTTCTGACTGCCACAGAGGATGGTGTAGCATGCTTAGGGTTAAAATCAATGTTCTTTAAAATTGTGTACTTCTACATTGTCGAGCAGTCTGGCACATATTTCTGCTTTTAATTTTTTTTGATGAAACGAAACAACTTGATGAAACAAAACAACTTGATGTAGCTTTTAAACATATTTATTGTGAAAATTAGGTTTTGCGGTTTACAAAAGCACGCAAGAACATGCATAAATGTCAGATTTTTTTTCATATTTTTATGGCATGTCGAATTTATGGCATAATCTATGGCATAATTTGCCTTTTTTTTTTTTGGCATAATTTTGCCAATAAAATGGCATAATTCTGCGGGGACAGCCCAATCAGTTGATTAGGAAGTGGAGGACGATAAGTCAGTGAGGTCGCTACTATCTCCATATGGAGAAAAACTTCAACAAGTCACCTACACTGAATACCTTGGAGTGACTCTCATTGATCTGTCATCTGCATTTTTTGCGGCCGCAAATATCAGGGCGATCCGCAAATTTTGGCAAATTTCTCAAAATTGGCAAATCGTGGCAAATTTTGGGAAAATTGTCAAATCGTTTGGCAAATTTCGGGAAAAAAAGAAGCGAAAACAAAATAACGGGGAAAAAAGTGCGAAACTTGAGAAATGTTGCAGCTTTGCCTGGGCCCAAACCAAGGGAAGCTACTCTCTACGGATAATGATCCTTTAAAATCTTTGTAACAACGCTAGCCTCCTTAAATGTAATAAATTGTCTTTTATATATATTCTTTCTGTCTAGGTGGGGATCCTGACCTCCCATAGCGGGCAGGGAGGTACATACTGTGTCTTCTATCCCCTTATATCTGTTATCCAACATGCTTTCTGTCTTTGTCTCGGAATGAGATTACTTGGTTTTGTCCTGGCACTGGCCGGAATCCTAGCTGGGAGGGAAACAGTCAAATGCAGTTATTGTTTTGGGAGATGATATTTTTTTTCCTTGTAAATCATCTCTCTGTTATGTATTATTATTTTTATTTTGAATGTATAATGTTAACATTTGAATGTGTTCCTCTTTGTTGGATTTTGTGCTTGTGTCTGGATGAGACTTGTAGGTGATTTCAAACTAAGTACATTGGTGGTATTCTCTTGGAATCTACATCTGATCCCTATTTGTTCTCAATTCCCCTTTGTCTTACTTTTTCTTGGGTGCTTTAATTGTAATTCTAGAACTTTTTACTATCCCATTTTCTTCCTTTTTACTGGCGCTGATATAACCTAAATGTGTTGCAAGCGCCGTAAAACCCTTAAAATTAATTAATTAATTATATTCTTTCTGTATCGTGTGTTAATTTTTACTGAAACGCTTAGTTCTCCTTGGCAAATTTTGGTCTTTTTGGCAAATTTTGGGGGGTTTTTTGGCAAATTTTGTGAAATTTTAGGTCCCAATTTGGCAAAAAATGCAGATGACAGATTAATGACATGAGATTGAGATGTACCCATCATGTATAGAACGTCACCAATAAAACCCTAGTCTAAGTCCTAGGCCATGTCCGATTGACAGACCAACTTGGCACCACTACTGACCGAAGTGATATGTTTTCTCAAATACTCTTCAACAGTCGTAACGTCACTTCCTTCCTAATGACGCATGGTAACTTAGTAACACTGGCTCTAAACTATCGGAACAATGGCGGACGACCGTATGAAATATTTCTCTGGTGAGCATAAAAGCGTTTCCAGAGGAAAAGAAACATAAATTTGATCATGTTTTGACTTTTACACATTCTGATCACAAGGCATATGAAAAGGGAATGAAAAGTTCTAGCCAGCATGAAGAATAAAAAGTAATGATTTTCTTTGTTTAGAACCAAGATGGCCGCCGTTGCCAGGCGGCGTGACATCAGACTACTGAATCCTATTTCCAATCCCCAATTGAGCACAAATTGCCTGATAGAGTTGGCTTATTTATTTATTTACTTTTTTGGGGGGAAGGGGGGGGGGGTAGGCATGTAATTACTAGAACTCTCACATTGGCCATTACTGTTTATAGCCAATTTTAGAAGTCATAGTATAGTTATAATTAGACATCCATGAAGACAGAGAAAGTGGCCTTGTGGGAAAGTAAATAAATGACAAATGTCCTTTGATTCAGGAAACTACTATCAAAATAAACTTCCATCACCTTTTTTTTAATTGCTTATGTTGTTGTGAATGTTTACGACTTTTGAGAGTGATTTTATTCAGACTTGAATTTTGTAAGTAAACCTTATGTTCTGATTTAAACATTAGGTTTAAACCGTTGTAATAGTAATATCATTTTGGAGGAGACTGGTAATTTTTATAGAATATTGTTTTATATAAAAGGTCACTTTTTTAATTAATTAATTTTTTTTCCAGAAATTCGGAGGGAAAATGGCTCAAAACACGGATTCTAAGCTCCAAGAAGTTCTGTCTAAACTGGACAACGTTTTAGAGAAAAATCGCAATTTTGAGAGGGAGATGATACATCTTCAAGATGAAGTTGTTAGATTAAGGAAGTCAAACTATGAAATGAAAAACCAACTTGACGATGACAGAATAGAAATTAAAAAGTTGCAGCTGTGTTTAGAAATATTAGATAACAAGGCACTTTCTGCAAATCAGAAAAGAGGAAAAGATGTTAAGTCTCCAACAAGAAATGAGGTGAGATTGGATTAAATACATTATTGATTAATTATGCAATATATAATTAAATGAATGAGAATACGCACGAAGCCTAAAAAGTGTCCACCAATGAAAGCATTCAGCGCCATTTTATCTTAGGCTGGGAATGTAAGTATTACCATTCATTCGGTCTCTATGTCAACAGAACGGCACAAGAAAAACAACAAACAATATCAAAATCCACAATAGAATGAATCAGAACTGTTGCGTATATTTATGCCACAATAAAGCTGTCAAAAAATGAAGTTAGAGAATGTGTGTAATCATGTATTATAATAACCTACAATGTGTTTTCCAACCACCACATCATCACCGTCACTACTACTACAACCACCATTACCACTTCATCACTACCACAATTACTACAACCACCACCACTGCATCATTATCACTACCACTACACCACCACCACATCATCATCACCACTGCAACGACCACCACTCCATCATCATCACTACCACTACTACTACACTATCACTACCACCACTATTACAACCACCACCACCACATCATCATCACGACCCCTACAACTGCAACAACCACCACCACATCATCATCACTACCTCTACTACTACAACCACCACCACAATATCATCACTAACACTACTACTACAACCACCAGCACCACATCATTATCACTACCACTACTACTACACCACCACCAGCACATCATCATCACTACCACTACTACTACAACCACCGCACCACATCGTCATCACTACCACTACTACTGCAACCACCACCACCATATCACATCATTACCACTACTACTACAACCACCACAACCACATCGTCATCACTACCACTACTACTGCAACCACCACCACCATATCATCACCATTACAACTACTACTACAACCACCACCACCACATCATCATCACTACCACTACTACTACAACCATCATCACTATCACTACAACTACAACTACAACCACCACCACATCATCATCACTATCACTACTACTACAACTACAACCACCACCACATTATCATCACTACCACTACTACTGCAACCACCACCACCATATCATCATCATTGAAATTTATTTTTTAAATTGAGCTTTATATAGTGCAATATCTACTAAATGTGCTCAAAGCGCTTTACAAGGGGTCCCTGGTCAACATTTAACATGTAGGACGGGGCATGACGCCTGTTAGGCGATATTACAATTTTTCGGACAAAGATAACTCTGTTAACGGCCAGGTACTCATTTTACACCCGAGTACGGTGAGAGAATGTGAGTAAAGAGCCTTTTCCAAGGACTCAACTATGCGCCGAGTGTGAGGCTCGAACCCTGGACCTTCCGATCCGAAAGCGAGTGTCATACTACTAGACCACATAGCCGCATCATTATTACCACTACCACTACAACCACCCCCACCACATCATCATCCCGACCACTACTACTACAACCACCACCACCATATCATTACAATTACCACTACAACTACAACCACCACCACATCATCATCACTACCACTACTACTACAACTACAATCATCACCACCACCACATCATCATCACTATTACTACTACAACTACAACCACCACCAACACCACATCATCCTCACTACCACCAGTACTATAATCACTACCATTAGGTTTTGGAGCTTTACTTCATTTGAAAGAAGGAAACTTCGGAATTGTATTTGGCATTGTGTTTATATATCATAATATAATTCTAATCAGTTATCTATTTAGAACTAGATACTATACAATATGTATGCCAAATACCACCCCAATTCCCCTTTCTTGTGTGCTATCCACCTGATTTGTGGATAGCTCATACGGTAGAGTCACGCTCTCACCGGCCTGGCAGAGTTGTCGTATCAATAAGGTCGCAGGTTCAAACCCCATCACCGCCGCGAAATTTTTTTTATTCTCTATTGTCTTCTGGCACTTTTCTATTCACTTCATCTCTTGTTGTTACAAGTAAAAGTGATACAAAGCTGCAAGAGGCTGGGGACTGTAAAAATAAACAAAAATTAATATGGCAGCCTCAAAATAGAACAAAATACCAAACCCAGAACATTTTGGGCTCAAAATCCTTCTTTAGCCAACAACAACAATGAAAACATGAATACATTATAAATACAATACAATAAATATTTCATAGTATCGTCTGATTCTGAACTCGAAGGTCCTGGGTTCAAATCCCAATGGGGATAACTTTTTTTTCAATATTTCTTATTTTATTACCTACTCTGTTCTATTTATTTTTAAAAACTTTTATATTAATCATTTTATATTTTATTTTTATTCATCATTTTATAATAGATTTTTTGTTGTTGGCTGAAGAAGGGTTTTGAGCCTGAAATTGTCCATGTTTATTATTTTTGTTCTTTTTTGAAGCTGTTGTATGCATCGTTTGTTTATTTCCTGTTAATGTCTCTTACTTGTATTCTTGGTGTGCACGGTAGCAAGGCTAGGTGGACCCCACACCACAAAACTACACAGCAGGCCTTACACCATAAGACTACACAGCAAGCCTTACACCACAAGACTACACAGCAGGCCTTACACCACAAGACTACACAGCACACGAATATTAATTTCTTCCAACACACCATGGTATTCGATCGCTTTTACAGACCAGTTTACAGTACGAAAAAATTTGTAAAATTACGATATTTTCGATCCAATTTCAAAACATCATGAGCATTTCAAATTCATTGACTTTGACACTTATTGAAAACAAATTGGAGGTGTGCATCCGGGAGTGGGACAGTGTCTCAGTCCGGATACCGATTTTGGACCACTCTTAGCTTTCATCTCTCCATTGGCCATTCCAACAGAATTGCATTTAGGTTGGTTGCGCCCTTTGGGTCATTGAGGTACTTAGGCTTTCACACGACGTCAACGTGGTGATCCAGCGTAGAAGCGTCGCTGAATACTGTGCCCCGGTTTGGACTCGCAGTGCCCATGTACATAAAGTGGACACTCTACTTAATGATACTATGAGAACCGTCTCGGGAGACTTAAAATCCACACCAATAGCATGGCTACCAACCTTAAGCAGCAGTCAAGAACGAATCAAGAGTTTCTGGCCAAACCAAGAACGAATCAAGAGTTTCTGACCAAACCAAGAACGAATCAAGAGTTTCTGACCAAGTCAAGAACGAATCAAGAGTTTCTGACCAAAGTCAAGAATGAATCAAGAGTTTCTGACCAAAGTCAAGAATGAATCAAGAGTTTTTGACCAAAGTCAAGAATGAATCAAGAGTTTCTGACCAAAGTCAAGAATGAATCAAGAGTTTCTGACCAAAGTCAAGAATGAATCAAGAGTTTCTTACCAAATCAGAACGAATCAAGAAATTGTTGGCTTGAGACATTTAAAGAGATACACAGCATTGTCTTTCAAGTAGTATTTAAAAGTCTGTGTAGTAGTCGAAGTGTTTATATTACCATGTAAAGGGAATTAATCCTTGGTCCTTCACACCCTATGTTATTCTTGAGTTGCATCCCTTGAATGAGCCATAAAAATGATCAACACAATGGCTACCAGTTGGTTTGTCAGTTCATTACAGTCTGCTCAAGTTGACACAACTATTGTCAATGAATTGAAAATTACACATTCTAATATGGTTGAAACATGATTCTTATAACAAGCAGTGGTCCGCGCATAGCATAGTTATATTCACGCGTTTCACCACAACCCCTTTTTCATCGGCTTGAAAACCCCGGAATAAATAACCCCTGGGTAACGTCAGAATTTTCCCATCCCAAGCGATGTTTTATCCACGGGTTCAACTGTATGTATATCATTTGTGACCCCTCATCTCAAAACGGTATTATGTCGGGATGGACCAGGTGCTAAAGAGTTAAATTATAGTCAAACTGGTTTAAAATATGAAACGTTGGTATATAGCAGAGTAAAATATTATATTCCTTCTCCTCTATAAAGCATACAAACTCAACTTAAGTCTAATATTTCTGGCTATAAATCCCATTTTCACCATCTTAATCATCCCGACTTAATACCGTTTTGAGACGAGGGGTCACATTTGTCCATGGGTGCCAGCAGGAAGAAGTGCTGAAACCTGAAACTAAAATCTTTGCCAAACCTGAAAATGTTCTAACTGAAAATGCGGCCTAAACATTACTCTTATTTCATCACCGTTTTCATATCAATATTAAATTATTACACAGCAAACTGAAAACACTGAAACCGGAGGTATTTGACTTTGAGATATTGCGAAACCGGAATTCCGGCATGAACCGGAAAACTGGCACCCATGCATTTGTCTCTGAAAAATATAAATAATACGGGGGTAAAAGTAGCCATAGCCAAATACGGAGATAGTCACTGTTAGAGTTGAATGATAATGCACAGCTTCAAAATAGAACCAAATACTAAACATGGACATTTGGGCTATAATGAGATACAAGTTCATTTAAGTAGGATGGTCTCTCACTATCATTCTTCTAGTTGGTTCCCCCTTTTACACCAACTACCAACACCACTCCCATCGTCATCACTACCCTCATCATCATTATCGTCATCATTATCATATCATAATCATCACCACCACCACCTTTCTGTCATCTGCATTTTTTGCCAAATTGGGACCTACCATTTGCCAAAAAAAAAAAACCCCCAAAATTTGCCAAGAAATTTGCCAAAAAGACCAAAATTTGCCCAAAAATTTGCCGAGGAGAACTAAGCGTCTCAGTAAAAATTAACGCGCGATACAATTTATTACATTTAAGGAGGTTACATTTATTAATTTACACAATAGCGTTGTTACAAAGATTTTAAAGTTAAAGGATCATTATCCGTAACTTCTGTGGGCCCAGGCAAAGCTGCAACATTTCTCAAGTTTCGCACTTTTTTTTTTTCGTTATTTTGTTTTCGCTTCTTTTTTTTTCCCAAAATTTGCCACGCGATTTGCCAATTTTCCCAAAATTTGCCACGATTTGCCAATTTTAGGAAATTTGCGGAACGCCCTGATATTTGCGGCCGCAAATTGCCATTTGCGGCCGCAAAAAATGCAGATGACAGACCTTTCACCCTCTAACAAACAATGTTTACCCCAACAGTACTCCACTTTAATGGCCAAGGTAGATAGGAATGAAGAACGACTGGAGAGAAACTTTAAAGTCTTCAATCGTATTCATGTCTCCTTGCAAGATGGTATTGACGTCAGGAAAGAGGTAAATATATGACTATGACATCCAATAAATTATAAGCTTGGAGTGAGTTTACCCTAGTTTCTGTAGCTAGCTTGCAATGGATCATATCAATCTTTTAACGTAATAAAACATAACATGTTATGGTAAGGACTGCTTAGGTCAAAGGTCGCAAAATCTTTGAATATCTTGTGATGAAAAATAGTATACATTTTTAAAAATCCCTGATACGATCATAATATTTTGAGGATGATAGTAATGCACAGAAATCAAAAATAGAATGATAAACACCTTAATCATCAAATCCTTAGGTGACCATGTCAAAAGGTTGTTTTTGAGATGCTCGTCACGAAAATTTTCCAATACTCAGTCATTTGGGGAAAAAAAAAACAAAAAAAAACAAAGGAAAAAAATTCGCTTTCATCAGTTTCTCCGGATCAACTGATTAAAAAAACTGACAATCTAGCATCAAAATTATACTCGTTATGGCTTTTTAAAGTGTCCAAAAATAGCAAACTTATGAGATTTTGTACAAAATGTTTTAAATTTTCCTTGTGGTTTATTTGAGAAATTACATACGGACAGGAAGCTTTGAAAAATTCGGAAATTTGGGATATCCAGGTCCTTAAATACTATGTCCCAGAATCCCATCCAAAACACTTCTATGCAACAGTTCCCTAAAGTTTCATTATTCTGCTAGTTCTCTGCTATCATCACAGAAATTAGCAAGGCATTCTTCATTCATGTTATAAATAACAATGTGAATTTGAATGTAATGTAAGCTTCAATTTAATTAATTGCGAAAACAGATAGAATGGACAATTCATGTTAGTATTTAATTTATTCACTTTGAAATGCTTGAGTAAGATCTAGATCTACAGAATGCACAACAAAGATTGTTTCCACCGTCTATGGAATCACAGAAAGCGTTGCGCAATCTACCGATCAACAGAATTTGTAACAATTTATAATGAATTTTAGAACCTATTGTTGGAGTCCTAATAACTCCGTTTCTAGAGCACTCGCTTCACACACAAAGGGACCAAGATCGATCCCAGGTGTAATCGAGATTTTTTTCTCTGCCCCCTTCACCCCCCCCCCCCCCCCCCTTCCCCACCAGCAGCGATTGTGTAGCTGGGTCTGTTAGATTTGATGGAAAGAACTTTGTGATAGACTAGTGTCCTATCAAAAGGGTAGTAAGCAGAGTCTACATATAGATGTCACTGATAGCAAGCATTTGCTATTGTCCGTTTCATGCTATTGAAACCGTGATAAACTCCGACTCCATGAGCCTGATGGCTCTGGGGGTAGCACCTGTTGTGGATCCACGAAGGCAATGCACAATCCATCGATTGCACAAATCGTCAGAACTTGACTACTTCTTCCAGCTTATCCCACAGTTTGCAGAGTTGTCATAATGAATGCCACATCTCCGTGCATCTCGGTTCAGCGCATCATCTTCCTCCAGGCCCAGTTCTTTCATATCATTCTTTACCTTATCTCACCATCTATTCTTTGGGCGTCCCTTTTTCCTCTTTCTCGCTATTTGTAAGTCCAATACTTTCCTTCCAACGTACTTCGTCTCTCGTCCTCGCTTCCAGCATGACGTTCTCTCTCTAATAACTTTTCCGCTGGTGACGTCACAGACTACCGGTGACGTCCAATCAAGGGACGCTACTCTTCCGCTAATCACATTCCCAAAATATTGGGTATATTGGAATCAGCGGGGAGGAGCTGATATCATAAACACATGTGCACAAGTAACTTAATACTTGTTTTAAGTCCATGCATTTCAGTTTTGAGAGACAAAACTGGACACAAATTTTGTCCCAGAAACGAGCAATATCTTTTGTATTTATGAATAACAATGTGAAATTGAATGTAAGCTTCAATTTAATTACAAAAACAGATCAAAGGAACAGGAAGAATGAAACACTACAGATGAATGAGATGTGGTAGTGGCGTTGTTAAGATGAATAAATGATGATGATGGTGATTCCAATATACCCAGTATATTAAATGAGAGTTTTAACTCGCGTTTTATCCGGGTGTTATTAGCTTTTAAAAACCACCTCATATTTATAAATTAGTCAAGTACTGACAATTTGTGCAATCATCCTGTTTTGTTGTTAAAGTGGAAACCCGGAACATTCATTTGATTTGTTTTTGTAATTAAATTGAAGCTTACATTCAATCTCACATTGTTATTTATTTCTTTGAGCCTCGAGCAGCAACATTTACATTACTTCGTATTTATGACAAAATTTCATCTACATACATGCATAATCCAAAACACAACGACGGCTTCTTTTTTTTTTTTTTTTTTTTTTGCTTTTTTTTTTTTTTTTTGGCTTTGGGTGTCAACAGATGTGGTTTGCTGATCTTGTAACATTCTAAAACATTTCTCAACTTTGTGTTTATACATTTTCATGCATGCCGCGTCTGTAAACGAATTTCCATTTTTTTAATGAATAAAGTATATATTATTATTATTATTATTATTATTATTATTATTATTATTATTATTATTATAAGTTGTATTGCACTGCTTCGGGAAAAAAAAGGAAAAATCTGATGCAACAAAGTCAGTACGGTGTATGGCCATCATGATTTCCAATCACTGGTCGGACAAGTCTCCCTTATAGTGCGGCGGCTACGTGGTCTAGTGATATGACACTCGCTTTCGGATCAGAAGGTCTTGGGTTCGAGCCTCAGGCTGGGCGCATAGTTGAGTCCTTGGAAAAGACTTTTTACTCACATTCTCTCATCGTACTCGTGTACAAAATGAGTACCTGGCTGTTTACATCGTTGTCTCTGTCCAAAAAAGATTGTAATATCGTCTAACATGCGACATGTCTCGTCCTACATGTTAAGTGTTGCTGCTGGCCAGGACCCATTGTAAGGCGCTTTGAGCACGTTCAGTGGATATTGCGCTACATTAAAAGCTACAACAAAAGAATAAGTAATTACAAAATTATTTCACAAAAATGATATTTTTGTTTAAAACAGCAGATAACTTTTAAACAGTATCAGTAGCAGATATCATGGCAATGTCCCATCAGGACACATTGGTCCAGAACGGTTCTATTTTGAGAAGTTAAGAACTTGCGTTTTCACGATTGCCACTGTAACATTACCAAAAAAAATGAGCTTTTATATAGAATAATATCCACTAAATGTGCTCAAAACACTTTACAAGGGGTCCCTGGCCAACCGCAGCATTTAACATGTAGGACGGGACATGACGCCTGCCAGGTGATATTACAATTTTTTCGGACAGAGGCAAAGCTGTTAATGACTAGGTACTCATTTTACACCTGAGTACGGTGAGAGAATGTGAGCAAAGAGCCTTCTCCAAGAACTCAACTATGTACCAAAGCAAGGCTTGAACCCAGGACCTTCCTAACTGAAAGCGAGTGTCGTACCACTAGACCACATAGCTGCACATTCTTTATAATTCCTTCTTTGCGTCATTTCCGAAGTCGAAATATCAAGTTGTCTTACGAAAATCTGTACCATCCCTGATATGATTGACAGATTGCAACGATATAACTAAGCATGCATGTGGTTTAATAGTCGCTCTTTTAGGTGATATAAAATTCCTGACCGTAACACGTCATTAACTCACTCAATACTAGTACTAGAGATTTTTGCTTCTTTTCAAAATTTGAGAGAAAAAATGTATTAAAAATGAGCATGTGCATAGATTGTTTTATTCAACTATCATTAACATATAAAAACTAAAAACATTAGCTTTGATACTACGCCTATAATTTGTCTCAGAAGAATGTAATAAATAGGCATGGGGTTAAAGTAACCCAGGTAAACTACGGATATAGTCGGTGTTAGGGTTGAGTGAGTTAAACAATAGTAATTTAACATATAAAAAAAATGTTAAATTACTTTTGCACATGTGTATATTATTATAATAATATTGGCATTGTTCTATAAGGCAAGAGGACAAGTGTTTTCCTCGTTTACTTAATAAATAAATGACCTCCCCCCCCCCCCCCCCCCAAAAAAAAAAAAAAATAGTGATTATTCTCTGATTATGAAAAAGACACTTAGCTGGTTTTGAAACTTTTCTCTTTACATATGTATGTCGATGCTATGCATTTAGGTAAAATACTCACATATACCAGCTGGATATAATGTACCAACACACAAAACCATGTGTAACTTAAACGTTTGTAGTCTTTTCTTTTTAATATAATTTAGTGAAAATTAATCGTTAACCCTCTCCATACCAACTACAGGAAAATCGTCACATTCGTTACGATATACAACCAACACTTTTCTTATTCAAATTTCTTTTGTACATCATAAAATTTTAAGAAAATGAACAGTGTGTTGTATGTAGAGCATGTTTTGCTAAAGAAATTCTGTATCTCAAGAATTTTACTGCTATTGTGTTTGAGTGATAAAAAATCTATTTTGTGTTAGTTGGGTGGGTGTGAAGTTTTGGGGATAATCATGAAAATGGTTGGTAAGGAGAGAGTTGAAATGGATGTCTAAAAAAAAAAACAATATCAAAGAGCTCAGTGACGTCGATTCGTTCCATATTATAATGAACTGAGATAGACTAATGTTGCTTTATTGCACTACGTCATGGCACAAGACCGAAGGGCTAGAGCTCAGGTGGTCGCTGCCTGAACTGGACTGACTGAAACTTGAGTAGAAGTGAGAACCGGAAGTAGGGATTCTGGCGCCAGGAAGTAGATAACCATAATAACAGGAAGAAGAAGTGATTCAATACAGAAAAGGTAAAGTGAATATTCTAATATAGTATATTTACTTTTCTACAGCATTACACATAATATTATAGGTATTTTGCTGTCGTCCCTCTGTTCATTTCCCTTTTGTATTTTTATTTTTCTAAAAGTGAGCTTTATATAATGCAATATCCACTAAATGTGCTCAAAGCGCTTTACAAGGGGTCCTTGGTCAACAGCAACATTTAACATGTAGGACTGTTAGGCGATATTACCCTTTTTCGGACAAAGACTGATGTTAACGGCCAGGTACTCATTTTACACCTGAGTACGGTGAGAGAATGTGAGTAAAGAGCCTTTTCCAAGGACTCAACTATGCGCCGAGCGCAAGGCTCAAACCCAGGACCTTCCAATCTGAAAGCGAGTGTCATACCACTAGACCACATAGCCGCACATTATTAATATATTTCTTTTTCTTTCAACACCATAAGGTCCGAGACATGAAAAAGGAGATGGGAATTATAAGTGATAAGATTATCAAAGTGAAGGACTCCTTATGGGATTATGAAGAAGAGAAAAGGCAGAAGATAAAACGGAGGGAAGACCAGAAGCAACATCAAAAAGCAAGGAAACAACAGCAGAAGCAAAATAGGGAAGATTGGTATCATCAACAGCATCAGAAACAAGGGTATCAACAGCAACAGAAACAAGGGTATCAACAGCAACAGAAACAAGGGTATCAACAGCAACAGAAACAACAGCAGCAAAAGCGACAACATAAGCATCGAGGTCGTACAACAATTTTTCCTAGTGAACTAATAAATCCTTTTGGTGGACAAGAATCTGATATTGAACAAAATTTTGGACTAGATTTTTATGATGGAAGAGAAGCTGAAATTGAACGAATTTTTGAACTAGATCCTTATGGACTAGTTTTGGACTAAATCCTTATCATGGACTATCTATATAGAGACTGATATTGAACAAAATTTTGGACCAAATCCTTATCATGGACTATATAGAGACTGGTATTGAACAAAGTTTTGGACTAAATCCTTATGGTGGACTAGAATCTGATATTGAACAAAGTTTTGGACTAAATCCTTATCATGGACTATCTATATAGAGACTGATATTGAACAAAATTTTGGACCAAATCCTTATCATGGACTATATAGAGACTGGTATTGAACAAAGTTTTGGACTAAATCCTTATGGTGGACTAGAATCTGATATTGAACAAAGTTTTGGACTAAATCCTTATCATGGACTATCTATATAGAGACTGATATTGAACAAAGTTTTGGACTAAATCCTTATCATGGACTATCTATATAGAGACTGATATTGAACAAAGTTTTGGACTAAATCCTTATGGTGGACTAGAATCTGATATTGAACAAAGTTTTGGACTAGATCCTTATGGACTAGAATCTGATATTGAACAAAGTTTTGGACCAAATCCTTATCATGGACTATATAGAGACTGGTATTGAACAAAGTTTTGGACTAAATCCTTATGGTGGACTAGAATCTGATATTGAACAAAGTTTTGGACTAAATCCTTATCATGGACTATCTATATAGAGACTGATATTGAACAAAGTTTTGGACTAAATCCTTATCATGGACTATCTATATAGAGACTGATATTGAACAAAGTTTTGGACTAAATCCTTATCATGGACTATCTATATAGAGACTGATATTGAACAACGTTTTGGACTAAATCCTTATGGTGGACTAGAATCTGATATTGAACAAAGTTTTGGACTAAATCCTTATCATGGACTACTCGTATCTATATTGAGACTGATATTGAACAAAGTTTTGGACTAAATCCTTATCATGGACTATCTATATAGATACTTATATTGAACAAAGTTTTGGACTAAATCCTTATGGTGGACTAGAATCTGATATTGAACAAAGTTTTGGACTAAATCCTTATCATGGACTATCTATATAGAGACTGATATTGAACTAAGTTTTGGACTAAATCCTTATCATGGACTATCTATATAGAGAATTATATTGAACAAAGTTTTGGACTAAATCCTTATGGTGGACTAGAATCTGATATTAAACAAAGTTTTGATGATCAATATTTCTGATATATATGGGACAGGTGTAGATGATATTTTTCCATTGTATGATGACTCATCGCAGGGATCATACTACAGTGCCTCCCCTCTGCTGAGCGATATTCCAGAGGAGTGAGGTCAGCCCATGCGTGGAACAGCTAGCGGCCAGGGAGCATCTGTAGTGTCACTGATGGTAATTAATTGATGCAATATTTCATGGTATTGCTCAGTTGCTACCGTGGATATGAAAGTTGTTACCTCACGACAAGCAAAGGAAGGGTTTCTTTCATTATATGCCATGGTTGATATTAATGTATCCTCTTAAGGCTGCCATAAGAGAGGTGTGAATTTAGCGTTTTTTGAGCTATCAATGAAATTCATATGTTGTAATTTGCATATTGATGAATTGATTCACAGCGGCTGAGAATGTTTGAAACAAGCATCATTGTAAAGTAAAAATGATGGTCTTGACACATGCTAAGTTTTGTTGTCCGGGCAGTAAAATCTTAAATGATATGAATTTTTTATTGTAAAATTCTTATTTGACATGACTTGGTGAGATTCTCATTTTCTCTTCCATGCCATGAATTATGTCCAAATATCAGTTAAGGAATAAATTTTAAACCATTAGATGAAAATATTATTAATCTTATTTTTTGAAAGCATTTAACTGATTTAGATATTATGTAGTTTTGGGCACATTTGAAAGCCAACTTTTTAATGGCTTGATGACTGTTTTCTATACTTAAACCCCTAACGATTCAAGTCAAAATTTGACTTTTTATGAAAGTTAGGCATTATTGTTTGAAGATGTATACTGCTTTTGTGTGGTTGTCTCAGGAAATTGCCGTCTTTATAGTGTCATATAGAAGTCAATGTTTAGAGTCATTGAAATGCATCTCTATTACTGGATTTTTTGCATGTTGAATAAGTAATATAATGTAAGTTTAAGTTCGCCCTTTGTGCACAAGTGAATGTGTTTTTTTATAGACTGAAGCGTCCAGATATATATGGCAGTGATTTCCCATAAATTAAATGACCCTGCTGTGGTATGTTATACTGATTTGACTGATTGTTATTCAATTGTTTTATCTCTAAATTTGACTTCCTGGAGTTCAATGGTATATCAGATGACTTTATAAGACAATGACTAAATGTGTATTCTTGGGGGACAGGAGATGATTCTATATGACCTGTATGGACAGTGTGTTCGTTTTGAAAGTAGTTGGTCGATAAGGAGAAAAAGGTTGCTACTTGGAATAAACTTTATGCATGTACCCTCATAATCTTGAATCCTCTTTTGTCCACATACTGTGTCCGTCTGTTTGAGCAAATAATTTAATTTAACCGTACCACGCCTTGTAATTGATGATTGTTACTGCAATATTTGTAGCATATATCCTTGGACGATTGATTTTTTCTTGTAAAGAGGTCATACTTTATAGGCAGATTGATAGTAAACTGAGATATTGAAATCATACACAATATTGGTTTTTAGTTTTTAATGATCAATAAAATCTTATCCTCATGAGTTATTTTACCACATAATGACATAAATCATATCAGTTTACTGTTATGATCAACACAACTGTTTGAGAGGAACGGACGTGGTAAAAAATATATACAGAACTAACAAAACCATGAATAAATCAAGAAAATCAACTGCCAATATGATAATAATGCACAGGAACATACTGGGTGGGGATCCTGACCTCCCATAGCGGGCAGGGAGGTACATACTGTGTCTTCTATCCCCTTATATCTGTTTTCCAACATGCTTTCTGTCTTTGTCTCGGAATGAGATAACTTGGTTTTGTCCTGGCACTGGCCGGAATCCTAGCTGGGAGGGAAACAGTCAAATGCATAGTTATTGTTTGGGAGATGATATTTTTTTCCTTGTAAATCATCTCTCTGTTATGTATTATTATTTTTATTTTGAATGTATAATGTAAGCATTTGAGTGTGTTCCTCTTTGTTGGATTTTGTGCTTGTGTCTGGATGAGACTTGTAGGTGATTTCAAACTAAGTGCATTGGTGGTATGCTCTTGGAATCTACATCTGATCCCTATTTGTTCCCAGTTCCCCTATGTCTTACTTTTACTTGGGTGCTTTAATTGTAATTCTAGAACTTTTTACTCCCATTTTCTACCTTTTTACTGGCGCTGATATGACCTTAATGTGTTGCAAACGCCGTAAAACCCTGAAAAACAAAACAAAACAGGAACATAGATATGCATATATGTACTTTTGATATGTGTGTGGTTAAGTGCCATATTTGCAATTTTGACAAGGATTTTTGAATTCGAGAAGCTTATATTGCTCCCCCGTAGTGGGCAGGGAGTTACTTACTCTGTCTTCTATCCTCAGATATCTGTTTTCCAACATGCTTTCTTTCTTTGTCCTGCAATGAGATTACTTGGTTTTGTCAAGGCCCTGGCCGGATACCTTAGCTGGGAGGGAAACAGTCAAATGTATAGTTCGAGTTTTGGGAGATGATATTTTTTACCTTGTAAATCATCTCTCTGTTATACACTGTATTGTTTTGTTTACATAGTATATATAATTTGTAAACATTTGAGTGCATTCCTCTTAGTGGGGACCTCTGGATGGGGATCCTGACCTCCCATAGTGGGCAGGGAGGTACATGCTGTGTCTTCTATCCCCCCATACCCGTTTTCCAATTGTTACCTGTCATTGTCTTGGAATGAGATTACTTAGTTTTGTCCTGATCCTTGCCGGAGTTCCTTGGCGGGAGGGAAACAGTCGAATGTATAGTTATAATTTTGGGAGATGATATTTTTTTCCTTGTAAATCATCTCTCTGTTATGCATTGTATTATGTTTAGTTTACATATTATATTATATGATTGGTAAACATTTGAGTGTATTCCTCTTAGTTGGGACCTGTGCTTGTGTCTGGATGAGTAGGTGATCTCAAACTAAGTACTTTGACGGTGTGCTCTTGGAATCTACATCTGTTCCCTATTTGAACCAGTTCCCCCTTTGTCGTACCTTTGCTTTTGTGCTTTAATTGTAATTCTAGAACTTTTTACTATCCCATTTTCTTTTTACTGGAGCTGATATGACCTTAATGTGTTGCAAGCGCCTTAAAACCCTTAAAAATAAATAATAATAATTAGTGGGGACCTGTGCGTATGTCTCGATGAGACTTTTAGATGATCTCAAAATAAGTACTTTGATAGTGTGCTCTTGGAATCTACATCTATTTCCTATTTGATCCAATTCCCCTTTGTCTTACATTTTCTTGGGTGCTTCAATTGTAATTCTAGAACTTTTTTCTATCCCATTTTCTTCCTTTTTACTGGCGCTGATATGACCTTAATGTATTGCAAGCGCCTAAAAACCCTTAAAAACAAACAAAACAAAACAATTATATTGCTCTGCATAAAAAGGAGCCAAAATTCGTAGGTCTACGAATTGTTTGTATTAAGCAGGCAGGTCCGATAATCGAAATGGAGAACAATCGAGAGTTGTTGACTTTAAGCAGAAGTTGACGTTAAGAGCTTTGGATTTATGGGGATTCCACTGTATTATACTGGTAATATATTATGACATTATTAAGTGTATGTGTAATGTTAAGATGTACGACTGGGTGGGGTTCCTGACCTGCCATTGTGGGTGGGCAGGGAGGCACTTACTGTGTCTTCTATCCCCCTATATCTGTTTTCCAATATGCTTTCTGTCTTTGTCTTAGGATGAGATTAGTTCGTTTTGTCCCTGCCCTGGCTGGGAGGGAAACAGTCACATGTGTAGTAAGGGTTTTTGAGAGATGATATTTTTGTCTTATATATCATCTCTCTGTTATGCCAGGGCGGGGTTCCTGACCTCCCATAGTGGGCAGGGGGGTACATACTGTGTCTTCTATCCCCTTATATATGTTTTGATTACTTGGTTTTGTCCTGGTCCTGGCCAGATCCCCTGGCTGAAAGGGAAACAGTCGAATGTATAGTTAGTTTTGGGAGATAATATTTTTTTCATTGTAAATCATCTCTCTGTTATGCACTGTATTATGCTTTCTTTATATTATATATGATTTGTAAAACATTTGAGTGTGTTCCTCTTAACGGGGACCTGTGCTTGTGTCTGGATGAGACTTTTAGTGATCTCAAACTAAGTACTATGATAGAGTGCTTTTGGAATCTACACCTGTTTCTTATTTGAACCAATTCCCTTTTGTCTTCCCTTTTCTTGGATGCTTTATTGTAATTCTAGAACTTTTTACTATCCCATTTTCTTCCTTTTTACTGGCGCTGATATGATCTTAATGTGTTGCAAGCGCCGTAAAACCCTTAAAAACAAACAAACAATCTCTGTTATGCACTGTTTTATTTTTGTTTTACATATATTATTATTTGTAAACATTTGAGTGTATTCCTCTTAGTGGGGACATGTGCTTTTGTCAGGATGAAATATTTGGACGATCTCAAACTAAGTACAATGACAGTGTGCTCTTGGAATCTACACATGTTCTCTATTTGAACCAGTTCCCCTATATCCTACGTTTTATTTGGTGCTTAAATTGTAATTCTAGAACTTTTTACTATCCCATGTGCTTTTTTTTTTTTGTACTGGCGCCGATATGACCTAAATGTGCTGCAAGTGCCGTAAAACCCTTCAAAACAAAACAAACCGTAAGACGTTTGAACGTAATTTAGCTGGTGCAAGTGGGTTGTAGTTGTAGTAATAGTGTGATATAATATGTATGAGTTGTGCCATTCAGTGTGTTTTTGTACACATGTGTGTCAAGTGTGTACGAGTATTATCCTCACTTAAGTTCTTGTGCCTTCTGCTTTTTCTATTTATTTTTTTTCCCAAAAGATAAAATAACTTTTTATTCACAGCATCCCGTTTTTTTTTTTTGTTTTTTTTTGTTATTGTCTTTAGTTTTCATTTTCATTATCATTTTTTTTGTTTTGTTTTGTTGTATATTTAATTAAGAATCCTATCTTCAATTTCAAATTACCATGAACTCATTTTCATTCATTCGTTCAATAATTCATGACTGCTGAAACAAAATGATTTGTTTTGAAAACTTGTGTCAGCGCTTGACATAATCAGTCGGAAGGTGAACATTTTGGATTTGCATTTTTTTGCATTTTCTGAAAGAATATAGTCACCAGAGCATTTTCATTTTTATTTGAAGTAAATCGGGTGATTTTTCATGAAGTTATGGTCAGATGTATGGGAAAGGTATCCAGCAACTTTTCTTAAATTTCATACTTTTTCAACTTGACTAGCTGTAAAAAGTATTTAGAAGTGAAATTAAGCTTTGATATTTCCCGAAGATGTACAAAAAGCGTTGATTTAATCATTTTTGACAAGAACTCGTTTTTGATAAAAATTGACCTTCTAACTAAACTTGGCAATATCTCAGTTCAAACCTTTTCACCATCCGACTGATTATGTCATTCACTGTAACAAATATGAATGTGACACTTATCCTCGCAATGGAATTATTATGACATCTAATATCTTTTCCTAGCCATTCATGTCATCCCTTTTTGGTTTAAATTAAGACAAAAACAAAACCCAACAAATTTTTGTTAAAAATTCCCTCTTTGGGTACAAGTTTCTATTTATTTCAATGTTAAAAATTCCCTCTTTGGGTACAAGTTTCTATTTATTTCAATGTTAAAAATTCCCTCTTTGGGTACAAGTTTCTATTTATTTCAATGTTAAAAATTCTCTGTTTGGCACAAGTATTATCACCGACATAATGATGATGATAATAAGAAGAAGAGTAAGACCGATTTGAGGGGATTTGTTACAAATTGTGATTTACTTTTTGTTGTTGTTGTTTTGTTTCTTTCTCTTTACTTTTTTTTAAACAGCTAAATTATCACGGTGAAACCAGAAATTACTTGTGTGGTAGTGCTAGAGTTTTGCTTGTCTATATTAATGAAATATTTAGTTAGTTTTTATTTTTTTTTTGTTGTTGTTGTTTGTTTTTTTGTTGTTTTTTTTTTTTTTGTTATTGCTTTTTTAAAAAATCAAATTTCATTCCAGGTCGTTGAAAAAAAAAAAAAAAAAAAAAAAAAAAAAAAAAAAAAAATATATATATATATATATATATATATATATATATATATATATATATATATATATATATGTATGTATATATAATACAAATTGTCACTCACATTTTTTGTGGCCGAGACGATTCGTTTCTGTGTCTCTTTACACGTCCTCAGTCGGCGTAATCCTCCTTAATAATAAATAGATTTTCGGGGTCTTTGAACTCTCAAGGTGGACAGGAGATCATCCTATATCTGTATCTCTGGGTGGGGTTCCTGGCCTCCCATAGTGGGTAGGGTGGCACGTACTGTGTCTTCTATCTCCCTATATCTGTACCTCTTGGTGGGGTTCCTGACCTCCCATAGTGGGTAGGGTGTCACGTAGGTACTGTGTCTTCTATCTCCCTATATCTGTTTTCCAATTTGCTTTCTGTCTTCTGGGTGGGGATCCTGACCTCCCATAGCGGGCAGGGAGGTACATACTGTGTCTTCTATCCCTTATATCTGTTTTCCAACATGCTTTCTATCTTTGTCATGGAATGAAATTACTTGGTTTTTTTTTTCCTGGCCCTGGTCGGAGTCCTGGCTGGGAGGGAAACAGTCAAATTCATAGTTATTGTTTTGGGAGATGATTTTTTTTCCTTGTAAATCATCTCTGTTATGTATTATTGTATGTGTTATTTTAAATGTATAATGTAAGTATTTGAGTGTGTTCCTCTTTGTTGGATTTTGTGCTTGTGTCCGGATAAGACTTATAGGTGATCTCAAACTAAGTACATTGGTGGTATGCTCTTGGAATTTACATCTGATCCCTATTTGTTCCCAGTTCTCCTTAGTCTTACTTTCTCTTGAGTGCTTTAATTGTAATTCTAGAACTATCCCATTTTCTTCCTTTTTACTGGCGCTGATATAACCTAAATGTTTGCAAGCGCCGTAAAACACTTAAAAACAAAAACAGAAAGCTTTCTGTCTTTGTCTGAGTGGGGTCTTTGAACTCCCCAGGGTGGACAAGATCATCCTATATTTGTATCTGTATCTCAATATCCATATATCTGTTTCTCAATATCCATATATCTGTTTCTCAATATCCATATATCTGTTTCTCAATATCCATATATCTGTTTCTCAATATTCATATATCTGTATCTCAATATCCATATATCTGTTTCTCAATATCCATATATCTGTTTCTCAATATCCATATATCTGTACCTCAATCTCCATATATCTGTTTCTCAATATCCATAAATCTGTTTCTCAATATCCATATATCTGTTTCTCAATATCCATATATCTGTACCTCAATATCCATATATCTGTTTCTCAATATCCATATATCTGTTTCTCAATATCCATATATCTGTATCTCAATATCCATATATCTGTTTCTCAATATTCATATATCTGTTTCTCAATATCCATATATCTGTATCTCAATATCCATATATCTGTTTCTCAATATCCATATATCTGTTTCTCAATATTCATATATCTGTTTCTCAATATCCATATATCTGTTTCTCAATATTCATATATCTGTTTCTCAATATTCATATATCTGTTTCTCAATATCCATATATCTGTTGTCCCGGCCCTGGCTGAGAGGTAAACAGTCAAATGTATAGTTATTATTTTGGGAGATTATATTTTTTTTCCTTGTAAATCATCTCTCTGTTATGTATTTTATTATATGTTGCTTTGAATTTATAATGTAAGCATTTGGGTGTATTCTTCTTAGTAGGGATCTCTGCTCGTGTCTGGATGAGACTTTTAGGTACCTAGGTGATCTCAAACTAAGTACATTGATAGTATGCCCTTGGAATAATAATAATGATAATATCTACACCAATTCCCTATTTGTGCCATTCCCCTTTGTCTTACCTTTTCTTGGGTGCTTTAATTGTAATTCTAGACCTTTTTACTATCCTATGTTCTCCCTTTTTACTGGCGCTGATATGACCTAAATGTATTGCAAGCGCCATATAACTCTTAAAAACAAAACAAACAAACAAGTAGCTTTCTATTTTTGTCTTTGGATGAGATTAATTGGGGTTTTGTGTGGGCGGGGTCTTTGAACTCCTGGGTGGACAAGAGATCATCTATAGATAGTATGCGCTTGGCTAAGAAGCGCATAACATTGCCATCCGGAAGTATAACGGACCAACACACAAAACTGTGTGTATCCATGAACGTTTATAGTCGGGGTAATACAGTTCAGTGAACATTACTCATAAACGCGGATGGCAAAAAACAATAAC
>NC_088374.1:13179722-13205495 GCF_034508935.2 Berghia stephanieae
TTTTTTTTTTAGTTTTTGTTTGTTTTTGTGCTGGTTTTTCTTGATTGCTTTTCCGCTGGGTCGAGTGAAGCATTTGGAAGTAAATTTTGTTGCTCAACGTAAAAAACATGACGCTTACCTTTCCCGCTGATACTGATACCTCCAAGGGGTGGTTGGGGAAAAACCTAAAAATTCTTTTGACATTCTGTCTGATTTTTCGCTGAAACAACAAAGGACAAATCTATGTATTCTGATGAGACTTCAATGTGTTACTATTCCGATTTATGTTCATATTTTGATTATAATGAAGAGGGAACCCTGAACCCAGTGAAGTGGGGGATTGATCTATTTATTTCTATTTCAAAAAAAAATATGGCGTCTTTTCACTGGATTTGTTATGTGGCAGAGGTTCTCCACAAATCTAACATACCTCTTCCAAAGGAATAGATGGTAGAAAAGTATATAACAAGAAGGAATTATGACAGTTACTTGTCCAGGCCTTAAATATTTGGAATGCTATTCCTCTCTATCGCTGTCATGTAGCTGATGTGCATACGATCTGTCTATTGATTTATTTTCATAGTTCATAGCATGATGTGCTTTATTTTCTTCTTTTTTTTTCCAGAGAAATACAATAAGCCAAGGAGACCCTGTCCATACTGTGGACAGTTGCAAACAAAACTCTCAAGGCATTTGATGAGGAAACACAAAGATGAGACAGAAGTTACAGAGGCCATGAAACAGCCTGTAAAGGAAAGGGATAGAACAATGGAGAATCTCAAGAAAAAGGGCATTTTTTATTCAAACACTAGAAACAATTCAATAGTTATGCGTGAGAGAGCACAAGGGTCACATGAAGTTGTTATGTGTGCTGGCTGTAAGGGGTTTTACTCTGGACGAAGGGTTTATGAACACAAAAAGAAATGTAGTACTGAGCATGCTCTGTGTACTGGGGTTGTAAAATTTTATCCCGTGGCTCCCAATGCAAGTAAAGAAATAAAGGAGAATATTCTTGACAAATTTCGGAATGATGAAGTGGGAAATTTGTGTCGATCAGACAAAGCTATAGTATTGTTAGGAACAAAATTGTGGAGTAAAAGTTCAAAGAAGGAGAGAAAAGTTATAATGAGTGATTTACGCATCTTAGGAAATTTGATTTTAAAAACTAGGAAGAGAACAAATCAACCTTCTTTCTCTGGAGAGGACGTGGTGAAGCGTTGTAACTTTAATGAAATATCGCAAACCATTTCTGAAATGACTTTGAAAGAGGATGGGACATTGAAAGCAGGCTTGAAGCTTTCAATTGGATTTATAATTGAAAAAGTTAATTAATTTCTTAAAAGGGGAATATATAATGCAAAACAAAATGGAAGAATCCGCAGAGATAGATTTCTTCAAAGCTGTCCTGGATTATAATTGGGATAGTATTTTTTTTACAGCCAGAGTTCAATGTGAAGCAAAGAGAACAAATTTGAGAAAACCCAAAGAGATGCCATTAGAGAATGATATAAAGAAGCTACGGCAATTTATTACTGAAGAGATGGTCCGTATTTGTGAGGATGATTATCAATTATTTGATTCACATATGTTTGTTAGGCTTCGCAATGTCATCGTAGCTAGGCTTACAATGTTTAATGCGAGGAGAGGTGGAGAACCCGCAAGGATGTTGTTAAAAGACTGGAATGATGCAGATTCAGGTGTATGGGTTGATCCCCAGCTTGTACAACATGTCACTGATCCTCTGGAAAAAGCGTTACTTGAGAAGTATAAGCTGGCCTATCAGTCTGGAAAGGGAAGCAAGATGTTGGTCCCTGTGTTGATACCCAATGACACAATTCAGCCTTTAAGGAAACTTGCACAGGAGCGTAAAGCTGTTGATATTTCAGACAACCCATTTCTTTTTCCAAATACAGGAATATCCAAAGATCATGTAAGTGGTTACATTGCCATCAAATATGTCACTTCCTTAGTAAAGGATTTAGAGAAACCCCAGTTGTTAATAGCTGATAAATTCAGGCACCGAGCTTCGACATTATTTGCCTTACTTGATGTCCCACATCACGAGAGAGATGTCTTCTATCGACATATGGGACACAGTGAATCAATCAATCAAAACATTTATCAGTGTCCACTTGCAATACGAGAAATAACAGAAGTTGGTCATTTTTTGGGTCAAATTGATAACTCAGCATCGGTCACTGGGGAAGGAAATTGTAACATTGAAACAAATGACTCTGTAGTGAATAGAGACTCAAATGCAAATTTTGGAACATCCATAGTAACAGCTGCAAATCAAGAAGAAATATTTGATGGTGAAGCAGGAGTGCCAAATCAGCTTACGTGTTCTTCAAAACAAACTGAACCCAAGAGGAATTCAAGCAAAAATCGGAGATACATGTCATGGTCAGATGAGGATACAGATAGAGTCAAGTCATATTTTAAAAACTTTGTCGAAGATGTTTCAGCACATGGTTCAAGGGGATCATTACCTAGAAAGTCTGAAATTATTCTGTTCTTAAAACACCACAGGGTATTTTCACAAAAAGGAATCCCTGAAGGTACACTAATTAGTTTGGTGAAGACAAAGATTTTTAATGAAAGAAATAAATATAGAAGGGAAAGAGCGTTTCAATCGGTGTAATGACAATCATGAATTTGATTTGTATTACATTCATTGTATTGTATAGTGTTATTGACATATTTTGGGGGTTTACAAAAACGTTTTATCTTTATATAGTACAATCTGTTCATCATTGCAATATCCTTTTTTATATTATATGAACATTCATTTGCTCAGCTTGAGAGACAAATGCTTTGTAGAACCATAGCTGCCAACCGTTCTGTTAAAAACGGATTTGTTCCGTATTTGACTTCCTGAGTCCGTAAGTGCTTATTTTTAGTTCAAAATCCGTATTTTGTAATTTTTGACTAATTTGTGGTAAAAAAGCCATGTGAGCCTAATGAATTATTATTATTGATCCATTATTATTACTATTACTACTACTACTATTGTTGTTATTATTATTATCATTATTATTGGTGTCCAGTGAGAGCATAATCTCCATTTGTGTAGCTCTTTAATTTGAATTATGCCTCTATCATAAATGATTTTCAACAATTAAAAAAGTTCCATTCGTTTATATGACGCCTGTATTTTACTCAAACCTTTCATAATGTATTGGAGATTTGCATAGGATATGGATGTTAGCCTCGATATACTTTGAATATTCTAAGACAGTATTGATACTTTCACTATTTGTTACAAATATTATTTTAATTAAGAATAAAATTAAATCCACCTTTTTGATTGGAAGGTATTCAATAAGAAAATCAATTGCTTATATTGATTAAAGATGACAATGATTATTTCCCTTTATTAATTTATGAAATATATAAATTTAATCCCTTTAAAAACATCTTCATCTGATTTTAATTTTTTTTTTTCAAGCAAGCTTTTGTAACGGTTTAGGTTCAAGAAAAATAAGTATAACTACTATTATAGTATACTACTTAAAGACCATTATGTTGCATGAAAGAAAACATATATGCAATCGTCTACTTTTTATCTGAACTCACCTAATTTTTACCCCAAAACGCCCTCTCAAGTGATGTACCAGGTTGGTAGTTATGCATTTCTAACCATCTTAAGTTATTTCATTTATTTTACAATTGTGCTTCTTGTGTATTGGTCCTTATCAAAGTTGAGGCAGTTGAATTCTTTCTTTATATTGTCCGTTCTGAATTTTGATCTCATTGTGGAAAGCTCCCATAGCGGGCAGGGAGGTACACACTGTGTCTTCTATCCCCTTATATCTGTTTTCCAACATGCTTTCAGTCTTTGTCTTGGAATGAGATTACTTGTTTTTTTCCTGGCCCTCGCCGGAGTCCTAGCTGGGAGGGAAGCAGTCAAATGCATATTTATTGTTTTGGGAGATATTTTTTTCCTTGTAAATCATCTCTCTGTTATGTATTATTACTATATTTGTTATTTTTTAATGTATAATGTAAGCATTTGAGTGTGTTCCTCTTGTTGGATTTTGTTCTTGTGTCCGGATAAGACTTATAGGTGATCTCAAACTAAGTACATTGGTGATACGCTCTTGGAATCTACATCTGATCCCTATTTGTTCCCAGTTCCCCTATGTCTTACTTTCTCTTGGATGCTTCAACTGTAATTCTAGAACTTTTTACTATCCAATTTTCTTCCTTTTTACTGGCGCTGATATAACCTAAATGTGTTGCAAGCGCCGTAAAACCCTTAAAAACAAAACAACAATCATTGTGGAAAGTGTCATTTTAACGATTCAAATGTGCTGGTACTAAACCCGATAATTGAGCAACTTTTGGACTAGCCTCTGTCATCTCAAACTTGTTAGTGTTAGTAATAGTAATTAAAAAGGCTGACTTTTATATGTTGCGATTCGATGAAGGGGGGGGGGGGGGGGGCGGGGCTTCGGCACACATCGCCCCTCATCCCGGGCAAAATGAGCGTTCCTTATTTTATTTTTGAAAAGTTGGCAGCTATGTAGAACTATCTGAAAGAATCAGATATGGCAGAATAAAAAGTCTTTCTACTAACCCTAACTTAATTGGCCAATGTAGCTTTATGTTCAGCATTTTCTAGATACCTAATGTAAAATTTCACTATTCTTTTTATGATAATTTTAAGAGTTGCAATCTTTAGAGGTGACTGTCAAGAAATGACACCTCTGTGTATTTAATTTCATTCTTTCTTTATCCCCTCATCCTTAATCAGAATAATAATAATTAATAATGAAAAAAAATGCAGCAACGACAGCTTAGAACGGCATAAAGTGCTTAAGAATTATTTTTTTTGCATTAAACTTTATTCAAACGATTTTCAACACTTTTGCTTCACAGTTTATGCTTTTTAACAAATGCAATTAAGCAACTTACCAGCAACAACATATTGGTTTGTTATCATTTGAGGGTTTTATCAGTAAAACTGTTTCTATCCTTTTATGTTGCACTGTACACATAGCAAACTTCATGCTTTTATTTGGTGACCAAAGACTTATGTGATACAGTGGATGAATGTTTGTGATGGCTTTTGGAACTGAAATAAACCTGCAATATGATTTGTAGACTTCTATCGTTATGTATCATTTTTCGGTCAAATGTAAATGTAATTTTACACGAGCTTGATGTATCATAAAACCCACAATGAGCTCAATGTGCAGCTGGTAGTACATTTATATGGACACGAACAACGTTGTTACAATTCAGTAACGTACTCCAATTAACACAAGTGAGACTGTAAATGAGACTTTTACAATGACTCTGCATCGCCACAAATATGGATTCGAACCCTGGCAACTCGGGCGTCAGACGAACTGTCTACCACGAAACCAAAGCAAGCATTGTGCAAGTTAAAGTGAATGAGATGTTGATTGAAGCCGTTCATTGTGTCCATCAGATCTGCTGTCCTATCCATCCAACTCCATTCACTGGGTGGGGTTCCCGACTTCCCATAATGGGCAGGGACGTACTCGTTGCGTCTTCTATCCCCCTATGTCTGTTTTCCAACTTGTTTTCTGTCTTTGTCTCGGGATGGGATTACTTGGTTTTGTCCAGGACCTGGCTGGGAGGGAAACAGTCAAATGTATAGTTCGAGTTTTGGGAGATTATATTTTTCCCTTGTAAATCATCTGTCTGTTATGCTCTTTATTGTTTTGTTTACATATTATTTATGCTTTGTAAACATTTGAGTGTATCCCTCTTTGTTGGGACCTGTGCTTGTGTCTGAATGAGACGTTTAGGTGATCTCAAACTAAGTACTTTGATAGTGGGCTCTTGGAATCTACTGTTTCCTATTTGAAACAAATCCCCTTTGCCTTACTTTTTCTTGGGTGCTCTAATTGTAGTTCCAGAACTTTTTACTATCCCATTTTCTTCCTTTTTACTGGCGCTGATATGACCTTAATGTGTTGCAAGCGCCGTAAAACCCTTAAAAACAAAACAAAACAAACCAAGTCCATTCAGTGGTATACAACAACAACAAATAAACTCCTCTGCCTGGTCCCTTCTATCTCTGATCTTAACCTGGGTCGTCAGGTTTCTAAAGGGGTCGGGGACTGCAAAAACAATGGCGCACGGAGCAACTGGGAATATTTTTTGCCGTGTTTGAGTCCCAGGTTATTTCCCTGAGCGCCCCTTCTGAGGGATGGACCTTCCCAGGAGTTAGTAAATGCGTTGCTCGGCCACTTCACTCTACGCACACTGGGATAAGCTTCGACACTATGGCCATGAAGCTCTTAATCTTAAGGACTTACTTTATTTTAGACAATTTGGTGGTAGCTCACTTGAAAATGCACTCTTAGGTACACACATATATAAACATATACTGGGCTCCCTAAAAGGGTTTTTTAATGTGGTCTCCCTAAAAACATGTTTTTACCAAATGTCTCCTTAAAGCTACAGAAACACTTAGTAAAACATTAGGGGGACCGAGTAATTTTCTATATACCATTGTGATCATCAAGCATCAGAATTGTGTTCATAAATCATTGTAGGGAATCAAACTATACTCATTTGAACAAAGATTGAACAGTTTAATCAATTTGAACAAGACATATGCTTGGTCCTCCAATTGGTGCATTTCACAGTGGTCACCTTAATAGTGGATTGATACTTATATATATATATATATATATATATATATATATATATATAAGGGGATCATTCTCGTATAGTTCAAAATTAATCACTCTCCTCATACCATATATATATATATTTTTAAAACAAGTGTGCGGTTATTCTGTTTACAATTAAATATTTCATTCATTTTAGTAACACACACCTATCTATATATTATTATTATTATTGCCATTATTATTATTATTATTATTATTATTATTATTATTATATTATTATTATTATTATTATTATTATTATTATTATTATTATTATTATTATTATTATTATTATGCCTAATTTAAAAAAAAAGAAATTTGAAAATGAAGCCTTTGTTGTTTTGATCACAACTCGGGCTTCGGCGAAACAAATCTGGACTTGTAATTTTTAAGGTTTGTAACCTAAAAATCTTTTTTTAAAAGGTATGTATGAATCAGTACCAGGTAAAACAGAAAGAAAGAAAAATGAAAAATCATCCCACCCAAGGTTACCAAATTTTCCGTATATTTACGGAACTCAGTATCTTATAAGCCAGCAGTTTATTTTCCAATCACCTGATAAACGGGGGTAAAAAATGTAGGTACAATAATGTCTTTTTTTTTACTAGAGTTCAGCAATCTTCATATTATTCCATTGGTATCTGCATGGATTAATAGATCATCAACAATTGTAACATTTAATTTACTTGAAATTAAAATATTTAGTTTTCTTGAAATTATAACATTTCATTTTCTTGAAATTATAACATTTCATTTTCTTAAAATTCTTATGTTATCTCTGTCTTGTAAAGCGCCATTGAACACGTTAGGTGGAGATTGGTGCTCCATAAATTTTATCATTATTATTATTATTATTATTATTATTATTATTATTATTATTATTATTATTATTATTATTATTATTATTATTATTATTATTATTATTATTATTATTATTATTATTATTATTGTTATTATTATTATTATTATTACCATTATTATTATTATTATTATTATTATTATTATTATTTATTATTATTATTATTATTATTATTATTATATTATTATTATTATTATTATTATTATTATTATTATTATTATTATTATTATTATTATTATTATTATTATATTATTATTATTATTATTATTATATTATTATATTATTATTATTATTATTATTATTATTATTATTATTATTATTATTATTATTATTATTATTTATTATTACTGTTGTGGAAGATAGTGTGCTCGATAGACAAAATGAAAAGAACATTTTTTTTTTGGTTATCATTCCTGGATTGGGTGTTGAATTGAACATCAGATCCCCTGATTGTTGTGCTGCCAATGCCTGCTCCTAAATCTTTCACAATTGTGAATATTTAGATTGCTATTAATCGCTTTTTAAATTATTCTTTCTTTTTTTTAATCGTCGCTATTATGTTATGAGCATTTTCATTTAGTTCTTTCACAATTTTTTCTTTTTTTTTTTTTTTTATTGTATGATTTGTATGTTAATAATTCTATATTTTACCAGTATTGCCATTAATGAGGGCATAATACTCCACTTTTTTAAAATGGTAAAATCCACATTCTTCAGAAGCTGCGAAATATTCCTCGTTTTAAAAAAAATTCTGACTTGAGACATATGTAATATGGTAGTATAAGCAATGTAAATGTTGCTGCTCGAAGCTCGAAAAATTATATAACAATGTGAAATTGAATATCTTCATTCAATTTAATAAATGAAAAAAGATAATGTGGATGTTTCAGATTTCCCCTTTTCAACAAAACAGGATGTTTCCCACCCATTATCACATATTATTATCTCATTTGTCTGTACGGTTTCATTCATTCTGATTTGTTGATAAAGAGGAAACCCGAAATGGTCACATTATCTGTTATCATTATTTAAATTGAAGCTTACATTCAATTTCACATTGTTGTTTATGGTAAAAGCATCAATTTGGAGTATTATTACTATTATTAATTTTAAAAAAAGAACAAAGAGTTAACAATTCCATTTTAGCATTCTTTTATTTTTATTGTTCAGCATGGTTTATGTTATTTAAATTGTTACACTTTCATTTTTTTGTAAAGTCAAACCCAGTCATTGAATCCCACATTCCCCAATTCTAAGTTTATAAGACTTACTAACTACAACACAATTAGCTTGGCTCAAGATCTGACTGTATTCACTATTTTTTAAAGTTCAATTTGGTCTTTCCTTTTTGGACTTTAACTACTTAGATATTCTTTTTTTTTTTGGTTTTTTTTTTTAGTGGGAAAGGGGGGAGGGAAAGAGGGGAGATTGATCTATTTATACATTGACTTATTTTTTTTTTTTGAATTAATGTATTCATATTCATATTTTCGCCCTTTTTTTTGTTCTTTTCTTTTCTAGTGATGGCACGGGCCAGTTCCTTGGTGGCTGTATGAGAGATTTCAGAAACAAACCGTTCCCCTTCCGAGTGAAGATTGAATACTACAACCAGGCGCTTACTGTAAGTATTCTTACTGATGTCACTTCTAAAGGTCTATGAGCACTAGCAAATGTTAAGGATTGTGTCAATTATTAAGGGGATTAATCAGACAGTTTTAGTTTTTGATAGTCTTTACTGGGGAGTCTCTGGTCTGTCTTCCCACCCTAACCTGTATTCCTTGTCAACTGAATAATATCAGGAATTGAGCTGCAGATTCATGTTCCTCATATTATTGATTTTTAACCCACTCCATACCAACTACAGGAAAATCGTCACATTCGTTACGATACAACCATTATTCTTTTTCAACTTTCTCTTGTATATGATAAAATTTAAAGACTATGAACAGTGTGTTGTAGAGCATGTTTTGCTAAAGAAGTTATTTATCGCAAGAACTTACTGCTATTGTGTCTGAGTGATAAAAAATCTATTTTTGTGTTCGTTGGGTGTGAAGTTTTGGGGAAAATCCTGAAAATGGCTGGTAAGGAGAGAGTTAAAGGGTTGAGCCAAATAACCTTCTGTCTGTCTTTCCCACAGTCTCTTGCATGAAGATTGACAGTCGCCCATTCCCCACCACCTACTGTTTCCTGGCTTGCAGTTATCTATTTCAGTCATTATTTCTTCTAAAAGAGCCATATTTCATAAACAGAGGATTGTCATGCCTGGGTCAAATCATGTGTCGATGAGAGATTCTGGGCCTTAACAAAGGGGATACCAGATCGTTCAATCAATTTTAAGAAAGATTCATGATTACAATCAAATCACAAATAGTTATACAGAAGACATGGGCCACAGGCCGACTATAGAGGGAGTATAAAGGTTTTGAAGTTACAGCACTAGGAATGAGTATGAGCTTTTAGGAATGAGTATGAGTTTTTGGGGTAGATTAAGTAAAGTAAGGACATACAGGAGACACCACTCTACAGAATGAGTGTGAGGAGGATGGGTGAGGATCAGAGCATGTACCACCCACAGAACCATTTCCCCTTTGTCTTCCCTTTTCTTGGGTGCTTTAATTGTAATTCTAGAACTTTCTATCGCATTTTCTTCCTTTTGACTGGCGCTGATATGACCTTAATGTGTCACAAGTGTCGTAAAACCCGTACAAACAAAAAAACAATCACCCTCCTTTCTCTACAGATCAAAGTCCACAATGGCATCAACAACAACCCTGCAGACTTTGAACTGTGTACTACTGTCCTCAACGTGGTCCTGCCAGAGTCTGGATACATTGGTGTGTCGGCTGCCACTGGTGGACTCGCAGGTAACTAGAATTCATTATAATATATGTGCCAGTGCATGACATAATCAATTTTGGATTTGCATTTTTTTTCTCCATTTTCTGAAAGAATATGCTCACCAGAGCTCAATGCAAGTTACAAATAAATGTGTCAGTGCATGACATAATGGGAAGGTGAACATTTTGCATTTGCATTTTTTTTTTTCATTTTCTGAAAGAATATGCACACCAGAGCATCGTACTCTTTATTTGAAGTAAATCGGGTGATTTTTCATGCAGTTATGGTCATATGTATAGGAAAGGTATCCAGCAACTTTTCTCAAATTTCATACTTTTTCAACTTCACTCGCTGTAAAAAATATTTAAAAGTGAAATTAAGCTTTGATATTTTCCGAAGATGTACAAAAAGGGTTGATTTAATCATTTATGACAAAAACTCGCTTTGAATAAAAATTGACCTTCTAGCTAAACTTGGCAATATCACAGTTCAAACCTTTTCACCATCCGACTGATTATGTCATTCACTGTAACATGTGCAACAAGTTAGCAAAGATTCTCATGGATGGGCAATATCATTGTTCAAACAAATTTGCCACTCATAGAGATTTAATATATGTGGTCTAGTGGTATGACTCTCACTTTCGTGTCGGAAGGTCCAGGGTTCAAGACCCGCTCTGAGCAATGCAAGGTTGAATCCTTGGAAAAGGCTCCTTACTCACATTCTCTCACCGTACTGTTATAAAATGAGTTCCTGGCTGTTAACAGCATTCTCTCTGTCAGAAACAAAAATTGTATTATCGCCTAACAGGCATCATGTTTAGTGGATATTGCGCTATATAAATATGCCATAAGGTCGTCTTCATATGTTTTGTCATAAAAATACCCCAATACTAAGCTACTTCCAGCCATTCTTTAAATTCGGCACCACAGTTGAGGACAGCCTTGAAACCGCCCACCAATCTTGTCACAGGGCAGTCTAGGATTATGTGGTCTGCTGTCTCTGGCGGTCCCAGACAGTGGGGACACCGGGTGGGGTTCCTACCTCCCATAGCGGGCAGGGAGGTACTTGCTGTCTCTTCTATCCCCTCTTATCTGTTTTTCAATTGCTTTCTGTCTTTGTCTTGGAATGAGATTGCTTGGTTTTGTCCTGACTTGGGTCGGAGTCCTTGGCTGAGAGGGAAACAGTCGAATGTATAGTTATATTTTTGGGAGATGATATTTTTTTTCTTGTAAATCATCTTTCTGTTATGCATTGTATCATGTTTAGCTTACATATTATATTATATGATTGGTAAACATTTGAGTGTATTCCTCTTAGTTGGGACCTGTGCTTGTGTCTGGATGAGACTTTTAGGTGATCTCAAAATAAGTACTTTGACGGTGTGCTCTTGGAATCTACATCTGTTCCCTATTTGAACCAATTCCCCTACGTCTTACCTTTTCTTTTGTGCTTTAATTGTAATTCTAGAACTTTTTACTATCCCATTTTCTTCCTTTTTACTGGCGCTGATATAACCTAAATGTGTTGCAAGCGCCGTAAAACCCTTAAAAACAAAAACAAACAAACAACAACAGTGGGGACAGTCGTCTGACTCCCTCAGACCCCATCGATGCATGTTTGCAGCAGTACTGCCGTGGCCTGTCTGTAGTCTGTTTGAGGCGACCCACTGCTTTCAATTGCCATTTCTGAAGCCTGTTTGGTCATCGATTACTCTACCTCCCTTGGGCAGCTGTGCTGCTTTGGTGAAAACAACGGTTGGTTTGTTGCCTTTTCAAACAGACAAAAATAAAAAAGATTTTTAAAAAATAATTGAGCTTTGTATAGCGCAATATCCACTAAATGTGCTCAAAGCACTTTACATGGGGTCCCTGGTCAACAGCAACATTTAACATGTAGGACGGGACATGACGCCTGTTAGGCGATATTACAATTTTTCGGACAAAGGCAACGCTGTTAACGGCCAGGTACTCATTTTACACCTGAGTACGGTGAGAGAATGTGAGTGAAGAGCCTTTTCCAAGGACTCAACTATGCGCGGAGCGCGAGGCTCGAACCCAGGACCTTCCGATCCGAAAGCGAGTGTCATACCACATAGCCGCACGATAGACCTACCAACTGCCCACAACAATTTGTAACAGATATTATTTGAATGAAACCCTTTTCTTTTCCAGATGATCACGATGTCCTTCATGTCCTGACTCACTCCCTGATGGACCCCACCCAAGACACTCAGCAGGTCTCGGAGGCCGAGAAGCAGAAGTTCCAAGAGGAGTTTGAACAATACCAGAAGGAATTGGAAGATGCCAGGAAGCAGTAGGTGTTTTGTTTTTTTAAATTTTTTTTTTTTAACCTCAGAGATGAGAGAGAGAGAGAGAGAGAGAGAGAGAGAGAGAGAGAGAGAAAGAGGGGGGTGAAGAGAGAGAGAGAGAGAGAGAGAGAGAGAGAGAGAGAGAGAGAGAGAGAGAGAGAGAGAGAGAGAGAGAGAGGGCGGTCGGGCAGGAGGGAGGGAGAAAGACGATGATGGTTATGATGACTACGATGTTACTAGTGTGCATAAGTGTGAGTGTATATATATATATATGTCAATATATTAATGCTATGTATGTACTCTATAATGTTGTATTGTTATAAATGTCTAACCAAATGACAAAATTGACACTATTTTGAGGACAATACAGACATATTATTATTATTATTATTATTATTATCATCATCATCATCATCCTCATTATTATTATTATTATTATTATTATTATTATTATTATTATTATTATTATTATTATTATTATTATTATTATTATTATTATTATTATTATTATTAATATTATTATTATTATTTGCTAGGTTCAAAGTTGCCAATTTTCCCTATTTTTACGGAATTCAGTATGTGACAAACCCTCAGTATATTTTCCAATCACCTGCTAAACAGAAAAAGGAAGTAAGTGTATAATGTCTTTTTTACTGGAGTTCAGTATTGGAAAAAACAAACAAGCAAAATAATGGGGATTTTAAAAATTTCCCATTGTAGCCGAGCTCCCATTGCATCCAAGGTTATTGTATGCCAGTTGTGTAGTATACTACTTCCATCGTTATTGATTTCTTTCCTTTTTATCCATCAGATACAAAAAAGAACACCCTGATGAGAAGGACCTCGATTTCAACGAAGAAGAAGATTATGTAAGTTGTTTCCAAATGTTTCAGAACTTTAACTCTTTTTACGTGATTGGCTGCATTGTGCGGCTGAGCAGAATCTGTTCTACTGGCTGAAGACCTTACAGTGAGCTGGTCTTGATAGGCAAAAATAATAATGTAATCCAATCCTATTTTCTACAACGTACTATAAATTGAACCAATGGTATCATTTCTTTCATCAGAACGTTCAATTGGCCACAGGGGGGGTATTTTATTTAAGTGAGATTTTACGCCAAATTCGAATGTACCTTTATCTTAGCTTGTCATTCTCATTCTACCTCAATCAGATGTCAGCCATTTTTGTGACGGAAATGTGAATATAGCCTCAGCTCTGAAAGAGTTAATATCACCAGACTTCCCAACCTTTCTGCTATTCGGGCCTGTAAATTGTCAGCCTATATAAGGCTAATTTTAGATTTTGAACAGTTCTCAGTTTTCAGTCTTTCAACTGTCAGCGTTAAGACCTTTCATTATTATCTTTCATAGCGGGTGGTTGGATGGGAGCATCACCCTTGAATCATATATCTATGATGTTCGCATGGGTGTACGATCCGATAGTGATGTCGTTTCTTCTTCTCTTTACTAGCCTATCCTGCTTCTTTGGTTTGTGATTGTATTTTTGACAGGGGATATTTTTTTTTTTTCTGTAAATCTTCTGCCTGTTTGTTCTTGGTTATTTATAATTTAGCTTATGATATCTTTAGGTTATGATTTTGATTTACATTTGTACTATTTTTGTTAGATTGCTTGTTTTTTTGTTTCAGCGGTCTCTCATATAACCTCAATTGTGTTGGAAGAGACCTAAAGCAACAAACAAACAAACAAACAAAAACCTTTCTGCTATTCGGGCCTGTAAATTGTCAGCCTATATAAGGCTAATATTAGATTTTGAACAGTTCTCAGTTTTCAGTCTTTCAACTGTCAACGTTAAGACCTTTCATGATTATCTTTCCTGGAAACTCCAAAGCTTAATAGTAGATCGTAATCCACAGTCATGTCAGTCTACTATTTTAAACTGTTTGGAAAATTCGAAAATGAGTAATTTCTGCTAATGGGTTTTACCGATGATGATCGCATCATCCATCGTGAAACTACTCTCGTTATCTGAGGTCATAGGTCATGGATTTCAAATCCGTTTGCTACTCATTATCCATCTTTTTTTAAAATTCGGAGTGGAGACCAAATTTGGGCCCAAAAGGCTGGGTGCTTTAATTGTAATTCTAGAATTTTTTGATTATCCCATTTTCTTCTTTTACTAGCGCTAATATGACCTAAATGTGTTGCAAGCACCGTAAAACCCTAAAAAACAAACAAACGAAACCTTTAGACAGGTAGGTTTCTGGTCCTAATCCTGCTCTGTAGGGAGTGCCCAGTTGTTCTTTAAAAAGGTTCATTACTCACATTCTCTCACTGCAATCAGGTGTATAATGAGTACCTGGCCAGTAATGGGATGTCTTTGTCTAAATATGATGTAATGGAACCTCACAGGCATCACATCTCGCCTTTCATGTCAAGTGCTGCTGTTGGCTTGGGTACTCTTTTAAAAGGCCTTGAGCATGATGAGTGGCTTACCTTTCACAAAATTGATGCTTTGCATTAGTTGAAAAACTCACAACATCTACACCAGTTGGATATAATGTACCAAACACACTAAACCATGTGTAACCTTAAATGTTTATATTCTGATTCATAAAAATGGCTGGCTGAAAACAATAACAAGGACTGGGTGGGGTTCTCTCTGTTATGTATTGTTATATATGTTGTTTTGAATGCATAATGAAGACATTTGAGTGTGCTCCTCTAAGTGGGATCCTGTGCTTCTGTCTGGATGAGGCTTTAAGGTGATCTCAAATTAAGTACAGTAACATTGTTTCTCTTGGAATCTACCTCTGTTCCCTATTTGTACCGTTCCCCTTTGTCATACTTTTGCTTGACTGCTTTAATTGTAAATCTATAAGCTTTTGACTATCCCATTTTCCTCCTTTTTACTTGCAAGCGCCGTAAAACCCTTAAAAACACACAATCCCAAAGTACTAAAATCAAAACATAATGTTGTTTTTGAGTGTGATACATTCCGATTTTGCCTCACCAGTTCCAAAACCAGAACGAGAGAGAATTGGGCCAGATCTTTGCCGGCCAGAACAGCATCCACAATGTCCTCAAGGATTTGACTCGCCGTCTGGACGAGTTGATGGGCAGACAGGAAATGGTCCTTACCCGCGTCAACCAGTTGTCCATTGGACAGCTGCCACAGGGTCAGCAGCCGCCACCTCAAGTTGGCCAGCAACAACAGGTCTGATTCTGTTTGATATAAATGTCAATAAAATAATCCCACATTTTCTTAACCCTCTTCTTACCAACTATAGGAAAATCGTCAATTCGTTACGATACAACCAACCTTTTTCTTATTCAAATTTCTTTTGCACATCATAAAATTTTTAAAAATTGAACAGTGTGTTGTAGAGCATGTTTTGCTAAAGAAATTATGTATCGGAAGAACTTACTGCTGTTGTGTTTTTGTTAGTTGGGTGTGAAGTTTTAGGGAAAATCCTGTAAATGTCTGGTAAGGATAGGGTTAATTTGTAATGCTCAATGCACGTTACAAATAAATGTGTCTGTGCATGACATAATCAGTTGGACGGTGAACATTTTGGATTTGCATTTTTCCCCCCATTTTCTGAAAGAATATACTCCCCGGAGCGCATTTTTTCCCCCCATTTTCTGAAAGAATATACTCCCCGGAGCTTTTTAATTTTTATTTGAAGTAAATCTGGTGATTTTTCATGAAGTTATGGTCAGATGTATGGGAAAGATAGCCAGCAACTCAAATTTCATACTTTTTCAACTTGACGATCTGTAAAAAATATTTAGAAGTGAAATTAAGCTTTGATATTTCCCGAAGATGTACAAAAAGGGGTTGATTTCATCAGTTCTGACAAGAACTCATTTTTGATAAAAAATTGACCTTCTAACTAAACTTGGCAATATCTCAGTTCAAACCTTTTCACCATCCGACTGATTATGTCATTCACTGTAACAAATATACAAAATTTTACATTTAAGACAATACCACAATGATATCAATAACAGCAAAATGTGTCATTATGTATTAATTGTGCGGCTATGTGGTCTTGTGGTCTTGTGGTATGACACTCGCTTTCGGATCTGAAGGTTATGGGTTCGAGCCTCGCTCGGCGCATAGCTTTGTCCTTGGAGAAGGCTCTTTACTCACATTCTCTCACCATACTCAGGTGTAAATTGAGTACCTGGCCGTTAACAGCATTGTCTCTGTCCATAAAAATTGTAATATGTCCTAACAGGCGTCATGTCCTGTCCTAAATGTTAAATGTTGCTTTTGGCCAGCGACCCCTTGCAAATCGCTTTGAGCACGTTTAGTGGATATTGCGCTATATAAAAGCTCAATTCTGATTCTATTCTAATGTCATAAAAATGTAACAGTAAAAAGGTAGCGCTTTAACAACGATCGGAAACTCTCTTTCAATGGAGTTTGCTTTCTCTTATCCTTCTGGGCAGGTCGTTGCACATAAGAGGCCCAGTGGGTAGAGGAACTGCCATAAATTTTGTAGTTGTAATTATTTCTAAGCGGGTGGTTGGATGGGAGCATCACCCTTGAATCATATACCTATGATGTTCCCATGGGTGTACGATCCGATAGTGATGTCGTTTCTTCTTCTCTTTACTAGCCTATCCTGCTTCTTTGGTTTGTGATTGTATTTTTGACAGGGGATTTTTTTTTTTCTGTAAATCTTCTGCCTGTTTGTTCTTGGTTATTAATAATTTAGCTTATGATATCTTTAGGTTATGATTTTGGTTTACATTTGTACTATTTTTGTTAGATTGCTTGTTTTTTTGTTTCAGCGGTCTCTCATATAACCTCAAATGTGTTGGAAGAGACCTAAAGCAACAAACAAACAAACAAAAATTATTTCTAAGTGTAAGCTTCGATTTGTCTGTCGAGGCCAGGATTGTAAATTCCTGTTTGTTACATATAATATGAAATGTCGTGTGTTTTGTGTTGTTCCCTTATTTATGAGTCAGATTTACCTTTATCTCCATTACATATAATATTTCTAGCATTATTTACACATTGGTGTCAAGCATCAGTCGTGTCACTGAAAGAAAAAAAAAAAAAAAAAGAAAACAATTAATGACGCCAAATTTTGATTTAAAAAAATAAATATTTAGCCAACTGCGGATATGTGGTCTTGTGGTCTGACACCTTTGGATTTGAAGGTCCTGGGTTCGAGCCCTGCTCTGAGTGGCGCATAGTTATGTCCTTAGAAAAGGTTCTTTACTCACATTCTCTCATCGTACTCGGGTGTAAAATGAGTACCTGGCTATTAACAGTGTGAACTATTGGGGGAAAAAATTGTAATATTGCTTAACGGGCGTCATGTCTCGTCCTACATGTTAATTGAGTGTTGCTAATGGTTGGAGACCCCTTGTAAACTGCGTTTATCAGGTTTAATGGATATTGCGCTATATAAAAGCTCCATTAAAAAAAAAATAATTACACTGTGGTTAGGAATCACTTATATCAATGGGAAAATTATTTTTTTTAATTAATGACACCTAATTTTATTTTTAAAACAATTTTCTAGCCAAATTGATACAAGCCTTTTTCCTTTCAAATAATGCATGTAAATATTTATCAAATATAATTTAAGCTAAAGATTAAATTTTCAATATTTTGTTCAAAGTGATCTAATACCAGATTTAGTTTTTCCATCTCTAACATCAGTTAATTAATCCGTTCATCTAACCATCCAACATTCCGTCCATCCATTCATTTCTTCATTCATGTCATGTGTATCCCATCTACCCTCAGGGCATGCAGCCATCCATGCCTATACAAAGACACGAGGTTGAAAGGTTGCTGAATAACCAGAACGGGATGATGCAGCAAGTGTCGGACATGAGGTAAAATTTCACTGAGATGAAATACAGGGCGGTATTTTATTTTTTTATCTATTTTTTTTTTTTTAACTACCAGATAAAGGATTGGAATTACTTAAAAACTAGAAATAATAGTAGGTACCGCAAACTGAATTTTCAAACTTGAAAATGGCAGTTGATTGTTAGTTATATGATTAGTACAAGCCATTCGAAGAATTTTGATACCAAATACAAGGATGTATCTTGAATATTAAGGAAGTTATGACGATTCGAAATTTTTGAAATTCCGTCGTTTTTCGCCAATGGCCAGGAGACCAACTTTGGAACACCACAAACAAAAATGTATAACCTCCAGACACCCAAAACCTCTTGAGTACGAACCCAAGTATATAGAGAACAAACTCAATTTTTTTCAGGGGTGTGACACAACAATCGTTTATTCAATCAAAAATGGGAAAAAGCCCAATTTCCCATGTTCTGCGAACGGACATGAAAATCTTCAATTTTAGTCAAATTCAAAAATTTGTAAAAAATCAACAAATAAAGCTACATTGACCAAATACATATCAAATTAAAGCTAAAGAAAAGATCTATTACAGCAAAGGGATATCAGAAGGGATGGACCCAACCAAATGTACTTTGTCATAATAAAAGTACACACATTCATCATCAATTACAAAAAATCATACATTTTTGAAAATTCATAAAAAATCAAAGAAATTGTTAAAACCACTTATGTTTCCACACAAGCGAGGGATATCGTATATATTTCATGTAAATATTTAATAGATACAAATATATCTCCCTCCATTAGCTACTAAGCAATTGAAAATGACACCCTAATTTCAATATTCTGCGAACGGACATGAAAATGAAACACAATCGGCTGTTTGAAAATAGTGAGTGATGGATCAAAAATTAGCAATTATCATTGGTATCACTAGATTGAACACTGGCAAAATGAGCAGTAAGCATTACAAAAAGATCATCCAAACTGCCTGACAACTTTAATTTAGTCTTTTGACATATCGCTTTCTGAAATCTAATTTCATTGCGAAATGCTTCTATAGCTTGTTTTTTGGAAGAATATCCCTGCACTTTCTTATAAAGAGTATTTACATTATCAACATTGGTGCATGGACCACCATGTTGTTTTAAAACAGCAGTTAAATTAGATGTGATAGTGATTGATTTAACTTCTTTTTGGAGTTTCTTTTCTTGGTTTTCAACCATCTTCTCTTGCATTTGTATCTTTACTTTATCTTCCTCTTCTACTTTCCTTTTCTTTAAACACGGAGCATATGATCTACTAAATTTGAAAAGATTATCTCTTTCATTAGATGTTTTACTTGCAATAAAATCAACAACATCATTTCGCTTAGACATATGAATGCTAGAAGGATTAAACAATGAACAATTTCTTCTTTTGTGGACATCAAAATCGAAGTCACCAAAGGCACTTTCACCAATCAAATTAGTCAATGGACTATGAGCTAACTTAGAAGAAATTTCAGCGGGCAATGCTGAACTAAATGAGCCATCTAAAAAGTCTGCTAACTGTCGTTTAGTTACAGCAACAAGTTCAGTACAAATGGTGACAATGGCATTTCTCATAATACATAATTGATCATCATTACAATTTGATACAAAAACATTGATTGCTTGAACAGTAGGACTAGAAAGTCTAAATTCTTCACCAAACACACAGACAAAATCATCATCCATAAGGCAAGAAGGATCTTGGAAAAAAGCAAACATTTCTGAACATACAAATAAAAATCATTATATTTCACTTTACTGCTTGTCAACAAAATCCAATATGGCCCAGTCACCTTAACATAAAGTAAAGCAATGACACATATCAAGCACATAATGGTGGGATCTGAAATGTCATAACTCAAACTGATCATTTTCTGATTAATGGTCTCTGGCAAAATGCTAGATGAAAAAAAAAACCTTGATGCTTGAGTGGTGAAAAATCAATGCTGCTGCAGCTGCATAAAAACAGTTAAATTGATTAGATTTGAATGATGGAATTAAAGAGCTGGGACACTGGGTCAACCAGTAAACCCGATAACCATTCTTCTGATCACCCCTGGGACCAAGCAAATCACATGCATGTTTGATTGTCCGTGATGTAGCAGTCATATAATCTGACTGGAACCTAGCAAACATTGACTCTCTATCCCTCCCAAGACCATCCCCATCACCCAATTGACATTCAATATTAGACAATGCAGTCTCACAAGCAGCACTCATACCTAAAAGGAAGTGAGCGTTACAATGCAAAAAGGAAATTTGAACACCTCGACCAAGTTTTTCATTTATATAATCATTCAATTTTGAATCATACAATTTCATACAAGAGGCCCTATCAGTCATTGTGCTAGTAACCTTTTCTAACAAATTATCTAAAACATCATGAGTGGAAATATCTGAATAAGAACTATACACATCAGATAATGTTTTGAACATATTGACTGTCAAATCCAGAAGACTATTGGCATCTTCACAAGCAATAGGACTAAAACCTAAATACAATGTTGTATCATTGTCTAGTGACACTTGATGGCCTACAATTTTCTGCTGGTCTCGTGATGTACCATCAGAATGAAGAGTAACATTAGAAGAGTTCAAGACGCCTTCAGCATTTTGTACATGGCAAATAACATTAGCTTCTTCACAAATATTGTTACATGTTCTGGCACAAGGCAAATGATCAAAACTGTAATTAAACAGACATTTTGAAATAGTAGATATACAATGCTTAACATTGTCAGCGGACACCCCTACCCTTGACATCAAATCAATAACTACAGACCGCATGGCAGAAGAATAAGCATTTTTACAAGGCTCTTTAACAGAAACAACATCAACATCTTGAAACGAACATTTACAACTCTCAAAATCATCATTGTTCTTATTTTCTTTCTCAAGTAATTTTATAGTACGCTTTAATTGCTTATTGATAGAGGACAAATTATTCAATTCATTTTTAACATTATCAATTTCTTTGGTTTTTGAAGATTCAACTTCTCTTGCTTTACGCTTAACATCCAAATATTTATCATTTATTCTTTTTCTATCTTCCTCAGCTTTATCACTTTTGATTTTTAATTCTTGAAACTTGACATTTAAAGAAGTACGCTCATCATGCAAATCAGTAATTACAGACTTCAATGTTATAATTTCTTTCTGTAGGGTATCAATCTTTGCCTTTAAATTATTGGTATTACAAGTACAAGAATTGGAGAGTTTTACGAGAGAGGGTTCTTTCTGTTGTACTGGAATAAATTTAATAGTAAATTCTTCACATAAAAATGAGGTAAAGGCATCAGCATTACGATGTTTATTTCTTTGCTTAGCTTTATACAATTTCAATACAGAGGAAAAATGTTTTTCAATATCCTTTAGAGAAAATTTTTTATGCAATAAATATCTACCCAAGACCAAAAAAGTTGCATAGAATAATTCATCGAATTGATGTGTTGGTATAGATCAATTATACATTTGTTTGTAAGGATAGATGAAAGAAAAAAGTCTTCGGGTATTGCCCTCACATTCAGTCTGTTGATTCCCAATAGAGTCAAATCGTCAGAAATGGCAGATAAGTCCAACGGATTGTTGAGGAAACCAGCACAATCATCCCCGTCAGTGAACTTTTCCCAGGACGACAAACTCCTTTCAATGGCATTCCTCACACCAACGCAGGCATCAAATGCTGGTGTTATCTGCGCCATCCATGAATCGACCTGGAATAAAGACAGAAAACATTTTTCTTTTCAAAATCAAATTACCAATCACTGTTTTGTAAACTGAACTTACTTCCTTCTTGCAAGAAGTTGTAACCACTGGTTTTGTTCTGAAGTCCAGATCGAGATGTCCCCCCAGGTTCGCACCCCGCCAATACCAATCAGACGCAATGGTCTTAACACAACTTTCCTTATCTTATTGGAGACTGATGTTTTGCTTAAGGCTGCCGTTATGTGCACCCCTCCCCACCCCCACCTACCTAGCACAGTTAACAAGCTATTCATGTCTGTGATTTTTATAATAATAGAAAATTATGCTTTGATTATTCCTGTTGAGCATGTTTCAATCCTTAAACTTACAAGTCAAAATCTTGAACACATAAAAGTAAAAGCAAAGACATTAAAATTCAATGAACATTAGTATTGCTGTTACCATCTGTCCTGAACTTGAGGGAGGAGAAAATGTATTTTGCGTAATCTCTAGTACAGGATAAAAACTCATGACCACTCAGTTGCAACTTACTTTTTCCCAGGAACATCCTCCTTCTTGTTTCAGCAAATGAAGCTGTAAGAGTAATCTGTTGTCAACAACAATGGATGGGGGAAGGTTTGGGCGACGACCTTTTCCAGATGCAAGGAAAGTGTTGCTCAAAGCTTGATACTGTTCATCTATAATGGATATTAAATGAAAAAAAATCAAAATCTATAATGATTTAAAAGTTTACAGGTTATAGCTACACAAAGAAGGTATGATGGTTAAAGGAAAAAAACAAAACAAAACAACCCTTAAAGTTCTTAAGTCTTAGTCGTAAACCTTACACTTACACAGACGCCGCCATCTTGAATTTTGTTTACTAACCCTAACGATATGACTGACACTAAAACTAAGATAAAAGAAAATATGCTTAAACACCATGCACATGTCTAAATAAATTGAGTTATCATTCATATTAATGAAATATTTAAATAGTTAATGCATTAGTTTCTCTGAAAAAAATACGCGTTGTGTCAAAGTTGACCCGTTGCACGAAGTCTGGCTTGAGTCAGGATCCATTCGTAATATCAACACCACAGACACATAAAATGGATAAAAACTGCAGTCATTTAGATCACAAATACATAAAACATTGATATACATGAAGCTATGAGTATTAATGATATAATTATCACATTAAAACTCACCTTTTAGATCTAATGATCCATTTTGAGAAGAAATTCCAAGCCCGTTCGTCTGGCCGTGCTCCAGGCAGGAGGCCATTGTAAAGAGTAAATTCAATGCTGGGCATCGGGTTTCTTATCGCGCTGGCGGAATTGGGCGATACCAAGTAATCGTTGTTGAATTAGTTATTTTAAAAGAGAATTGAACGATCTTTCACATGGTGGTTTCGGTTTTTCTAATTTTGCATTTTAAACCCCTGAAAATCCCGTTTTTTGAATAAAGTTTGAAAAAAAAGTCACTTAAAATTTTTATAACCATCGTGAATTTAGTATCAACAGATTCGTTAAGATTTACTTCATCGAATACTGCAATAACCAGCACGATTACGACCACGGCCCAAATTCGCCGAGCATTCAAACGCAGTATGTTGAAAAAACGCAAGATTTCACGAGGGGAAAACGTCAGATCGTCGTATTTTTCATCCGATATCTTTTCTTTATTAACCGAATCAGATAAAATCAAAAATAACACCATTGGAAAGGGCTTTTCTTGATCTTTTCACTGATACCATTCATTTTAAAAATGGTCGAAATGTAAATAAATTACAACAAGGTGAATTTATTGTGAAATCAACGAAAAACGCTCTCAATGCAGGTTATGCGGCAGTTTGCGGTACCTAATAATAAAATCATCTATTTTTTTTTTTTTTTTTCATAGTTTTCCATATTTATTCCAAGTTCTTTTTTTGGTGGTGAAAATTCCAGGAAGGTACTATATCTAGGCCGTTACAATATAGTCACGCTTATTGTAAAAAATAAGAGAGAAATTTGACTTAAGCGATTTTTTGCTCAAAAATTAGAAGAAAAGTAACAATTTATTTAACACAAAAGACATTGCTTCATACCGTTGAAAGCTATAAGCCTCTGAAAATCAATGTTTGGTGTGCTTCCATGTTTGATCATGTGATCGGACCATTTTTCTTTAACAAAGACACTGTAACTGCATATTACTAAAAGTAGTCCTTCAGAGAGACATTGGGTTCACGGGGCGGAGTTTATCCCAATTTCTATAGCGTGAAATGGACAATAGCAATTACTTGCTATCCTTTGGATAGGACGCTAGTCTATCGCAAAGTTCTTTATGCAAAGTACTTATGAGTCTAACCGACTCAGCTACCTGTTCACTGCTGGTGGACATGGGGGTAAAAAAAAAATCTCTACTGCACTGGGAATCTATCACGGTCCCTTTGTGTGTGAAGCAAGTGCTCTATCAACTGAGCTATCAGCAATAGCCTAAAAGAGGGATAAAAGTATTTCTAAACATCTAGTCCTATACAGAAAAAGTGGGTCATTGTTGTCATTTATATCATTTCTGTTGTTGTCATCATCTTCATCAAAGTCATTGTAGTTATCATCATTTCCATCTTCACTACCATCATCATCATCATCATAATCATCGTCATTATTATCATTGCCATCATCTCCATCAGCATCACTGTTACCAACCAGTATGTCTGAAATTACGACCACCTACTCATCGTAGATTCCTTCCCTTTTTCCAGATTCATCATCAACGACATCCAATCCAAAGCCAACCAGATTCAGGCCAAGGGAATCTCAGGTGGCAGCGGTGGCACTGGAGGTGGTCAACAAATGGCTGATCAGATGCTGTTGCATGAGTTAAGGGATAGACTTAACAATGTTGGAAATAGCGTTCAAACCTTAGTTAATAGGCCGCAGGTATGTCTGTATGACTTTATTTTGGGGTTTTGTTTTATGGTGAGGAGAAGGAGGAGGTGGTGGCAGTCACCAACAAATGGCTGATCAGATGCTGTTGCATGAGTTGAGGGATAGACTTAACAATGTTGGAAATAGTGTTTAAACCTTAGTTAATAGGCCGCAGGTATGTCTGTATGACTTTATTTTGGGGTTTTGTTTTATGGTGAGGAGAAGGAGGAGGAGGTGGTGGAAGTCACCCACAAATGACAGATTCGATGTTGCACGATAATAATAAAAATAATAAAAATAATAATAATAATAATAATAATAATAATAATAATAATAATAATAATAATAATAATAATAATAATAATAATAATAATAGTGATAATAATAATATTAATAATAATAATGATAATAATAATAATAATTATGATAATGATAATAATAATAATAATTATAAGAATAATAATAATAATAATAATAATAATAATAATAATAATAATAATAATAATAATAATATTAGTGATAATAATAATAATAATAATAATAATAATAATAATAATAATAATAATAATAATAATAATAATAATAATAATAATAATAATAATAATAATATAATAATAATAATAAAAAATATTAATAATACTATAGAGACTTATATAGCGCTATATACCGAAGCGTCTTAAAGATTACAACCATT
>NC_088374.1:13205595-13240595 GCF_034508935.2 Berghia stephanieae
CTCTGCCTCTCTCGATGACTGTGTTTTAAGGCGACCTATGATAGGAGACCTGACGATTACTGTGATATATAGCAATGCCACTAGGTTTTCAATGAAGTCCAAATTCGCTGCTTCCACTGCCCGTAATAAAGAAAAGAATGAAATATATTTTGGACGTTTGAATCAACTCGAACTCCGAAGAGAAAAGGGTTTCAATCTTTGTGAATTATCCAGGATATACATGTTTCGTTTCACAAACCCTCCGAATAAATGGCAAAGTGTATAAAAATCTCGTTTAACCGAACTTTCCTTTAAGACACGTTCACACATTCATAAAAAACAAACAAGAATACATAGTTTATCTTCTACCGTGATTGGAAAATGAATTAGGAGCAAGCAGGTGTTGGATTTTATGGAAATGATTTGACTTAGTTGTTTTTCCTTTAACTCTCTCCTTACCGATGGTTTTCAGTATTTTCCCAAAATATCAGGCTTGCCCAGCAGAAAAATCGATTTTTAAAACTTAAGCATGCTGTCTACAAAACGAATGTATGTTCTTATTAATAAAACAAAGATGATTCCTGAAAGTTTGTAATGTACAAAATAAACATGAATAAGAAAAAATGTATATTGTGTCGTAACAAATGTGACGATTTTGATGTAGGTGGTAAGGAGAGGGTTAGTGGCTTCAGCTCAATTATATTCCGATGTAACAAAAAATAAATAAATAAATTCAAAGGTTGCTGAGTATTATAGCACCAAATGTGTTGCATCTATCACTGTCGGTATGTTGGGGTAATATCTTTTTCTACAAGGTGTTAGTCACTTCCTTAACAAAATTCTCTAATAGTCGCCATTAGTATACGAATATCTGATCCTAAAGATTAAATTTTAAAACAACTTAGCATTTATAAAGAATAATAGCCCTAAAAGTGATCAAAGCACTATGTAAAGGGTCCTAACAAACAGCAACACTTCAGTATGAATCACATGACGATATTCATTCCCCCCCCCCCCCCCCCGATAGAGACAACGCTGTTAACAGCCACGTATTCATTACCTTGGTACTTTGAGAGAATAGGCTTTTAACGAAATCGGGTCGAACGCCGAACCCGAACGCCGAACCCGAACGGATATAGCCTTCTCACGTGACCATGAACGAGATCTGGATAGTGAAGACTCTCAAGCGGTATGCAGCATCGATCTAAGGTCACGTGATAGAGGATAGCTTGGGTTGCTGTTGGCTTGTGTTAGGGGAGGGGCAAGGTCAGTGTCATTCAATAGTATATAATTGTGCATGTGGCGCTCTATACAGAGAGAAAATTATAAATTGTTACGGGGGAAGGTGGGGGGAGGGGGGGGGTTGACCCACAAAACGATCGAGGTGTTGGGCTTCGGGTAGACCATGATACGAAATCAAAGAGAAAAGGCCGCTGGTACTGGATGGTGGAAATGGTTGGGGGGGGGGGGGGGGTAGTGACAATCAGCATGGGATGTATATATTAACATTAATAATATAGGCAATAGATGACCAGGGATGTGTATTGTTTGTGTGTGTGTGTGTGTGTGCGCGCGCGCGCGCGTGTGTGTGTGTGAAAGGGATTACACAAAAACACCTTTCTCTGTAGCTTCCAAATGATTACGTATACGTTAAATTTGAAACCCACATTGTTTGAATCAGCTCACTAATTAATTCCTGGGCCTTGAGATGGTGACGCAACTATTACATACAAGACCTTGCAGTCGAGAGGGCAGGGCTTTTGGGTTACACAACCACTATTTACCCATCGGTCAGCGGTACTCTTTGATGTATACAACACTCACCGCCTTTACGCAAAGCCGCCTGCCATAAATCAAGAGATGGTCTCCTAACTGTTCACAAGCGAACTGTCAAACGAGCAATCGATGATTGGATAAGAATCTCAAGATCTCATATAATAAGGTAAGTTTTGGAGAGGTGATATCCCCCACCCGTCATCGGACAGAACTTTCATTGCGTTATATCATATGAGATCTCGCCTCCTCTTTCTATTCCGGAGTGACGAGATTAGACGAGAGGACGCGAGAGAAAAAAATGGTCACGTGTTGGGCAAGTCGTTCGTTAGGCGAGCTTCGGTGTCTAACTATAACTCCGTAATGTCAAGAGCGTTTTCCAACAAACTATAAAGGCTTCCACGGTACTATTTACATCTGAAGTTGTTTCCATTTTTACCTTTTGTTTGTATTTTCGGAGTGTCTATTCGTCCTATAGGGCTACCCTTGTATTTTTACGTCCTCAGGATTCAGGCAGTCCTCACCAATTTTTACTTATCCTGTAGGTTACGAAGGATATGCCCCAGGGGAGGCGACATCATACCCGACCCAACAGAAAGAAACCCTGGCTTTCTCTGCAATAGCCGAAAATGTGGGTCACCTCCAACCGCATTCTGACAGGACATGGCAGAACCGCAGCTTGACATGCATAGAGGAATCTGAGAGAATCAGATGCATGCCGTCATTGCCAAGGAGGCCCTGAGACAATGGACCACATCGTCATCCACTGCCCAGTGACAAGCCTATCAGGAGGCTACGAGACAGTCTATAAGGCAGGAAAAGAATTTGAAGAATGGATTAAAAGATTCAAAATAGAGGTGTAGCCATTCCATACTACTACGAAGGATGTGAACATCTCTATAGATAGTATGCGCTTGGCTTAGAAGCTCATAACATTGCCATCCGGAAGTATAAAGGACCAACACACAAAACTATGTGTAACCATGAACTTTTATAGTCGGGGTAAATACAGTTTAGTGAGTGTCACTCACAAACGCGGATGGCAAAATAAATAACAAAGGCTTGAGTGACGTCATCTTCGAACTATCTATAGAATGGATCAAATTTCAGGTGTTGCCTTCCGTTGTTAATGATAAATTTAAAAAAAGTATATTGAAACTGAAAACTGTAACACAATTTTCTAACAAGATGGTTTAAGAAAAATACTCGAATTAAGAATTATCAAATGGTGTAAAATACTCATTACGTATTTAGAAAAATGTAGAACTGATAATCGGAAAACTTGTTTGGTGGTTACAAATTCATACTGAGTGGTGAGCCAAGAAATCTACTCGAGATGGAATGTTCCGTGTTTTAAAATAATAGAATATTTATTGTCGTGGTTAGACTATGTCTCAATTATCCGATGATCTATGATCTATTTACCGTATTAAAAGGGTGGGTGATAAGTGGTTCATCATTTTGTTGTGTTGTAATGATGGTGAGTGTGCGGCTATGTGGTCTTGTGGTATGAAACCCCGCTTTCGGATCGAAGGTCCTGGGTTCGAGCCTCGCGTTCGGCGGGATAGTTGACTCCTTGGAAAAGGCTCTTTACTCACAATCTCTCACCGTACTCGGGTGATAATAAGTACCTGGCCATTAACAGCGTGTCTTTGTCTGAAATTGTAATATCGCTAACCGCGTTTATGTCCCGTCCCACATGTTAAATGTTGGTTTTTGACCAGGGACCCCTTGTAAAGCGCTTTGATATTGCTCTATATTAAAGCTAATTTTGATTTAATTAATTTTTTAATTTAATTGTTATTGTCCTGGGAATGTGACAGCTCTTAAGTCGTAGAAATGAAGGAAGATAAGTAGGAGATAGAGGAGGAGGAGGACGAAGAAGAAGAAGAAGAAGAAGAAGAAGAAGAAGAAGAAGAAGAAGAAGAAGAAGAAGAAGAAGAAAGATGAGGAGGAAGAGTGGGAGGAGAAGCAGGAGGAGGAAGAGGAAGAAGATGAGGTGGAGGATGAGTAAGAATTAGAAGAAGCTAAACGAGGATAACGATGCACGGGAAGCAAAAGCAACAAAGCAGCAGGGGGAAGATGGGGGAAAAGAGAAGCCTAGGAAGGTGTAAAAGAAGGATTACGGAAACAAGAGAGAGAGAGAGAGGAGAGAGGAGAGAGAGAGAGAGAGAGGAGAGAGAGAGAGAGAGTGTATACATTGTCGCCATAGATGCTCAACTTTGTGTTTATACATTTTTATGCATGCCACGTCTGTAAACGAATTTTTTTTTTTTTTTTTTTGGATGAATAAAGTATATATTATAATTATTATTATTATTTTTATCATTATTATTATTATTATTATTATTATTATTATTATTATTTTATTATTATTATTATTATTATTATTATTATTGTTATTATTATTATTATCATTATTATTATTATTATTATTATATTATTATTATTATTATCATTATCATTATTATTATATTATTATATTATTATTATTATTATTATTATTATTATTATTATTTATTATTATCATTATCATTATTTATTATTATTATTATTATTATTATATTATTATTATTATTATTATTATTATTATTATCATTATATTATTATTATTATTATTTATTATTATTATTATATTATTATTATTATTATTATTATTATTATTATTATCATTATTATTATTATTATTATTATTATTATTATTATTATTATTATTATTATTACTAAGGACCACAAAAAAGCATCCAATTTAGTGTTAATAATTTTATTTTATTTTTTATTTTGACAAAACACCAAACAACAACAAGCTGAGCAAAAAAGTAATTTAAAAAACAAAACAAAAAACCAGTGTAACACCTGGATAACAACATCACTATGTCGTTACTCTGGGAGTTTTCAAGATGGCGGAAAAAATGGGGTGTGGTGAGAGCTGTGGATACATAACAGTTAGTGCGACCTTACTAGTACCTTTACCGTTCTACTGCCACATTATGGGAAAGCATTACACCGTAGATGTGAGACAAAGTACCGGAAAATCTATGTCGTTATTCTGGGAGTTTTCAAGATGGCGGAAAAAGGGTGTGTGGTGAGAACCGTGGATACATGACAGTGCGATGGGTGGACCATGCATGTCTCAAAAGCGTTAAAATGTGTATTTCTCTTTGTTTACAAAGGGTATAGCACTTACGTTTTTCACTCTCCAATGTGTATTGTATGTAAATTTTTTAAAAATCGTAAACAATGCTCGAACGTCATTTAACAAAAATAAGAATAGCTCAAGAACACCGAGTGCCGGTAGCTGTTTGTTTGTTTGTTTTTAAGGGTTTTACGGCGCTTGCAACACGTTAAGGTCATATCAGCGCCAGTAAAAAGGAAGAAAATGGGATAGTAAAAAGTTCTAGAATTACAATTAAAGCACAAAAGAAAAGATGAGACAAAGGGGAATTGGTTCAAATATGGAACAGATGTAGATTCCAAGAGCACACCGTCAAAGCACTTTGTTTGAAATCACCTAAAAGTCTCATCTAGACACAAGCACGGGTCCTAACTAAGAGGAATACACTCAAATGTATACACATCATATAACATAATATGTAAACTAAACATAATACAATGCATAACAGAGAGATGATTTACAAGGAAAAAAATATCATCTCCCAAAACTATAACTATAAATTCGACTGTTTCCCTCCCAGCCAAGGAACTCAGCCCAGGGTCAGGACAAAACCAAGTAATCTCATTCCAAGACAATGACAGGAAACAATTGGAAAACGGGTATGGGGGATAGAAGACACCCGCATGTACCTCCCTGCCCACTATGGGAGGTCAGGATCCCCACCCAGGATATAGGGGGATAGAAGACACAGCATGTACCTCCCTGCCCACTATGGGAGGTCAGGATCCCCACCCAGGATATAGGGGGATAGAGGACACAGCATGTACCTCCCTGCCCACTATGGGAGGTCAGGATCCCCACCCAGGATATAGGGGGATAGAAGACAGCATGTACCTCCCTGCCCACTATGGGAGGTCAGGATCCCCACCCAGGATATAGGGGGATAGAAGACACAGCATGTACCTCCCTGCCCACTATAGGAGGTCAGGATCCCCACCCAGGATATGGGGGGATAGAAGACACAGCATGTACCTCCCTGCCCACTATGGGAGGTCAGGATCCCCACCCAGGATATAGGGGGATAGAAGACACAGCATGTACCTCCCTGCCCACTATGGGAGGTCAGGATCCCTACCCAGTCAGGAGTTGTAATACCGCACATGAACACAGATGCACACATCGAGTTTTGATTTTAATTACAATCCATGCGATACTGCTGATGAGTACCAAAATTTTTATTCAAGTGTATACCAACATTTACAAGCAATTAAAATTAGTAGATCTACATCTTATAGTGTTAAAAAAGAAAAGAAAAGAAATAATAATAATAATAATAATATAATAATAATAATAATAATAATAATAATAATAATAATAATAATAATAATAATGATAATAATAATAATAATAAAAATAAAAATAATAATAATAATAATAATAATAATAATAATAATAATAATAATAATAATAATAATAATAACAACAACAGTAATAATAATAATAATAATAATAATAATAATAATAATAATAATAATAATAATAATAATAATAATATAATAATAATAATAATAATAATATAATAATAACAACAACAGTAATAATAATAATAATAATAATAATAAATAATAATAATAATATAATAATATAATAATAATAATAATAATAATAATAATAATAATAATAAAAATAATAATAATAATATAATAATAATAATAATAATAATAATAATAATAATAATAATAATATTAATAATAATAATAATAACAACAACAGTAGTAATAATAATAATAATAATAATAATAATAATAATAATAATAATAATAATAATAATAACAACAACAGAAATAATAATAATAATAATAATAATAATGATAATAATAATAATATAATAATAATAATAATAATAATAATAATAATAATAATAATAATAATAATAATAATAATAATAATAATAATAAGTTAAAAACAACAACACTCATTTTTTAAATAAATAAATACTTTTTCAAATGAAACTAATAAAGTGAAATTGTTTTCCACGCTATCCCAACATATTACAAGACAATAAATATCCATAATTAAAGACTGAGATGACAATGGTTGGGTATCAAACATTGGTGATATCAACTGCCGATTATTGTTATAACGATGTTGCTAAACAGGGTGCATGTCGCTATTTTGGGGTGTTTTTTTTTTTTATTACGAGTACTAATAATATACAGCAAAAGAAAAATAGGGATCAGAGGTCAATGTCGTTATCCAGGGGACGTAAATATTTAAAAAATGTCGTTATCCAGGGGTTGTAGAAAATGGTAGGGGCTGCCTGAAGCCTGTGACTGTGATCATGAAAATATTAATGAAAGAGTGAAAATGGAGAGGCTTCATACGGGAACAATGCAGACAATGGACGTTTCGGGTACAAGCCATTCGTCAGCACAACAATACACAATTGAGTACAGACAATACAAGTTATTTTGCATTTTATTTTATTTTGTTTTCTACGTTAATTGGTGTATTGTGCTGACGAAGGGTTTGTAGCTGAAACATTCATTGTCTGCATTGTTCCCATACGAACCCTCCACATTTTCACTCTCGTTAGTATCCAGGGGTTGCCAATATTAAAAGACGTCCTTATCCAGAGGTAGCACCGTTTTTCTAATCTCCCGAAACAATAACTATGCATTTGACTGTTTCCCTCTCAGCCAGGGCCAGGACAAAACCAAGTTATTTCATTCCAAGACAAAGACAGAAAGAAAGTTGGAAAACAGAGATAAAGGGATCCAAGACGCAATATGTACCTCCCTGTCCACTATGGGAGGTCAGGAACCCCACCCAGATGTATTTCTTGAATTATTGATTAAAGAAACGAACGTATTTTCATTATTTTTCGCTTTTTAATCACAAACTTTTTTAAAAAAGGCAAAATTATGCATAGTTCGTCTTATAGCGAGAATTAAACAATCTTAGATAAATAAATTATCGGATTTATTTTAAACAGATGGTAAATAACACACAAACACACACACACACACACAAACACACACACATACATACACTCATATATGTATATATATTGTCCCAAAATCAAATTATATATACATATATAATTTTTTTTAATCTTTTTTTTTATATTAAAAATATTTTTAAAAATAATAAAATCGTACAGGAAATTTAACATAAGCTTTACAAAATAGCTCACTCAAATGTTAATTTTGAATAATAGAACAATTAAGAGGTAAATTAGACCGATTGGCCTTTAACTCACTCAACCCTAACACCGCCTATATTATCCGTAGTTTACGGGTCACTTTTACCCCATCCGTAATTTTATTACATTTTTCTGAGACAAATTATAGGCGTTGTAGTATCAAAGCTAATGTTTTTCATTTTTACATGTTAATGATAGTTGAATAAAACTATCTGTCTATGCACATGCTCCTTTCTATATATAATAATACATTTCTTCCAATTTTGGAACGTAGCAAAAATCTCTAGGATTGAGTGAGTTAAACACCCTGTAATAGTACGATAAGGATAGAATTATAAATACCATTTAATTGTACAATATAAGCTATACATCTGTGGGTAGATAAAATATAGTTGACCTTAAATATGTTATAGTATATTGTACTGAATTATATTACAGTGGTCGTCGTTTATAAGCATGGTTCTCGGAAATCGAGACGACATGCTTATAGCCGGATTGTCCTTATAATATAAGTCATTTCTGATTTATTTTTTTTGGTTGCTAAATCCACGTTAATGCTCATATTTGAGTAAAATAACTTCTTCCTCATAGTTCCAAACAAATGCATCGGGCTACAAATGTCGCTATTAGTCCATTTTAAAAAAATATTCTTAGGTTGTTTTTTTTTTGTGTGACTAAACCCTTTCTTTACTTCAGAAAAGTGAGTGGAACAGGCACGTATGTTGATAATAACAAGAGATTGAAATGAAGTGAGTAGGAAGACATCATCATCATCATCACAGTTCAGAAAAGTGAGTGGAGCAGGCACGTATGTGATAATAACAAGAGATTGAAATGAAGTGAGTAGGAAGACAACATCATCATCATCATAGTTCAGAAAAGTGAGTGGAACAGGCAATTATGTTGATAATAACAAGAGGTTGAAATGAAGTGAGTAGGAAGACATCATCATCATCATCATACTTCAGAAAAGTGAGTGGAGCAGGCACGTATGTTGATAATAACAAGAGATTGAAATGAAGTGAGTAGGAAGACATCATCATAGTTCAGAAAAGTGAGTGGAACAGGCACGTATGTTGATAATAACAAGAGATTGAAATGAAGTGAGTAGAAAGACAACATCATCATCATCATCATTGCCTTTTCACCCTGGGTCAGGGTATAGGCCACAGACAAACAGTTTCTATCCTTCTATATCCTGAGCTAACTTTTTTATCTCGTTCCATGTCTTAACACTTCTCTGTATATCAACTTCTTTAATTAATTCAAAGCTGCTTGTTTGGCAAAGACGTCATCGGGTCAGCAGAGTCCTTTCGGCTTTGTCTGTTGTCCTTCATAAATTCTGTCATTGCAGAAACTCTTTGGTCGCCCAAGCTAAAAACTTCGTGGTGGTGATGGGGGCTCTCAAACACGCGACCCTACTAGTACCTTTACCGTTCTACGGCCACATTATGGGAAAGCATTACACCGTAGATGTGAGACAAAGTACCGGAAAATCTATGTTGTTATTCTGGGAGTTTTCAAGATGGCAGAAAAAGGATGTGTGGTGAGAGATGTTGATACATGACAGTGCGATGGGTGGACCAGGCATGTCTCAAAAGCGTTAAATGTGTATTTCTCTTTGTTTACAAAAGGTATAGCACTTAAGTTTTTCACTCTCCAATGTGTATGTATGTAATTTTTTTTTAAATCGTAAACAATGCTCGAACGTCATTTAACAAAAATAAGAATAGCTCAAGAAAACCGAGTGCCGGTAGCTGGTTGTTTGTTTGTTTGTTTGTTTGTTTGTTTGTTTTTAAGGGTTTTACGGCGCTTGCAATACATTAAGGTCATATCAGCGCCAGTAAAAAGGAAGAAAATGGGATAGTACAAAGTTCTAGAATTACAATTAAAGCACAAAAGAAAAGGTGAGACAAAGGGGAATTGGTTCAAATAGGGAACAGATGTAGATTCCAAGAGCACATCGTCAAAGTACTTAGTTTGTGATCACCTAAAAGTCTCATCCAGACACAACCACAGGTCCCAACTAAGAGGAATACACTCAAATGTATACACATCATATAACATAATATGTAAACTAAACATAATACAATGCATAACAGAGAGATGATTTACAAGGAAAAAAATATCATCTCACAAAACTATAACTATAAATTCGACTGTTTCCCTCCCAGCCAAGGAACTCCGCCCAGGGTCAGGACAAAACCAAGTAATCTCATTCCAAGACAATGACAGTGACAGGAAACAATTGGAAAACGGGTATGGGGGGATAGAAGACACAGCATGTACCTCCCTGCCCACTATGGGAGGTCAGGATCCCCACCCAGGATATAGGGTGATAGAAGACACAGCATGTACCTCCCTGCTCACTATGGGAGGTCAGGATCCCCACCCAGTCAGTAGTTGTAATACCGCACATGAACACAGATGCACACATCGAGTTTTGATTTTAATTACAATCCATGCGATACTGCTGATGAGTACCAAAAGTTTTATTCAAGTGTACCAAAATTTACAAGCACTTAAAATTAGTAGATCTACATCTTGCAGTGTTAAAAAAAATAAAATAATAATAATGATAATAATAATAATAATAATAATAATAATAATAATAATAATAATAATAATAATAATAATAATAATAATAATAATAATAATAATAATAAGTTAAAAACAACAACACTAATTTTTAAAATAAATAAATACTTTTTCAAATGAAACTAATAAAGTGAAATTGTTTTCCACGCTATCCCAACATATTACAAGACAATAAATATCCATAATTAAAGACTGAGATGACAATGGTTGGGTATCAAACATTGGTGATATCAACTGCCGATTATTGTTATAACGATGTTGCTAAACAGGGTGCATGTCGCTATTTTGGGGTGGTTTTTTTTTATTACGAGTACTAATAATATACAGCAAAAAAAAAAAAAAAATAGGGATCAGAGGTCAATGTCGTTATCCAGGGGACGTAAATATTTAAAAATGTCGTTATCCAGGGGTTGTAGAAAATGGTAGGGGCTGCCTGAAGCCTGTGACTGTGATCATGAAAATACTAATGAAAGAGTGAAAATGGAGAGGCTTCATACGGGAACAATGCAGACAATGGACGTTTCGGGTACAAACCCTTCGTCAGCACAACAATACACAATTGAGTACAGACAATACAAGTTATTTTGCATTTTATTTTATTTTTTTTTTCTACGTTAATTGGTGTATTGTTGTGCTGACGAAGGGTTTGTAGCTGAAACATTCATTGTCTGCATTGTTCCCATACGAACCCTCCACATTTTCACTCTCGTTAGTATCCAGGGGTTGTCAATATTAAAAGACGTCCTTATCCAGAGGTAGCACCGTTTTTCTAATCTTCCGAAACAATAACTATGCATTTGACTGTTTCCCTCTCAGCCAGGGCCAGGACAAAACCAAGTTATTTCATTCCAAGACAAAGACAGAAAGAAAGTTGGAAAACAGAGATAAAGGGATCCAAGACGCAGTATGTACCTCCCTGTCCACTATGGGAGGTCAGGAACCCCACCCAGATGTATTTCTTGAATTATTGATTAAAGAAACGAACGTATTTTCATTATTTTTCGCTTTTTAATCACAAACTTTAAAGAAAGGCAAAATTATGCATAGTTCGTCTTATAGCGAGAATTAAACAATCTTAGATAAATAAATTATCGGATTTATTTTAAACAGATGGTAAATAACACACAAACACACACACACACACACACACACACACATACATACACCAATATATGTATATATATTGTCCCAAAATCAAATTATATATACATATATAATTTTTTTAAATCTTTTTTTTTTATATTAAAAATATTTTTAAAAATAATAAAATCGTACAGGAAATTTATCATAAGCTTTACAAAATAGCTCACTCAAATGTTAATTTTGAATAAAAGAACAATTAAGAGGTAAATTAGACCGATTGGCCTTTAACTCACTCAACCCTAACACCGCCTATATTATCCGTAGTTTACGGGTCACTTTTACCCCATCCGTATTTTTATTACATTTTTCTGAGACAAATTATAGGCGTTGTAGTATCAAAGCTAGTGTTTTTCATTTTTACATGTTAATGATAGTTGAATAAAACTATCTGTCTATTCACATGCTCATTTCTATATATAATAATACATTTCTTCCAATTTTGGAACGTAGCAAAAATCTCTAGGATTGAGTGAGTTAAACACCCTGTAATAGTACGATAAGGATAGAATTATAAATAGGCTACCATTTAATTGTACAATATAAGCTATACATCTGTGGGTAGATAAAATATAGTTGACCTTAAATATGTTATAGTATATTGTACTGAATTATATTACAGTGGTCGTCGTTTATAAGCACGGTTCTCGGAAATCGAGACGACATGCTTATAGCCGGATTGTCCTTATAATATAAGTCATTTCTGATTTTTTTTTTTTTTTGGTTGCTAAATCCACGTTAATGCTCATATTTGAGTAAAATAACTTCTTCCTCATAGTTCCAAACAAATGCATCGGGCTACAAATGTCGCTATTAGTCCATTAAATAAAATATTCTTAGGTTGTTGTTTTTTTGTGACTAAACCTTTTCTTTACTTCAGAAAAGTGAGTGGAACAGGCACGTATGTTGATAATAACAAGAAATTGAAATGAAGTGAGTAGGAAGACAACATCATCATCATCATAGTTCAGAAAAGTGAGTGGAACAGGCACTTATGTTGATAATAACAAGAAATTGAAATGAAGTGAGTAGAAAGACAACATTATCATCATCATACTTCAGAAAAGTGAGTGGAGCAGGCACTTATATTGATAATAACAAGAAATTGAAATGAAGTGAGTAGAAAGACAACATCATCATCATCATCATCATTGCCTTTTCACCCTGGGTCAGGGTAGAGGCCACAGACAAACAGTTTCCATCCTTCTATATCCTGAGCTAACTTTTTTATCTCGTTCCATGTCTTAACACTTCTCTGTATATCAACTTCTTTAATTAATTCAAAGCTGCTTGTTTGGCAAAGACGTCATCAGGTCAGCAGAGTCCTTTCGGCTTTGTCTGTTGTCCTTCATACATTCTGTCATTGCAGAAACTCTTTGGTCGCCCAAGCTAAAAACTTCGTGGTGGTGACGGGGGCTCTCAAACACGCGACCCTACTAGTACCTTTACCGTTCTACGGCCACATTATGGGAAAGCATTACACCGTAGATGTGAGACAAAGTACCGGAAAATCTATGTCGTTATTCTGGGAGTTTTCAAGATGACAGAAAAAGGGTGTGTGGTGAGAACCGTGGATATATGACAGTGCGATGGGTGGACCATGCATGTCTAAAAAGCATTAAATGTGTATTTCTCTTTGTTTACAAACGGTATAGCACTTACGTTTTTCACTCTCCAATGTGTATGTATGTAAATTTTTTTTTAATCGTAAACAATGTTCGAACGTCATTTAACAAAAATAAGAATACCTCAAGAAAACCGAGTGCCAGTAGCTGTTTGTTTGTTTGTTTTTAAGGGTTTTACGGCGCTTGCAATACATTAAGGTCATATCAGCGCCAGTAAAAAGGAAGAAAATGGGATAGTGAAAAGTTCTAGAATTATAATTAAAGCATAAAAGAAAAGGTGAGACAAAGGGGAATTGGTTCAAATAGGGAACAGATGTAGATTCCAAGAGCACACCGTCAAAGTGCTTAATTTGAGATCACCTAAAAGTCTCATCCAGACACAAGCACAGGTCCTAACTAAGAGGAATACACTCAAATGTATACACATCATATAACATAATATGTAAACTAAACATAATACAATGCATAACAGAGAGATGATTTACAAGGAAAAAAATATCATCTCCCAAAACTATAACTATAAATTCGACTGTTGCCCTCCCAGCCAAGGAACTCCGCCCAGGGTCAGGACAAAACCAAGTAATCTCATTCCAAGACAACGACAGGAAACAATTGGAAAACGGGTATGGGGGGATAGAAGACACAGCATGTACCTCCCTGCCCACTATGGGAGGTCAGGATCCCACCCAGACATAGGGCGATAGAAGACACAGCATGTACCTCCCTGCCAACTATGGGAGGTCAGGATCCCCACCCAGGATATAGGGGGATAGAAGACACAGCATGTACCTCCCTGCCCACTATGGGAGGTCAGGATCCCCACCCAGTCAGTAGTTGTAATACCGCACATGAACACATCGAGTTTTGATTTCAATTACAATCCATGCGATACTGCTGATGAGTACCAAAATTTTTATTCAAGTGTACCAAAGTTTACAAGCACCTAAAATTAGTAGATCTACATCTTGCAGTGTTAAAAAAATAAAATAATAATAATGATAATAATAATAATAATAATAATAATAATAATAATAATAATAATAATAATAATAATAATAATAATAATAATAAGTTAAAAACAACAACACTAATTTTTTAAATAAATAAATACTTTTTCAAATGAAACTAATAAAGTGAAATTGTTTTCCACGCTATCCCAACATATTACAAGACAATAAATATCCATAATTAAAGATTGAGATGACAATGGTTGGGTATCAAACATTGGTGATATCAACTGCCGATTATTGTTATAACGATGTTGCTAAACAGGGTGCATGTCGCTATTTTGGGGTGGTTTTTTTTTATTACGAGTTCTAATAATATACAGCAAAAGAAAAACAAATAGGGATCAGAGGTCAATGTCGTTATCCAGGGGACGTAAATATTAAAAAATGTCGTTATCCAGAGGTTGTAGAAAATGGTAGGGGCTGCCTGAAGCCTGTGACTGTGATCATGAAAATACTAATGAAAGAGTGAAAATGGAGAGGCTTCATACGGGAACAATGCAGACAATGGACGTTTCGGGTACAAACCCTTCGTCAGCACAACAATACACAATTGAGTACAGACAATACAAGTTATTTTGCATTTTATTTTATTTTGTTTTCCACGTTAATTTGTGTATTGTTGTGCTGACAAAGGGTTTGTACCCGAAACATTCATTGTCTGCATTGTTCCCATACGAACCCTCTACATTTTCACTCTCGTTAGTATCCAGGGGTTGTCAATATTAAAAGACGTCGTCATCCAGAGGTAGCATTGTATTTCTAATCTACCTGTGTAGGAACTCCACTGTTAACTTAAACTTATAAGGAGTGAACATAACAGCCAAACAATAGGACTCGCTGAAGGCAAACTGCAACTTTTCCCAATTTTCACAACTCAAGGTGACATCAGCTTTACTACACAAAGAATCCATGACCAGGGGATATTCCTTACCATTGTTTGATACTATATACGCTTCCACAGCATGTCTCCTTTCATCTTCTTTGTCAAGGGAAAATCTATAACTTCCTTGGACTGGAATTGTGTACACACCTGTCTTGAGATCAAAGTAATCGAAGAATGACCTGTACATTCCTATATTGTGTGTAACAAGAGGGTTTTGCTGGTGCTCAGATGTAAAGTTCTTCAGATGGAGTTTCTGAAAGTGCGCGGTTTGCAGATACACCTCACAATGGGCTGAAAATTTAATCTGGCAGCGCAGCTCTGGGTGAAAGATTAAAATGGAAATTATCAAATACTTCACTTTGTTATAAAATTTTAAGTTTTTTAAATTTTGTGATTGTGAAGAAAATAAAGGAAAAGGAGTCACCTTGATTCAAGGTCTTTGATACTAAATTGCTGGCAATTCCTATGAACTTAACAACTTTTCACATAAAAATTGGGATAATTTAGGGGCAAAATATACATAAAGATGTGACAGTGATGATGCTGATGAGGATGATGATGATGATGAGGATGATGATGCTGATGAGGATGATGATGCTGATGAGGATGATGATGCTGATGAAGATGATGATGCTGATGAGGATGATGATGCTGATGAGGATGATGATGCTGATGAGGATGATGATGCTGATGAGGATGATGATGCTGATGAAGATGATGATGATGATAATGATTTCTTTTTTTTTATTATTAGAATTAATAGCAAAAATCGGAGAAATAATTGTAAATTAGCGGAGTTGGGACTCAGAACAAATTTCCTGAATTTTCAGACAAAATCAGGAAAGTTGGCGGCACCTACCAAAGTCAGAATCTTTGGTTGTGCAAAACCAACGTTAGGATAAACAATAAACCATAATGATCAAGCGTTTGGTATGTGACTCTTGAAGTATTCCTATATGTCTGCCTGTACTTATGTCACATCTATGCATACCTGTCTACTTGAAACATTCCAAAATCAGTAAAAAACAACTTTCATCAGTAATGAATGATAAAATCTCAGTAATACTAAACCACAAGCAGTACCTGAAACTATATTAAAGTCCCTAAAACCAACTATTAAATTCCCCAGAACCAAATTTAAGTCCAATCCCCAATTAAAGAAATATCCATCTGACTGTACAATAGTTACTTACCATCCTCACTTAGGTAATTTATGTCTGTCCCTGCTGATGCTGATGGTGCCTGTTGGTCGTGTTGTTGATGATGTTGATGCGACAACTGCTGAGGTTTCTCACTGAGTAGCTGCTGTTGTTGTTGCAGTTGACGTGGCTGTTGCTGGTTTTTCTTCTTTTGTTGCTGTTGATGTAGCTGTTGTTTCTGCTGCTGCTGTTGTTGCAGTTGTTGCAGTTGTTGCTGTTGTTTCTGCTGCTGCTGTTGTTGCAGTTGTTGCTGTTGATGTGGCTGTTGTTTCTGCTGCTGCTGCTGTTGTTGCAGTTGTTGCTGTTGATGTGGCTGTTGTTTCTGCTGCTGCTGCTGTTGTTGCAGTTGTTGCTGTTGATGTGGCTGTTGTTTCTGCTGCTGCTGCTGTTGTTGCAGTTGTTGCTGTTGATGCGGCTGTTGTTTCTGCTGCTGCTGCTGTTGTTGCAGTTGTTGCTGTTGATGTGGCTGTTGTTTCTGCTGCTGCTGCTGTTGTTGCAGTTGTTGCTGTTGATGTGGCTGTTGTTTCTGCTGCTGCTGCTGTTGTTGCAGTTGTTGCTGTTGATGTGGCTGTTGTTTCTGCTGCTGCTGCTGTTGTTGCAGTTGTTGCTGTTGTTTCTGCTGCTGCTGTTGTTGCAGTTGTTGCTGTTGATGTGGCTGTTGTTTCTGCTGCTGCTGCTGTTGTTGCAGTTGTTGCTGTTGATGTGGCTGTTGTTTCTGCTGCTGCTGCTGTTGTTGCAGTTGTTGCTGTTGATGCGGCTGTTGTTTCTGCTGCTGCTGCTGTTGTTGCAGTTGTTGCTGTTGATGGGGCTGTTGTTTCTGCTGCTGCTGCTGTTGTTGCAGTTGGTGCTGTTGATGGGGCTGTTGTTTCTGCTGCTGCTGTTGTTGTTGCAGTTGTTGCTGTTGATGGGGCTGTTGCTGTTGTTGTTTCTTCTTCTTTTGTTGCCGTTGACGTGGCTGTTGTTGTTGTTTCTGCTCTCTCCCATTTTCATATTTCTCAAGAGAGTCCTTCATTTCAGCAATATCATCATTTACAGTCGTCATCTCCTTCTTCATGCCCTTAACCTGATGGTTTTGAAAGAACAAATTTTAAATATACAAAGCCAGAGAATAAGTGTGCAAGAATTATATAATAATAATAATAATAATAATAATAATAATAATAATAATAATAATAATAATAATAATAATAATAATAATAATAATAATAATAATAATAATAATAAAAACAAAGTTGAGAATCTATGGCGACAATGTATACATATATATATATATATATATAGTCCGTTTTCTTAGCGGCAAGTTCCGTGCGTTTTGTGCACTTTTTGTAACCAGCAAACTAAGTATACAAATTGGTGCAGAAAATTATGAAGATTCGAAAAATAGGTGGCTCCAAATACCATTTTTATTGAAAAGACCTTAAAATTCGTCGCAAAGTCTAGTGAAAACGCGCACTTTGTGACGTTTTGGCGCTCGATGACAAAAGTATTAAAAAAAAAACATTCTCACCCATTAAGAACATCTTGATGTGTGGAGATATCGTGGAGATATTTTTGTTTTAATGTTTTCCATTATTATTTACCAAAAATATAGCTTTTAATTATTTTAAAACATTTTTTTTTATTCTTCTGACCGCAGAAAAAACCCCAATAAAAATTGTCCTTTTTTGCCCGTGCAACAAAACTATGAGTCATTATGTCGACCTATCCTTTACTAAGTATGTACTAGGATGTCTTAGCGCCTGTAAACGAAAAAAAACAACAACAAGAGACTAAAAAAAATATTTAAAGCAGTTAAAGAGGTTTCTTTCAACCATTGTGTACAGTACAATAATGCTAAATCGAAATGCGGTTTTGTCATCTGTCACCGCCTCTCCCTTCGAGATAACGACAGCTCCATCTACCGACAATGGCATCATGTGTTGTCTAAAAAATAACTGAGAGAATGAGTTTTGTCTTTTGAACGATGTCAACAAACCACAATTTTATTTTGTGCAATCGATATTCATTGAAAAGGTAAGGAACAATCTTTTTCATCTATTATAAATGTCTTATATCATCGTGATGTTATTTTACTTTATGCGCATGCTAGTGCGATAAGCATTGCGCAATGTATGACAAAAGAATTGAGTTGTGAAAAAAGAATTGGGTCAGATCAAAGCTGAGTCACAGTCATATCATAAGCCCCCAGGATGCAAAAGATAGAGTAAGATTATGGCCCATGCTTGGATCTGAACATATTTTTCTATCTTAGTATAATATAAGTTACATGTGCTATGTCAGTACTAAATTTAGACCCTTTTAGATTCGATTAGATATAGATTAGCCTGTCGATGATTGATGATAGAATAACGGTGTTTGTCATTACTGCTGACCGAGAAAGAAAAAAACATAACTAATTTATTATTAACTCAGTTGATCAAAAAAAGAACATCTCCACACACAATTCTACCAATACACGCTAATATTCACACACATTGCTTTACCTTTTGCATGTTCAGGTTTGGTTTTTTTAAACAATGTATTGACTTGTTTGTTATATTTCTACTTGCCAGCCTCACAGTCCTTTGTTTCCTTAAAAGCATCATGCCTGGGACCTCGTCAAATGGGAATGCTAGTTTGATTTGTTGAATGGTCAAGATTGCAAGGACTAAAGTTCCATTCTAACAGGTATTTGGAAGTATGTGTTCGTTGTGTGTGTGTGTTGATGTTGTTGTTGTTGTTTTATTGTTGTTTTGCAGAGAATCTTACCACTGAGCTATCCAAGCCCCGTCAACTAATATGTGTTTAACCTTTCTCACGCAAACACACACACAAATACACACTAACACGCATACACACACACACACACACACACACTCGCACGCACACAAACTTGTTCATTCTGTCATCTCTCAAGCTACCCTATATCGCCTTAAGATGGTAACATTTTCTGTAACTTGAGAAACTACGTAATTCACACTTTGTAGGAAATAACTTTAAATATTGTCTCTTGAGTATGTCATGGGGTTTTGATTTATTTTTCTTTCCTTCCTAGAATGCGCTAATATGGCAGGAGGAAAGAAGCGGCAGACATCCATTGTCGACTGTAAAATTCTGAACAAAGTTCCAAGACTCGATCAAGCTTCCCCTGAAATTGACTGGTCGAAGTGCCTGTTTTGTCAAGAAACCATTGAAAATTCTCCTCTCACAAACCCTAAAAAAGCAACCAAGTTAAATTGTATTGAAGACACTTATGTTGCCATTTCTGAGGATATCAAACTTTTTCATGACTCAGGTAGATTGCCAATAGCATTGAAATTCAATATTAACCAACCTGTGAAATGTCTTGCTAGTTTTTTGAGAGACAATGATGGACTTTACCATAAGAATTGCAGACACAGGTTTCATAAATCAAAACTCAAAAGGCTTGCAAAAAAGATAAATCAATGTAATAGTGAAGCAGTTGCAAGTCCTGATACAAGAGGCACATTAAACACATCACATATAAGCAAACACTGCTTGTTTTGTAAGGGTTGTGAAGGGGAATTGACTGAGGTCCGGACTCCTGCTCTTTCACAAAAAGTCTACTAGGAAGCTGTCCTTCTTTCAGATACAAGTATTCTTAGAGTATTTGGTGAGGGTGATCTTATTGCGGTGGAAGCAAAGTATCATAAGCCTTGCCTTATACTGTTCCACAGAAGAGCAGACGATTTTAGATGTAAAAATACTTCAGACAACAAATACAAAACACACATTGCAGAATGCAAACAGGATATTGTCAATTTTATTGATCAACAACAAGCTCGCACAGACACAAATGTTGTGTTTAAGCTGAATGATCTCTACAATTTACTTTTGTCAAAATTAAATGCCATAAATTTGTCGGATGTATATGTACATAAAACTAGATTCACAGAAAATTAACTATCGAGAGTTCCTTCTTTAATGGAATACAGGGATGGGCGGGAAGTCTTGCTTACTTTCAAAGAGGGGAATATTATTTCACAAGCAGCTATTTCCGATTTAGATTCAAATGATGATCTTGCAATACAAAAAGCCGTTGATATTATAAGAGCAGAAATAAGAAATCATACATTCATATCACCCCTCAATATAGATCATGATAGCATTGTCAATAGTGTACCACACAAATTAGTGAAAATTGTGAATGGCATTTGAAGTGGTCAGTGTTCGCTAAGTTTAGGTCATCAGAATCGACATACCATGACAATTTCACAGTATATCATGTTGAACCACAACAACAAAAGCCCGCAAAATTCAGGTAGCACTAGAAAACAGTTGTCCAAGGAAACCCCAATCCGCGTTTATTTAGGAGTCATGGTTTTTGCCAAAACCAGAAAGAAAGGTCTTATTGATAAACTGTCTGCTCTGGGTTTATCAATTTCCTATGCTAGGGTAAAAGATATTACAGCTGAAACTAGTAAAAGAATTTGCCAGTTCTATAAAGAGACAAGTATTTCAACATCATCCAGAGATTTGTCTGTTTGTTGTTTGACAGAGCAACCAACTTATCTGCTGTCAATGAATGAACTTTTTACAAAAAAGTCACGCCTTCGAGACAATATGCCGCCAACTCGTGAAGCTCTCAAACAGCATTTAAATCGAGCAGTTTACCAAGCTGGTTATGTATGGAAACGCTCTCTTGCTAAAGACCCTAGTCTTCCTTCCAAATCAGATTTTGGTTGGAAAGAAGATGGGATGCCAAAGTGGTCCACTTTGACTGACCTTACACATGCCTCACAAAATCTGATTAAATGTAACTGTTCATCAAAGGGATGCTCCAAAAGATGCAATTGTGTTAAGGCATCTCTTCCATGTACTCTGTTATGTGCCTGCAATGGTCAATGTTCTAGAGACAATAATTGACTTTAAACACGTTTTTCAATTGTATGTTTTCAACAATGTAATTTTAAAAAAGGGATGTAAATCTATAAAAATGCTGCTGTTAAATATGTACACAGAAAAAAATGTTTTAAATGGTTCAATTCTTCATTGAATAAATATGTATTGTACAATATATATATATATAAATTTAAACGTGTTATTTGCTATATGATAGAGATACATTGTACTCTTATGTTTGAGAGTGATTGTACGTGTGTGTCGGGAGGAGAAGGGGTACTTGCTTTGGCAGTTGAATTGTCTATTATTGTTTGTTTTTTTAAATCAAATTAATATTGCTTGATTTTAGAGGATGTGAAGATTAAAAAATGTTTTTGAAATGCATGGCATTTCAAATATATGTCAGATTCTAAACCATTTAAACAGTTTCCAGGAAGGAGATATATTTTTTTTAATTTCCTGAAAAATCCCAATTGAATTTCGTATTTTCTTATATATTTCAATAAAATTCAAATGGAAAAATATTTTCTGAGTCCAAAGTGCGCAAGGGAATAGCAAAATAACCACATCATTATAAAATATTTATAAAACCGTAAATTTTTGAGAAAAAAAAATAAAATGTTGAAAAAATGTATTTTGTCACCTTTAAAGGGCAATAACTCGTGGTTCCAGCTATATTTCAACTTGGAGCCACCTATTTTCGAAATCCTCATAAAATTCTGCACTTTGTGTGAAAATTTCATGCTGGTTACACGATTTGCACAATTTTTCCATTAAGGGAACGGACTAATATATATATATATGCAAATGCACAAAAATGTAAAAATATACAACCAAGAACCAATAGCAACACTTTATATATTAATTTGATAAATTGAGATGGGCCATACCTCGGTATATATATATACATACCGGATGGCTAAAACAAAACTGTCCCAGGTTTGGCAGTTTTCTAATTACGCCACATTGCCACAATTTTTATATAAGTTTTCTGCAACTAATATAACATTTTTTAAAATGCAAAATTTTAAGTAAATGCACCTAAATTTAATTTAAGTGTTTTTGAAATGACCCTCGCAAAATTGGCAAACTTTTGTGTTTTAATGCGAGTCTCTTTTTCTTATAACTACTCGACTATGATGGGTGCCAGACACAGTAAATTCTTCTTATGATTCATATCAATTTGACAATCAAATTAACTGAATATCGATTAAAAGATAAACAATTAATTCATATCACTTTTATCATGATATATCTTATGAAGCTTTGATATCCTTTTTATCAATTCAATTAATGGCTAAACATGGTCATTGTGGTTTGTTTGTTTTTTAAAAATTTCGGTCAGAATTGCGAGGCTTCAAATTCCGTATGCATGGATATAGCGGGACTCTGCTACAATGAGGATTATTTGCTAGTCCCACTATCCTCGTGGTCACGAAAGAGTGAAAATGGAGAGGCTTCGTATGGGAACAAAACAGACAATGGACGTTTCGGGTACAAACCCTTCGTCAGCACAACAACACACATATTAACATGGAAAATAAATAAAATATAATGCAAAAAAACTTGTATTGTCTGTACTCAATTGTGTATTGTTGTGCTGACGAATGGTTTGTACCCGAAACGTCCATTGTCTGCATTGTTCCCGTATGAAGCCTCTCCATTTTCACTCTTTCGTTAGTATTTTCATGATCACAGGCTTCAGGCAGCCCCTACCATTTTCTACAACCCCTGGATTACCGATATTTTCAGGATTTTCCCCAAAACTTCACACCCAACTAACAAGAAAATATATTTTTTATCACTCAGACACAATAGCAGTAAGGTTCTTGCGATACATAATTTCTTTAGCAAAACATGCTCTACAACACACTGTTCATTTTCTTTAAATTTTATGATGTACAAAATAAATCTGAATAAGAAAAATGTTGGATGTATCGTAACGAATGTGACAATTTTCCTATAGTTGGTAAGGAGATGGTTAACCTCTGTAGTGATTATTCTCTTATTAATCCAGTTGGCAGATCAATCTATCCACCCTTTATTCGAAAATTACTGACAAATTTGTTTACCTCTCCATCCCTTTTCAAAGAACAAGTTCTCAATTAAACTCACTCAATCCTAGATTTTTTTGCTACTTTTCAAAATCGCAACAACAAAAAATAATTAAAAATGAGCATGTACATAAATAGTTTTAATCAACTATCATTATCGTATAAAAACTAAAAACATTCGCTTTGATACTACGCCTATAATTTGTCTCAGAAAAATGTAATAAATAGGCATGGGGTAAAAAGTAACCCAGGTAAACTACGGATATAGTCGGTGTTAGGGTTGAGTGAGTTAATGTAAGATCTTCGTAAAATGCACGGGGATAGTGGGACTAGCAAATAATGTTCTTTGTACTATGTAGTTTTTCTCAATTGGGTACTAATCTTGCGACTCACAACCCCATTGTAGCCATGTTCCAAGAAATATTTCCCCATTATAGTCATGCACGATTTATATGAATTATATAGGCTGTAGAACAGGGATTTAAAAATTTCCTGTTGCAACCGTGGCCGTTTTAAGTGAGGTTTACTGTAACATCATTGTTTTGTATTGTTACGGTTATGCCCCGGGCCTATGTCTAATAATAATAATAATAATAATAATAATAATAATAATAATAATAATAATAATAATAATAATAAATGGCATTTACATAGTGTACACTTAGTGTACATAAAGGACATCTTGTAATTTAAAAGAGAAAACGGAGACACTATTCACATGGGTTCCTTTTGGTGTAAAAGTAACTCTCACTTCAAGCAACTGTAATCAACCAAACCATAAAACCAACTACGTAAGAAATCACCAACTTTTAAAATCACTCATTATGGCATCATGTTTTTGATCTTATCTTACTAAAGGCTTAATAGGAATTATCCTTTAAATGCCTTATACAATAGTTTATATAATTACAGAATCTCATATATGACTTGCATTGTATTGTATCATTCACAGACAGTTTTACACAACTTTGAATGTCAGGAAAAATGTATCAATACGGCAATGTAAAATCAAAAAATACTTTCATAGAATAATGGTAACTGAAAATTGGTCATGATCGAATGTATTGTGTTAAGTAATTAGAATTTCAATAATGTAAATGAAATTTTGACAACATAAAGGATTTCAAAATTTTAAGTAAGAGACCTCTAAACATGTGACAGTTTTTCTTTTCTGAGCGACCTGGTATATGTGCAGCGACGTGGTCATGTGGTATGACACTTACCTTTGGACCGGAAAGTCCAGAGTTCAAGTCCTGCAAGTGGTGACTCTACCGTATGAGCTATCCACGCTCTCCCTGACCAGGCCGAGTTGTCACACAAGTAAGGTCGCGGGTTCGAACCCCTATCGCCCCAGCGAAATTTTTATTCTCTAGTTTTCTGGCACTTTTCTACTCACTTCATTTCTTGTTGGTATCAACATAAGTGCCTGCTCCACTCACTTTTCTCAATATTAAGGATTGCATGTCATATGTTTACCTCTTTCCTGACGTCTATAGCATCTTGCATGGAGACGTGGACACGATTGAAGATTTTAATGTTTCTCTCCAGTTGTTTTTCATTACAATCTACTTTGGCCTGTAACGTGGAGCACTGATGGGGTAAAAATTGTTTGTTAAAGTGGTATTTGTGGAGGTGATGATGACGATGGAAATGATAATGATGATGATGAAGATTTTGATAATGATGCTGATGATAATGTTCATGGTAGTGGTCTTGTGGTATGACACTCGCTTTTGGATCGGAAGGTCCTGGGTCCGAGCCTCGCTCAGCACATAGTTGAGTCCTTCGAAAAGGCTCTTAACTCACATTCTCTCACCGTACTCAGATGTAAAATGAGTACCTGGATGTTAACAGCGATGTCTCTGTCCAGAAAAAATTGTAATATCGCCTAGCAGGCGTCATGTCTCATCATACATGTTAAGTGTTGTTGTTGGAAGAGGACCCCTTGTCTGTCCCTCCAGGAAAATGCGGCCGCATGGGCATCCGATGCGGCCACATCCTTTGGCCTTCCGCATCCAACTCCGCATCTGTCAGCAAAAAGCTAAATAATTCCCACTACAACAACTACTACTCCTCCTCCTACTACTACTGCTACTATTCCCACTACAACAATAACTACTACTACTACTGCTCCTCCTTCTACTACTACTACTACATTACTACAACAACTACGACTACTACTATTACTACTACTACAACTACTACACCACTACTATTACTACTATCACTACTACTGCTATCACTACTACTACTATTGCTACTACTACTACTACTACTATTACTACTACTAATACTTCTACTATTACTACTACTACTACTACTACTACTACTACTACTACTACTACTACTACTACTACTACGTCTAAAAAGACTATACCACTGCTACGACCACTACTACTCCTACCATTACCTTTACCACTACTACTATTACAACTATTGTTATTATTACTACAGTAAAGAATAAAACACTGTTGTTGGAATTTCGTTTCTTTTTATTCATCATTGTCATTCATGTGTATCTTGGTTTGTTTTGATTTTTCCCTAATCATTTGACCATGTAAACGTTAGCTATTTTAGGTGACATTTTTAAAATTACCCATTCTTAACACGCTACTCTGCCACAGAGGTTGGTGTAGCATGCTAAGGGTTTAAAATCAATGTTCTTTCAAATAGTGTACCTACTTCTTTCTACATTGTCAAGTAGTCTGATTGTATTTCTGCTTTTTAGTTGTTTTTAATGAAACGAAACAACTTAATGTAGCTTTTGTTTTTTTTTTTTTTGTTTTTAAGGGTTTTATGGCGCTTGCAACACATTTAGGTTATATCAGCGCCAGTAAAAAGGAAGAAAATGGGACAGTAAAAAGTTCTAGAATTACAATTAAAGCATCCAAGAAAAAGTAAGACAAAGGGGAACTGGGAACAAATAGGGATCAGATGTAGATTCCAAGAGCATACCACCAATGTTCTTAGTTTGAGATCACCAATAAGTCTCATCCGGACACAAGCACAGCCCCCACTAAGAGGAATACACTCAAATGCTTACATTATAAATTAAAACAAATATAATAATACATAACAGAGAGATAATTTACAAGGAAAAAAATATCATCTCCCAAAACAATAACTATGCATTTGACTGTTTCCCTCCCAGCCAGGACCCCGACCAGGGCCAGGACAAAACCAAGCAATCTCAATCCAAGACAAAGACAGAATGCAAGCTGGAAAACAGATATAGGGGGATAGAAGACACAATAAGTACCTCCCTGCCCACTATGGGAGGTAGGAACCCCACCCAGAATGTAGCTTTTAAACCTATAAGAATTCATTTATTGTGAAAATTAGGTTTTGGGGGTTACAAAAGCACGCAAGAACATGCATAAATGTCGGATTTTTGGCATAATTTATGTCATAATGTCGATTTTATGGCATAATTCACCTTTTTTTTGGGCATAATATTGGCATAATTTCGCCAAAAAAATGGCATAATTCCACAGGGACAGCCTTGTAGAGCGCTTTGAGCACATTAAGTGGATATTGCGCTGTAAAAAAGTAGTCCTTGGAAAACGCTCTTTACTCACATTCTTTCACCGTACTCAGGTGTAAAATGAGTAGCTGGACGTTAACAGCGCTGTCTTTGTCCGGAAAAAGTTGCAATATCGCCTAACAGGTGTCATGTCCCGTCATACATGTTAAGTGCTGCTGTTGGCTGGGGACCCCTTGTAAAGCACTATGAGCACGTTTAGTGGATATTGCTCTATATAAAAGCTCAAATTTATTTTTATTGGCATTAGGTGTAAAAATGAGCAACTACCTAGTAAAATAATGTGTTGACAGATTTCTTAACCAAATAAACTACACATGCTGCTTTTCACAAAAAAAATTGAAAATTTTCCCCAAAACGTCATAATCACACGCTTTAACTCTCTCTCCCTACCAACCATTTTCCAGATTTTCCACAAAACGTCATAATCACACGCTATAACTTATAACTCTCTCTCCCTACCAACCATTTTCTGGATTTTTGCCAAAACGTCATAATCCCACGCTTATCCAGATTCAACATGAAATATTATTGTTTATGTGAAGAATTTAGACTGAAACATTTCATGTTCAGTGTTTCATTCTGCTTTGAAGCCGTCATCTTCATTTCTGATAATCGAAAATTTGAATTATTGTACGTTTCGTTGGTTTTTGGGGTTTTTTTGGCTTTTTTTGTGGGCAGGAAGAGAGAGAGAGGCAGCTGTACTTACCTTTATGGTTAGAGATCGAAGTGCCTTGTCCATTTTTACAACTTTTTGCGACAACTTTTCAAACTGAGAAGCAAAAAAAGACACACAAAAAAAAGGTACAGGTGAAAGAATAAAATTATATTCTGCACTGCGAAAACTTGGAACGGTATAAAATGTCATAGACGACAGGGAACATTTGTAACAGTGAATGACATAATCAGTTGGATGGTGAAAAGTTTTGAACTGAGATAATGCCAAGTTTAGTTAGAAGGTCAATTTTGATGAAAAAAATGAGTTCTTGTCATAATGATTAAATCAACTCTTTTGTACATCTTCGGGAAAACATCAAAGCTTAATTTCACTTCTAAATATTTTTCACAGTTAGTCAAGTTCAAAAAGAATGAAATTTGAGAAAAATTGCTAGATAACTTTCCCATACATCTTATCATAACTTCATGAACAATCACCCGATTTACTTCAAATAAAGATTAAAATGCTCTGGGGAGCATATTCTTTCAGAAAATGAAAAAAAATATGCAAGTCCAAAATTTTCACCTTCAGACTGACTATGTCCTGCACTGACACAATTTGCTTTAAAATACATTTATGACTCATAATAGCAGCCATATTATATTAAATCAAAAATTAATAATGGATGTTTGTTATCTTTTTGTTGTTAATTTTTCCTCTATGCTTTTATATGTTTCTCCCTTTTAATAGTTTTACTTCAAAGAATATGCAATGTACAACTTCCAATATACTGTTATTTTTATTTTAAGGCCTTTTAAGGAACACTTGGTCCATTTTAAAGCCTTATTTTAATCATATGACATGATATAATATAATATAATATAATATATGATATACATGATATGATTATATGTGACCAGTCTAAATAGTATTATGTCAGGACCAACCAATTACTGAAAATTATTTTTTTTTAAATTCAGGAGAGGCCACAATAATTATACAATTGAATGTCTTTATTCTGATCATTTTGACTTTTAAACTCAACGTTTCTTCATCCCAATCATTCTGACAAAATACCCATACCAGATTGACACGGTCGTGTCACTCCATCATTATATAACACAATGCATCTATAACACATTCTCACAAGCTTAACTCACTCAATCCTAGAGATTTTTGCTACTTTTCAAAATTGGAAAAATGTATTAAAAATGAGCATGTACATGGATAGTTTTATTCAACTACCATTAACATGTAAAAACTAAAAACATTAGCTTTGATACCACGCCTATAATTTGTCTCAGAAAAATGTAATAATAAATAGTCATGGGGTAAAAGTAAACCGGGTAAACTACGGTTATAGTCTGTGTTAGGGTTGAGTGAGTTAATGTGTTCTATGAGTTGAAATTATCATTACCATTGTGGCCAACTTCTCAATCAGATAAACCAAAACAAAAAATATTTTTTAAAAGAAATTTTACTTTTATATCGCACAATATCCACTAAATGTGGTCAAAGCGCTTTGCAAGGGGTCCCTGGTCAACAGCAACATTTAACATGTAGACATGACAACTGTTGGGCGATATTACAATTTTTCGGACAAAGACAACGCTGTTAACAGCCAGGTACTTATTTTACACCTGAGTACGGTGAGAGAATGTGATACAGAGTCTTTTCCAAGGACTCAACCATGTGCCGAGTAAGGTTTGAACCCAAACCTTCTGATCCAAAAGCGAGTGTCATACCATTAGACCACAGAGTCACACAATACCGCCATGACTCGAAACAGCATAATGTTTAGACCTTCATATAATATAATCTAGATATAGAGCTTTTTATGTTCCTTGATTTAATTTGCTGATAAAAAAAAAAATAATAAAAAAGCTAAAAAAAAAATAGAGGTGCCAAAATGAGCCAATAAGATGGAGAGAAAGATAAATTGAGTAAATGTGACTCGTATATAAGGGAACAACACAAAACAAACAGCGTTTCTGCCTTATATATATATATTTCGTGTTTACTAAAAAGAAAAAAGGACAAAGGTCAAAACGTCGTTATGTCCAACCATTAATATTCCTACAATTCATTACATACTCAATTAATCAATAATTTATTTAATCCAGTCTCACCTCATTTCTTGTTGGAGACTTAACATCTTCTCCTCTTTTCTGATTTGCAGAAAGTGTCTTGTTTTCTAAACACAGCTGCAACTTTTTAATTTCCACTCTGTCATCGTCAAGTTGGTTTTTCATTTCATAGTTTGACTTCCTTAATGTCAGCACATCCTCTTGAAGATTTATCACCTCCCTCTCAAAATTTCGATTTTTTTCTAAAACGTTGTCCAGTTTAGTCAGGACTTCCTGTAGCTTGGAATCCGTTTTTGTAGCCATTATCTTTTTGATATGTTTTAAACATAATGAAATGGATCAGTTTTATCAACTATATTATTTGAACGTAAACAGCAAGAAGGGATTACGATGATGATGATGATGATGATGATGATGATGATAATTGTCATAAAAATAATAATAATAATAATAATAATAATAATAATAATAATAATAATAATAATAATAATAATAATAATAATAATAATAATAATAATAATAATAACAATACTAATATTACTACAGTGGAACCTCCCGATAACGACATGCCACGGGACCGAGTTTTTATGTCGTTATCCGGAGGTGTCGTTATTTAGAGGTTTCCAAAATGACGGACAAAGTGGGTGTGGTAAGGCCCGCGGGACCAGTTTTTATTAACATTGACAAAACAAACAAAACATTGTAGTGTATTCCTCTTAGAGGGTAATTGTGCGTGTGTCTGGATGAGACTTTTAGGTGATCTGAACTGAGTACACTGATAGTGTGCTCCTGGAATCTACATCTGTTCCCTATTTAAACCATTCCCTTTTGTCTTTTTTTTCTTATGTTATTTCAATTGTAAATCTAGAATGTTTTTTACTATCCAATTTTCTTCCTTTTTACTGGCGCTGATATGACATAGATGTGTCACAAGCGCTATAAAACCCTTTAAAACAAACAAAAACAGGTAATTCGGACGCTGCGAGTTAGATAAAATTCCTCCTCCTCCTCCCACAAAAACACAACTACTACTACTACTACTACTACTACTACTACTACTACTACTACTATCACCACATAATATCACATTTTCCAAGATTTTGTGTTTACTTGCTTACACTTACATTTATACCTTGGTTTTTGTTAATGCACATCAGCCAAGATTCGTCAAAAAAAAGCTGCGTTCTCATTGGTTCAAGCAGGAATCGTTTGAATAAACTTTGAGTACTCATACTCGATATTTTTAGTATCAGATATCTACGAAAACTGCCGAAAATCGCCAAAATGATGTCGTTATTCAGAGGTTTTATCAAAAAGTGCGTCGTTATTTGGAAGTTTTCTTTACTGATCTTAAATAGAAAAAAAATCGGGACCATGGGCCAATGTCGTTATCAGGAGGTTGTCGTTATTCGGAGGTGTCGTAATCGGGAGGTTCCACTGTACTACTACTTCTACTACTGAAGAAGAATATAACAATAATGCACATTTTTTTGTACACACACTATCATAGCCTCCAACACAGGAGGCTCTGGGTTCATTAAAAACAAAGTCATATACATAGTATATGGCAATGACTGATTGTAAACATCCTGGATACAAAATAACTGTCGTCATGACATGAAAAATTGAGTACATATAAAAGCTTCAAAAAATAAAAACTATAAAATGTCCATATAAAAGTGTAAATGACAGTACTGAAAACATTAATGACTACATTAAAAATAATCATCATCTAGTCAGCTGATCCTGCATAGGACGTTGCTTTCCGAACTTTCTTGCGAAACAGATTACGGTTTTCCGCCAGTCGACTTGCTTGAGTTGTTGTCATTCCCAGCCATTCACATATATCTTGTTCCCAGCTTCTTGTTGGTCTACCTCTTCCTCTCTTGCCGTCTACCCTTGTCTGCACAATGTGCTTTTCTAATGATTCGTGGCGAGTCGTATGGCCAAAATAGTTCAGTTTCAATTTCTTTACAGTTTGAAGAAGAATTATTAAAAATAATACATAACTAAATAAAACGATATCGATAAGAATATTGATATCGTCGGGCAGCCATGATGAGAAGATAATGTAAACTGTTACAGGTATCATAAAGTATTGGAGTTGTTTGGCTGTGTGTAATTATATTAGAATTCTTTATAGAGTTACGCATTTTGTGTTGTGTATTCTTTGCATGTGAGTATGAATGGTGACTGCGAGAAAGTTAAAGCACTCTTTGTTCCTTAGGTACACTGTAAGACGATTGTTTGTTTTAGTTAGTTACTGAAAGAACTCCGTCCGAGCTGGTCGTATTGCATATCTATATTAAAATTTATCATGCCATATAACTTGTTTCACGAAGTCTGAGCTGAGTCATTACAAAAACAGCATTTCAGCAGGGATTTAAAAAGTGTCTGCACATGTATATAGAGAGCCCTAAAAAGTTTAGATTTTATTCTAACAGCCAGGGTATTTGTTTTAAAAACCCATGCTGTAAAAAAAAAATGAATGAATTTGAAATTTGCCAAATTTTAATTCCACATAACTCGATGGATTTTTCGTTATTTGGCACAATTTAAAAGGAAATTAATGGACGTAAAAAAATGATACCAAAATATCTGAGATATTTCTCTTCATAACAAAGCTATGCATCTTTTACAGACCCCCCCCCCCCCCCCCCTAAATGTGCACAGCAATTTCCAGTCACAACTGTCTTATAGGCGAGGTGGGTCACAATTTGACTCCCACTGCTGCTGCTCACTAAACTGCCTACATAAAGCAAATTTGAAAATAAACTGAAAATAATATAAGATGCTACCAGTGGGTTAGATTATGGTTAGTCACAAACCGTGGCAAACAAGATGCTGTTTTGTTTTTCCAACGAGTCACTGTTGGATGACATTACCCACTCTCTTATCCGCTCGAGCAAGGGAAAATTTTCGGACAGTTACTCGAGCAGTTTGCTTCCTTCTCGACCCAAGACTGCGACATACCATATTATGTTTTGTTTGTTTTTAAGGGTTTTACAGCGCTTGCAACACATTAAGGTCATATCAGCGCCAGTAAAAAGGAAGAAAATGGGATAGTAAAAAGTTCTAGAATTACAATAAAGCATCCAAGAAAAGGGAAGACAAAGGGGAATTGGTTCAAATAAGAAACAGGTGTAGATTCCAAAAGTACTCTATCAAAGTACTTAGTTTGAGATCACTAAAAGACTCATCCAGACACAAGCACAGGTCCCCGCTAAGAGGAACACACTCAAATGTTTTACAAATCATATATAATATAAAGAAAGCATAATACAGTGCATAACAGAGAGATGATTTACAATGAAAAAATTATCATCTCCCAAAACTAACTATAAATTAGACTGTTTCCCTCTCAGCCAGGGCATCTGGCCAGGACCAGGACAAAACCAAGTAATCTCATTCCAAGACAATGACAGGAAACAATTGGAAAACGGGTATGGGGATAGAAGACACAGCATGTACCTCCCTGCCCACTATAGGAGACATACCATTTTAGGTACTTTGGTAAACTTCCATTTCGCACTCCAGTAGGGAGCTGATAAATGACCTTGTGGATGTGACCCGATTTTTGGACTATTGAGTAATGGATCTCAGAAAAATTCCATAGATTTTTTTTTTTTATGGATGGATTTTAATGATTTATTTATTTTCGTCTATCGTTTAGTTTGGTTTATTTTTAAATCAATGCCGATTTAGTAGATCTTTTGATTGTGGATAAAATAGGTATAATTTAGCTTTGGATAATTAAAAAATTAGAAAGTTGTAAATCAAAATTTCAGTGACGGCACGTGATTTAACATCTTAACTTTTAAATAAAATTAAATTCAGGGCAAAACTGTATTCCGCATCGATGAAATTCGTTCCAGCAAAATCTTTACTCAAACTCAAACCTTAGCGGCCGTTTTAGGCCAGTTTTTTAAAATCCAAATGGTGGTTACTACCAGTCACAAAGTCCGTCAGTAATTAACAAAGGCAAGTAGAAGACCATTTTTCACCCTTTAAACTAACATAATTTTTCTTCTGCTTATCTAATTTTCACAATTTTGGAATTATTAGAATCGTGTTGAAAAGCATTTTAATGATAAAGGTTTCATTGAGTAAATTCAATTTGATTTTCTCTTTTTTTTTTTTTTTTACCAAAGTACCTATATCATCAAAGTAAAAAAAAAATACGAAAAATACTCCAAGCGTTTATAATGTTAGGCATTCATTATACTCTATATGGTTTATTTGGTTCAAGATTTAGAATACATTTTCAATTATTCTCTACTTAGAATTAGAACGAGGAAACAGTGCCCCTCGTCAACAAGAGTGAAATTAAAATGTTTCGTCTTTACCAAGGTGACAGTGACAGACAGCTATCTTTGTTTATCTAAAAAGCCATTTTATAGATTATTTGTTTGTGACATAAGTTATCAAAGTAACCAAACACAGTTTCAAATACAAACCAATTCAATCAATTAGCCTACATTTCCCGAGCCTCTTTGAAAAAGTTTGGATTACGCAAAGCTCAAAGTTAACCGTGAACCAAGCAACAAACCTCAAACCAATGGAGGGAGGTTTCACTTTCCAGTAATCAAGACTGCCAGATGGACACGTCGTGGCCAAACTTTCCAAATTCAGCCAAAAGGAGAATCGGGTTTCTATTATTATTTTTATTTTCAATTTATATCCTTTTCATTTAAAAAAGACATTTTTCGATTTTTTCGACCAGTCGATTTTTTACATTACCAAAACTGATAACTTTTTCAAAGGGTGAACACGTTAGGTTTTATTTGGCTACCTTTAAAGTAAAAATCGATAACAAGGAACTCTGGCCATCTGGCACCCTGTCGAAACTCGTGACAGTTCAATTTCTAAGAAAAGCAATGCTTGTGTTATTTGTTGCAGAGAACTTGGGACGGGCACCATCTGATATTTTACGGTATCAACTACTTAGTCTTAGATATCATATGTTTTTTTCATTTTTTTCATATATTTAATGTTTGTTTCTATGTAAATAAAATGAGAGAAAGACCAATAAGAAAAGGAAGATGACGGCAGCGGCAATCTGTTTATATTCGAAGATCCGCCTTTTTAAAATTTGAGCGTAAAGACAAGTCTTGTAAACAATATCTGTCTTCGTACAATAAATTGAAGTTTACATTTCTTTACTTATCGTTAATTTTTATCAAACAGAGGGACTGTAAGAGTGGAAATTTACATTTATAGCTAAAAATAAATAAATATATTTTTCTTCAATATAGGCTGGGTTTTTTTTTCTAAAGATATAGACGTATCTT
>NC_088374.1:13250595-13285595 GCF_034508935.2 Berghia stephanieae
GAAAGGTAATTTTCAAAGACATTCATGTGATTTTCAAATTTGACTTTTTAGGTTCTATTCATAAGAATTAGAAGTTCTTGTCATAATTTCATAATTTCAAATAAATGCACTCTCAGTATTGCCAGTAATAAACAAAATATTGTTGAAATTTGTTTTCATTTTATTTATCATTGTCATTCATGTGAATCTTGTTTTTTCCTACTCATTTGACCATGTAAACGTTAGCTATTTTAGGTGACATTTTTAAATTAACCATTCTTAACACGCTACTCTGCCTTGGGTGGCCTCTTTCTGACTGCCACAGAGGATGGTGTAGCATGCTTAGGGTTAAAATCAATGTTCTTTAAAATTGTGTACTTCTACATTGTCGAGCAGTCTGGCACATATTTCTGCTTTTAAGTTTTTTTGATGAAACGAAACAACTTGATGAAACAAAACAACTTGATGTAGCTTTTAAACATATTTATTGTGAAAATTAGGTTTTGGGGTTTACAAAAGCACGCAAGAACATGCATAAATGTCAGATTTTTTTCATATTTTTATGGCATGTCGAATTTATGGCATAATATATGGCATAATTTGCCTTTTTTTTCTTGGCATAATTTTGCCAATAAAATGGCATAATTCCGCGGGGACAGCCCAATCAGTTGATTAGGAAGTGGAGGACGATAAGTCAGTGAGGTCGCTACTATCTCCATATGGAGAAAAACTTCAACAAGTCACCTACACTGAATACCTTGGAGTGACTCTCATTAATCTGTCATCTGCATTTTTTGCGGCTGCAAATATCAGGGCGATCCGCAAATTTTGGCAAATTTCCCAAAATTGGCAAATCGTGGCAAATTTTGGGAGAATTGTCAAATCGCGTGGCAAATTTTGGGAAAAAAAGAAGCGAAAACAAAATAACGGGGAAAAAAAGTTCGAAACTTGAGAAATGTTGCAGCTTTGCCCGGGCCCAAACCAAGGGAAGCTACTCTCTACGGATAATGATCCTTTAAAATCTTTGTAACAACGCTATTGTGTAAATTAATAAATGTAGCCTCCTTAAATGTAATAAATTGTCTTTTATATATATTCTTTCTGTATCGTGTGTTAATTTTTACTGAAACGCTTAGTTCTCCTTGGCAAATTTTGGTCTTTTTGGCAAATTTTGGGGGTTTTTTTGGCAGATTTTGTGAAATTTTAGGTCCCAATTTGGCAAAAAATGCAGATGACAGATTAATGACATGAGATTGAGATGTACCCATCATGTATAGAACGTCACCAATAAAACCCTAGTCTAAGTCCTAGGCCATGTCCGATTGACAGACCAACTTGGCACCACTACTGACCGAAGTGATATGTTTTCTCAAATACTCTTCAACAGTCGTAACGTCACTTCCTTCCTAATGACGCATGGTAACTTAGTAACACTGGCTCTAAACTATCGGAACAATGGCGGACGACCGTATGAAATATTTCTCTGGTGAGCATAAAAGCGTTTCCAGAGGAAAAGTAACATAAATTTGATCATGTTTTGACTTTTACACATTCTGATCACAAGGCATATGAAAAGGGAATGAAAAGTTCTAGCCAGCATGAAGAATAAAAAGTAATGATTTTCTTTGTTTAGAACCAAGATGGCCGCCGTTGCCAGGCGGCGTGACATCAGACTACTGAATCCTATTTCCAATCCCCAATTGAGCACAAATTGCCTGTTAGAGTTGGCTTATTTATTTATTTTTTTTTTTTTGGGGGGGGGAAGGGGGGGGGGGGGGGGTAGGCATGTAATTACTAGAACTCTCACATTGGCCATCACTGTTTATAGCCAATTTTAGAAGTCATAGTATAGTTATAATTAGACATCCATGAAGACAGAGAAAGTGGCCTTGTGGGAAAGTAAATAAATGACAAATGTCCTTTGATTCAGGAAACTACTATCAAAATAAACTTCCATCACCTTTTTTTTAAATTGCTTTTGTTGTTGTGAATGTTTACGACTTTTGAGAGTGATTTTATTCAGACTTGAATTTTGTAAGTAAACCTAATGTTCTGATTTAAACATTAGGTTTAAACCGTTGTAATAGTAATATCATTTTGGAGGAGACTGGTCATTTTTATAGAATATTGTTTTATATAAAAGGTCACTTTTTAAATAAATTTTTGTTTTCCAGAAATTCGGAGGGAAAATGGCTCAAAACACGGATTCTAAGCTCCAGGAAGTTCTGTCTAAACTGGACAACGTTTTAGAGAAAAATCGCAATTTCGAGAGGGAGATGATACATCTTCAAGATGAAGTTGTTAGATTAAGGAAGTCAAACTATGAAATGAAAAACCAACTTGACGATGACAGAATAGAAATTAAAAAGTTGCAGCTGTGTTTAGAAATATTAGAAAACGAGGCACTTTCTGCAAATCAGAAAAGAGGAAAAGATGTTAAGTGTCCAACAAGAAATGAGGTGAGATTGGATTAAATACATTATTGATTAATTGAGTACGGTACGGCTATTCAGTAGGGGTTACTGAATAGCTAGAAAGCAACCTTTTTTGCTATTCAGTATCCCTTGGCGCTCTTCAGGGACGAAGTCGTGATTTTAAGCTCTGCCTTGAGTCAGTTGAGTGTCTTCTTTCGTTTCTTCACATTTGATTTGCATCGCGCCAGCTTTGTAAACTGTACCAAAAATAATTAATATTTAATAATTAACAGTAATTAAAATTAAAAGTTGTTGTTTCTATAGTCTATATCACTTGTTTGTCGTTTGTAAGTGAATTCCTTGTTTGCTTGAGTCAGTTAAATTCGGCCCAACTTAAGGTCGTAGACAGAGAGAGCGATTTCGCGGATCGTCCTCTCGCTCTGCGGCAGTTTCATTGTGACGTCTCTGACTACCCTGTCAGGATCCGACCGGCCACCTTGTGACAGTGGTCTAGTGGTTACACTTCAGACTCTGGGTTGAGAGTTCCGGGTTCGAATCCTGGTAAAGCCATGTCAGACGGAGTCCTTGGGAAAGGCTTTTTCCACATCCTCACCGTACTCATGTGTTTTATGAGTATATAGGTAGAGAACCGCTTAGTAATTGTTCGAGTGATGGGCCTTCACAGCAGCTTCTCTGTCTGATTCTCAGGGAGTTGAGTCGGTAATTAAAAGGTTGATATGACCTGTAAAGCGCTTAGAGCATTTTCGAGTGGATAAACGCTAAATAAAAGCTCTGTTTTGTTTTGTTTTTGTTTTTTTTTTACATATTGGTCACACCCTGAGAAGCTAACAGTTTTGAATGTATATATTCAAACCCGAGACTGATATTGATAATTGATATTGGCCACAGCCTTTTGCAATTGAATGTGTGTATTCAAACCTGTGAGCCTGTTCGAGAAAACAATTTCTCTGAGTTGAATTCGGAAAATAAAATCGTTTTTACTGCTGATTGTAGTAAATAAAGACAGACCTGATAATGGCCCACGCCCAGATCTTAACCAATTTTGAATGGGTATATTGAACTGGACAAACGAACATCGGCAACATTTTAAAAAATACACATATGTATATATACTCTGACATGGCCCTTTCCGTGAGTTAACTAGTTTTCAGTAGGTAACTTCAATGAGTTGTTGACACAGGCCACACCCTTAGTCAAAATAATGGGTATTCATATAAGACATGACTACAGTCTTGAGTTGACTACACTTTTGATTAGTCGTATTAAGAACAGACATAGGCCACAGTCTGAGATACACGAGTGGTATAATATCCTACTCAAAATCACTGGCGTGGGTACGGTGCTACTCTCAGTGCAGTCGTTAGCGCTGCCGGTTGAAGGTTCGAACCTGGTCACATCAAAGTTAAGCAATGAGCTATTTGGTCTGCTAAAGGGTTGCAATTTTAACTTAGCCAAATAGAGGCCACGACCTGAGATTTTGAATGGGTATCAATATCATACCCAGACTAAAACCAGAAGTGGGCCACATCCTGAGATAATAATATTTTTTTGATGGCAAGCCATTTTTAATAGGTGTATTATGATCTGACATGCCCTGAGATAACTGAACTTTTGAATGGGTATCTTATCCAACCTAAAACCCGCCCTGGACCGCATTTGAAATAACGGCACTTTTCAATGTATGTCCAAGAATTCGACAAGATAGTGATACCGCTTTAAAAAGTAACAGTGAGCTAACAACAAACGCGCGTGAAGTTTATAAACCTCTACAAAACTGATTGTAGACATAGCATTAGCAATGTATCCTGGATAGCTATCTAGTTAATTAAGTAGTAGATACTGAATAGCCACAAATCTTATTCAGTAGTAGATACTGAATAGCCATAAATCTAATTCAGTATCTACTACTGAATAGCCACAAATCTTATTCAGTATCTACTACTGAATAGCCACAAATCTAATTCAGTAGAGGTTACTGAATAGCCGCAGCCAATTGAGTATGCAACATAGAATTAAACGAATGAGAATACGCACGAAGCCTAAAAAGTGTCCACAAATGAAAGCATTCAGCGCCATTATATCTTGGGCTGGGAATGTAAGTATTACCATTCATTCGGTCTCTATGTCAACATAACGGCACAAGAAAAACAACAAACAATAATATCAAAATCCACAATAAAATGATTCTGTACTGTTGCGTATATTTATGCCACAATGAAGCTGTCAAAAAATGAAGTTAGAGAATGTGTGTAATCGTGTATTATAATAACCTATAATGTGTTTTCCAACCACCACATCGTCACCGTCACTACTACAACAACCACCATTACCACTTCATCACTACCACAATTACTACAACCACCACCACTGCATCATTATCACTACCACTACACCACCACCACATCATCATCACCACTACAACGACCACCACTCCATCATCATCACTACCACTACTACTACACTCTCAGTACCACCACTATTACAACCACCACCACCACATCATCATCACGACCCCTACAACTGCAACAACCACCACCACATCATCATCACTACAACCACCACCACAATATCATCACTAACACTACTACTACAACCACCAGCACCACATCATTATCACTACCACTACTACACCAACACCAGCACATCATCATCACTACCACTACTACTACTACTACACCACCACCACCACCATATCATCACCATTGCAACTACTACTACAACCACCACCACCACATCATCATCACTACCACTACTACTACAACCACCACCACATCATCATCACTATCACTACTACTACACCACCACCAGCACATCATCATCACTACCACTACTACTACAACCACCACAACCACATCGTCATCACTACCACTACTACTGCAACCACCACCACCACAACTACTACAACCACCACCACATCATCATCACTACCTCAACTACTACAACCACCACCACAATATCATCACTACCACTACTACCACAACCACCAGCACCACATCATTATCACTACCACTGCTACACCAACACCAGCACATCATCATCACTACCACTACTACTACAACCACCACCACCACCACATCATCATCCCTACCACTACAACCACCACCACATCATCATCACTATCTCCACTACTACAACTACAACCACCACCACATCATCATCACTATCACTACTACTACAACTACAACCACCACCACATTATCATCACCCTCACTACTACTGCAACCACCACCACCACATCATCATCACTACCATTACTACTACAACCACCACCACCACATCATCATCACTACCACTACTACTACAACCACCACCACATCATCACCAATATCACTACTACTACAACTACAACCACCACCACATCATCATCACTATCACTACTACTACACCACCACCAGCACATCATCATCACTACCACTACTACTACTACACCACCACCAGCACATCATCATCACTACCACTACTACTACAACCACCACAACCACATCGTCATCACTACCACTACTACTGCAACCACCACCACCATATCACATCATTACCACTACTACTACAACCACCACCACCACAACTACTACAACCACCACCACATCATCATCACTACCTCAACTACTACAAACGCCACCACAATATCATCACTACCACTACTACCACAACCACCAGCACCACATCATTATCACTACCACTGCTACACCAACACCAGCACATCATCATCACTACCACTACTACTACAACCACCACCACCACCACCACATCATCATCCCTACCACTACAACCACCACCACATCATCATCACTATCTCCACTACTACAACTACAACCACCACCACATCATCATCACTATCACTACTACTACAACTACAACCACCACCACATCATCATCACTATCACTACTACTACTACTACAACCACCACCACCACATCATCATCACTACCACTACTACTACAACCACCACCACATCATCACCACTATCACTACTACTACAACTACAACTACCACCACATTATCATCACTACCACTACTACTGCAACCACCACCACCATATCATCATCATTGATTTTTTTTTTTTTTTAATTGAGCTTTATATAGTGCAATATCTACTAAATGTGCTCAAAGCGCTTTACAAGGGGTCCCTGGTCAACATTTAACATGTAGGACGGGGCATGACGCCTGTTAGGTGATATTACAATTTTTCGGACAAAGACAACTCTGTTAACGGCCAGGTAATCATTTTACACCTGAGTACGGTGAGAAAATGTGAGTAAAGAGCCTTTTCCAAGGACTCAACTATGCGCCGAGTGCGAGGCTCGAACCCAGGACCTTCCGATCCGAAAGCGAGTGTCATACTACTAGACCACATAGCCGCATCATTACCACTACCACGACAACCACCACCACCACATCATCATCACGACCACTACAACTACATCCACCACCACCATATCATTACCATTACCACTAAAACTACAACCACCACCACATCATCATCACTACCACTACTACAACTACAATGCAATCATCACCACCACCACATTATCATCACTATTACTACTACAACTACAACCACCACCAACACCACATCATCCTCACTACCACAAGTACTACAATCACTACCATAATTAGGTTTTGGAGCTTTACTTCTTTTGAAATAAGGAAACTTCGGAATTGTATTTGGCATTGTGTTTATATATCATAAAAAAATTCTAATCAGTTATCTATTTAGAACTAGATACTATACAATATGTATGCCAAATACCACCCCAATTCCCCTTTCTTGTGTGCGGGAATTCCTCTTTCGGCATTGAAATTCCTACGAGTGGTGTCTGAAATTCCTGTGAGCCAAATTTAAAGTTGGCGTCTCTTTGCTATGATGATGCAGTGAGTGTGAGAGAGTTATCACTACACACATAAACAACAGAAACAATTTAAAAACATGTCTATGACACGCAACCACTCACACACGAGGCTATACTATTTATCCTTTTCTCTATATAGAACAGGACAAGACAAACAAGAGCTTGACTCTCTATTCACTTCGCATTGATGTTTGTCGTCTGACGAGTTCAACTCTCGGTCGACCTGTCAATATTCCTTTTTGCCTAGGACGTAATCATTAATAGAATGTGTGGTTTTGACCGTGAAGACAACCTTAAGAAGTCACAATTATATCATTTTAGAGACATCGTTTTGAATAATTTTGAGTTAAACGAGCGAGCAGGAAGTTATTTTCTTAGAGGTCATGAACGGCCGATCCGCGCTTGTTTAATATAGTAACGCGATTCCCAGCCCATGTCTCAATGGCGGATATTTTTCTCATCGAGGCCGCTGGTTGGTTAGCCAATAAGAGCACTGTACGGTTTCCATTGGGTAAATTCCTTGGTATGCAATGAATTGTGGGAAAATGAATGGTTAGGCAAGTCATCGTCTGCAAATCAGAAAGGAGGAGATGATGCGAAGTCTCCAAAAGGAAATGTGACCCGCCGTGTCAAAACGGTATTATGTCGGGATGTGTTGTACCCCAATAAGTGAATTTAGAGATAAAACGGTGGTAAATAGGACTTCAGAACGTTTGGCAACGCAAGAAATAGTATTTATACTCTACCATAACGAACAGATGGAAAAGCCATGTTTTATCTTTAAGGCTATAACTTTAATTTTCCTCATCTAGTTCATTCCGACATAATACCGCTTTGAGACGATGGGTCACAAATGAGGTGAGATTAGTAGATCAAATGAATTCTTGATAAATTAATTATACAATGAGTTATTGATATAAGTCAAAAAAGTGAGTGGAGCAGGCACTTATGTTGGTAACAACAAGAGATGAAGTGAATAGAAAAGTACCAGAAGACAATAGAGAATAAAAAATTTTCGCGGTGGTGATGGGGTTTGAACCTGCGACCTTATTGATACGACAACTCTGCCTTGCCGGTGAGAGCGTGACTCTACCTTATGAGCTATCCAACCGATTCTGTCATCTGCATTTTTTGCCAAATTGGGACCTACAATTTGCCAAAATTTGTCAAAAAAACCCCCAAAATTTGCCAAGAAATTTGCCAAAAAGACAAAAATTTGCCGAGGGGAACTAAGCGTTTCAGTAAAAATTAACGTGCGATACAGAAAAAAAATATATAAAAGACAATTTTTTACATTTAAGGAGGTTACATTTATTAATTTACACAATAGCGTTGTTACAAAGATTTTAAAGTTAAAGGATCATTATCCGTAACTTCTGTGGGCCCAGGCAAAGCTGCAACATTTCTCAAGTTTCGCACTTTTTTTTCGTTATTTTGTTTTCGCTCCTTTTTTTTCCCAAAATTTGCCACGCGATTTGCCAATTTTCCCAAAATTTGCCACGATTTGCCAATTTTGGGAAATTTGCGGATCGCCCTGATATTTGCGGCCGCAAATTGCCATTTGCGGCCGCAAAAAATGCAGATGACAGACCTTTCACCCTCTAACAAACAATGTTTACCCCAACAGTACTCCACTTTAATGGCCAAGGTAGATAGGAATGAAGAACGACTGGAGAGAAACTTTAAAGTCTTCAATCGTATTCATGTCTCCTTGCAAGATGGTATTGACGTCAGGAAAGAGGTAAATATATATTACATCCAATAAATTATAAGCTTGGAGTTTACCCTAGTTTCTGTAGCTTGAAATGGATCATATCAATCTTTTAACGTAATAAAACATAACATGTTATGGTAAGGACTGCTTAGGTCAAAGGTCGCAAAATCGTTGAATATCTTGTGATGAAAAATAGTATACATTTTTAAAATTCCCTGATACGATCATAATATTTTGAGGATGATAGTAATGCAGAGAAATCAAAAATAGAATGATAAACACCTTAATCATCAAATCCATAGGTGACCATGTCAAAAGGTTGTTTTTGAGATGCTCGTCAAGAAAATTTTCCAATACTCAGTCATTTGGAAAAAAATAACAAAAAAAACAAAGGAAAAAAAATTCGCTTTCATCAGTTTCTCTGGATCAACTAATTAAAAAACTAATAATCTAGCATCAAAATTATACTCGTTATGGTTTTTTAAAGTGTCCAAAAATAGCAGAGATGTGCTTTTATACAAAATGTTTTTGATTTTCCTTGTGGTTTATTTGAGAAATTACATACGGACAGAAAGCTCTGAAAGATTCGGAAATTTGGGATATCCAGGTCCCTAAATACTATGTCCCAGAATCCCATCCAAAACACTTCTATGCAACAGTTCCCTAAAGTTTCATTATTCTGCTAGTTCTCTGCTATCATCACAGAAATTAGCAAGGCATTCTTCATTCATGTTATAAATAACAATGTGAATTTGAATGTAATGTAAGCTTCAATTTAATTAATTGCGAAAACAGATAGAATGGACAATTCATGTTAGTAGTTAATTTTATTCACTTTGAAATGCTTGAGTAAGATCTAGATCTACAGAATGCACAACAAAGATTGTTTCCACCGTCTATGGAATCACAGAAAGCGTTGCGCAATCTACCGATCAACAGAATTTGTAACAATTTGTAATGAATTTTAGAACCTATTGTTGGAGTCCTAATAACTCCGTTTCTAGAGCACTCGCTTCACACACAAAGGGACCAAGATCGATCCCAGGTGTAGTCGAGATTTTTTTCTCTGCCCCCTTCCCCCCCCCCCCCCCCCCCCCCTTCCCACCCAGCAGCGATTGTGTAGCTGGGTCTGTTAGATTTGATGGAAAGAACTTTGTGATAGACTAGTGTCCTATCAAAAGGGTAGTAAGCAGAGTCTACATATAGATGTCACTGATAGCAAGCATTTGCTATTGTCCGTTTCATGCTATTGAAACCGTGATAAACTCCGACTCCATGACCCTGATGGCTCTGGGGGAAGCGCCTGTTGTGGATCCACGAAGGCAATGCACAATCCATCGATTGCACAAATCGTCAGAACTTGACTACTTCTTCCAGCTTATCCCACAGTTTGCAGGGTTGTCATAATGAATGCCACATCTCCGTGCATCTCGGTTCAGCGCATCATCTTCCTCCAGGCCCAGTTCTTTCATATCATTCTTTACCTTATCTCCCCATCTATTCTTTGGGCGTCCCTTTTTCCTCTTTCTCGCTATTTGTAAGTCCAATACTTTCCTTCCAACGTACTTCGTCTCTCGTCCTCGCTTCCAGAATGACATTCTCTCTCTAATAACTTTTCCGCTGGTGACGTCACAGACTACCGGTGACGTCCAATCAAGGGACGCTACTCTTCCGCTAATCACATTCCCAAAATATTGGGTATATTGGAATCAGCGGGAGGAGCTGATATCATAAACACATGTGCACAAGTAACTTAATACTTATTTTAAGTCCATGCATTTCAGTTTTGAGAGACAAAACTGGACACAAATTTTGTCCCAGAAACTAGCAATATCTTTTGTATTTATGAATAACAATGTGAAATTGAATGTAAGCTTCAATTTAATTACAAAAACAGATCAAAGGATCAGGAAGAATGAAACACTACAGATGAATGAGATGTGGTAGTGGCGTTGTTAAGATGAATAAATGATGATGATGGTGATTCCAATATACCCAGTATATTAAATGAGAGTTTTAACTCGCGTTTTATCCGGGTGTTATTAGCTTTTAAAAACCACTTCATATTTATAAATTAGTCAAGTACTGACAATTTGTGCAATCATCCTGTTTTGTTGTTAAAGTGGAAACCCGGAACATCATTTGATTTGTTTTTGTAATTAAATTGAAACTTACATTCAATCTCACATTGTTATTTATTTCTTTGAGCTTCGAGCAGCAACATTTACATTACTTCGTATTTATGACAAAATTTCATCTACATACATGCATAATCTAAAACATAATGACGGCTCGAAAACATAAGGTTTTTTTTTCTTTTTGGCATTTGCTTAGGGCGACAACAGATGTGGTTTGCTGATCTTGTAACATTCTAAAACATTTCTCAACTTTGTGTTTATACATTTTCATGCATGCCGCGTCTGTAAACGAATTTCCATTTTTTTTGGATGAATAAAGTATATATTATTATTATTATTATTATTATTATTATTATTATTATTATTATTATTATTATTATTATTATTATTATTATAAGTTGTATTGCACTGCTTCGGGAAAAAAAAAGGAAAAATCTGATGCAACAAAGTCAGTACGGCGTATGGCCATCATGATTTCCAATCACTGGTCGGACAAGTCTCCCTTATAGTGCGGCGGCTACGTGGTCTAGTGATATGACACTCGCTTTCGGATCAGAAGGTCCTGGGTTCGAGCCTCAGGCTGGGCGCATAGTTGAGTCCTTGGAAAAGACTTTTTACTCACATTCTCTCACCGTACTCGTGTGCAAAATGAGTACCTGGCTGTTTACAGCGTTGTCTCTGTCCAAAAAAGATTGTAATATCGTCTAACATGCGACATGTCTCGTCCTACATGTTAAGTGTTGCTGCTGGCCAGGACCCATTGTAAGGCGCTTTGAGCACGTTCAGTGGATATTGCGCTACATTAAAAGCTACAACAAAAGAATAAGTAATTACAAAATTATTTCACAAAAATGATATTTTTGTTTAAAACAGCAGATAACTTTTAAACAGTATCAGTAGCAGATATCATGGCAATGTCCCATCAGGACACATTGGTCCAGAACGGTTCTATTTTGAGAAGTTAAGAACTTGCGTTTTCACGATTGCCACTGTAACATTACCAAAAAAATTGAGCTTTTATATAGAATAATATCCACTAAATGTGCTCAAAACACTTTACAAGGGGTCCCTGGCCAACCGCAGCATTTAACATGTAGGACGGGACATGACGCCTGCCAGGTGATATTACAAATTTTTCGAACAGAGGCAACGCTGTTAATGACTAGGTACTCATTTTACACCTGAGTACGGTGAGAGAATGTGAGCAAAGAGCCTTCTCCAAGGACTCAACTATGTACCAAAGCAAGGCTTGAACCCAGGACCTTCCTAACTGAAAGCGAGTGGCATACCACTAGACTAGACCACATAGCCGCACATTCTTTATAATTCCTTCTTTGCGTCATTTCCGAAGTCGAAATATCAAGTTGTCTTACGAAAATCTGTACCATCCCTGATATGATTGACAGATTGCAATAATATAACTAAGCATGCATGTGGTTTAATAGTCGCTCTTTTAGGTGATATAAAATTCCTGACCGTAACACGTCATTAAACAATAGTAATTTAACATATAAAAAAAAATGTTACATTACTTTTGCACATGTGTATATTATTATAATAATATTGGCAAGAGGACAAGTGTTTTCCTCGTTTACTCAATAAATAAATGACCCCCCCCCCCCCCCCAAAAAAAAAAAATAGTGATTATTCTCTGATTATGAAAAAGACACTTAGCTGGTTTTGAAACTTTTCTCTTTACATATGTCGATGCTATGCATTAAGGTAAAATACTCACATATACCAGCTGGATATAATGTACCAACACACAAAACAATGTGTAACTTAAACGTTTGTAGTCTTTTCTTTTTAATATAATTTAGTGAGAACTAATCGTTAACCCTCTCCATACCAACTACAGGAAAATCGTCACATTCGTTACCATATACAACCAACACTTTTCTTATTCAAATTTCTTTTGTACATCATAAAATTTTAAGAAAATGAACAGTGTGTTGTATGTAGAGCATGTTTTGCTAAAGAAATTATGTATCTCAAGAATTTTACTGCTATTGTGTTTGAGTGATAAAAAATCTATTTTGTGTTAGTTGGGTGGGTGTGAAGTTTTGGGGATAATCATGAAAATGGTTGGTAAGGAGAGAGTTGAAATGGATGTCTAAAAAAAAAACAATATCAAAGAGCTCAGTGACGTCGATTCGTTCCATATTATAATGAACTGAGATAGACTAATGTTACTTCATTGCACTAAGTCATGCAGAGCTGCCAACCCCATCTGATGAGAATGTGTACAATGGGACCTCAAAATGGGGGAGATTTCATAAAAATGGGTACAATCCTAAAAATCGACGGAAACTAACCATTGTGAAAGTAAGAGGAAGGTATCCTTACATAAAGTCACACTGCACAAGTTCAATTGCAGCAACAATGATGTTTCCAAGACTATAATCCAATTCTTTAAGAATTCTACCTCCCAGTATGAAGATCATAATTGGTCAAAAATATATGAATATCCACTTGGTCACCAAGGTTTCTCAACTCAAGGCTATTACAACTAAAGAAAACTGAAGTGACTCCGTACATTGAAAATGGGTACAATCTTGGGGGAAATGCGTACAAGCGTACAATTGCTGAAAATGAGTACAATTCCGCATTTTTTGCGGTAGGTTGGCCGGCAGCTATGGTCCTGGCACAAGACCGAAGGGCTAGAGCTCGGGAGGTCGCTGCCTGAACTGGACTGACTGAAACTAGAGTAGAAGTGAGAACCGGAAGTAGGCATTGTGGCGCCAGGAAGTAGATAACCATAATAACAGGAAGAAGGAGTTATTCAATACAGAAAAGGTAAAGTGAATATTCTAATATAGTATATATACTTTTCTACAGCATTACACATAATATTATAGGTATTTTGCTGTCGTCCCTCTGTTCATTTCCCTTTTGTATTTTTATTTTTCTAAAAGTGAGCTTTATATAATGCAATATCCACTAAATGTGCTCAAAGCGCTTTACAATGGGTCCTTGGTCAACAGCAACATTTAACGTGTAGGATGGAACATGCCACCTGTTAGGCGATGTTAGCTTTTTTTGGACAAAGACTGCTGTTAACGGTCAGGTACTCATTTTACACCTGAGTACGGTGAGAGGACTCAACTATGCGCCGAGCGCAAGGCTCAAACCCAGGACCTTCCAATCTGAAAGTGAGTGTCATACCACTAGACCCCATAGCCGCACATTATTAATATATTTCTTTTTCTTTCAACACCATAAGGTCCGAGACATGAAAAAGGAGATGGGAATTATAAATGATACGATTATCAAAGTGAAGGACTCCTTATGGGATTGTGAAGAAGAGAAAAGGCAGAAGATAAAGCGGAGGGAAGACCAGAAGCAACATCAAAAAGCAAGGAAACAACAGCAGAAGCAAAATAGGGAAGATTGGTATCATCAACAGCATCAGAAACAAGGGTATCAACAGCAACAGAAACAAGGGTATCAACAACATCAGAAACAAGGGTATCAACAGCAACAGAAACAAGGGCATCAACAGCAACAGAAACAAGGGTATCAACAGCATCAGAAACAAGGGTATCAACAACATCAGAAACAAGGGTATGAACAGCAACAGAAACAAGGGTATCAACAGCAACAGAAACAACAGCAGCAAAAGCAAACAACTTTTTCTAATGAACTAAATCCTTATGGTGGACAAGAATCTGATATTGAACAAAGTTTTGGACTAAATTGTTATGGTGGACAAGAATCTGATATTGAACAAAGTTTTGGACTAAATTGTTATGGTCGACAAGAATCTGATATTGAACAAAGTTTTGGACTAAATTGTCATGGTGGATGGATCTGATATTAAACAAAGTTTTGGACTAAATCGTCATGGTGGACTAGAATCTGATATTAAACAAAGTTTTGGACTAAATCGTCATGGTGGACTAGAATCTGATATTAAACAAAGTTTTGGACTAAATCGTCATGGTGGACTGATCTGATATGAAACAAAGTTTTGGACTAAATCGTCATGGTGGACTAGAATCTGATATGAAACAAAGTTTTGGACTAAATCGTCACGGTGGACTAGAATCTGATATTAAACAAAGTTTTGGACTAAATCGTCATGGTGGACTAGAATCTGATATTAAACAAAGTTTTGGACTAAATCGTCATGGTGGACTAGAATCTGATATTAAACAAAGTTTTGGACTAAATCGTCATGGTGGACTGATCTGATATTAAACAAAGTTTTGGACTAAATCGTCATGGTGGACTAGAATCTGATATTGAACAAAGTTTTGGACTAAATCGTCATGGTGGACTAGAATCTGATATTAAACAAAGTTTTGGACTAAATCGTCATGGTGGACTAAATCGTCATGGTGGACTGATCTGATATTAAACAAAGTTTTGGACTAAATCGTCATGGTGGACTGATCTGATATTAAACAAAGTTTTGGACTAAATCGTCATGGTGGACTGATCTGATATTAAACAAAGTTTTGGACTAAATCGTCATGGTGGACTGATCTGTTACAAATTGTGATTTACTTGCTGTTGTTGTTGTTTTGTTTCTTTTTCTTTACTTTTTTTTTTAACAGCTAAATTATCACGGTGAAACCAGATATTACTTGTGTGCCAGTGCTAGAGTTTTACTTGTCTGTATTAATGAAATATTTATTTAGTTTATTTATTTTTTTTTTTTGTTGTTTGTTTTTTTTATTGTTTTTTTTTTTTTGTTATTGCTTTTTGAAAAAATCAAATTTCATTCCAGGTCGTTGAAAAAAAAAAAAAAAAAAAAAATATATATATATATATATATATATATATATATATGTATGTATGTATCTATAATACAAATTGTCACTCACATTGTTTGTGGCCGAGACGATTCGTTTCTGTGTCTCTTTACACGTCCTCAGTCGGCGTGATCCTCAATAATCCTTAATAATAAATAGATTATTAAGGATTACGCCGACTGAGGACGTGTAAAGAGACACAGAAACGAATCGTCTCGGCCACAAAAAATGTGAGTGACAATTTGTATTCTATATTAGCTCTAACCATCATTATCGAGCACTTTCGTACTTACGAGTACCCACCAACACTCATAAATATATATATATATATATATATATATATGCCAATAGTATTGTTTTCTTGACATTATATTATAGTAGAGATTTTCATTTTACACATTTGTGCTTTTTTTTTTTTCTTTTCTTTATTTTTAGTCATGTTAGCTATTCTTCATATCCTCACATTTTGTTTTGTTTTCTCTCTTTTTTTTCCTTGAGTTATAAAATGTTATTAAACAATATTTGTACGGTGTGCAAAAGAGATCTATCTTATTAATTTTCGTGTTTTTTGGGAGGGTTTTTTCTTTGTAATTGTGAAGGTGATGGGCGATTTTCATTCAAAGAAGAAAATTGAAAAAAAAAAAAAAAGATTACAATTTATGAATATAAAATAAATGCTATTTAAACAAAAATTTATTTTATTTGTTGACTTTTTATAAACCTGTAAGATGGTGACGCTTGGAAATGGGAAAAGAGAAAGCCACAATGGCGGAGAAAAGTTTCTTTTGACCACCGCCGGTCACTGGTTGGGGTCTTTGAACTCCCACGTCTGTATCTCAATATCCATATATCTGTTTTCCAAGTTGCTTTCAATCTTTGTATTGGAATGAGATTACTTGGGGTTTTGTCTGGGCGGGGTCTTTGAACTCTCAAGGTGGACAGGAGATCATCCTATATCTGTATCTCTGGGTGGGGTTCCTGGCCTCCCATAGTGGGTAGGGTGTCACGTAGGTACTGTGTCTTCTATCTCCCTATATCTGTTTTCCAATTTGCTTTCTGTCTTCTGGGTGGGGATCCTGACCTCCCATAGCGGGCAGGGAGGTACATACTGTGTCTTCTATCCCCTTATATCTGTTTTCCAACATGCTTTCTATCTTTGTCATGGAATGAAATTACTTGTTTTTTTTTTTTTTCTGGCCCTGGTCGGAGTCCTGGCTGGGAGGGAAACAGTCAAATGCATAGTTATTGTTTTGGGAGATGATATTTTTTCTTTGTAAATCATCTCTCTGTTATGTATTATTGTATGTGTTATTTTAAATGTATAATGTAAGTATTTGAGTGTGTTCCTCTTTGTTGGATTTTGTGCTTGTGTCCGGATAAGACTTATAGGTGATCTCAAACTAAGTACATTGGTGGTATGCTCTTGGAATTTACATCTGATCCCTATTTGTTCCCAGTTCTCATTTGTCTTACTTTCTCTTGGGTGCTTTAATTGTAATTCTAGAACTATCCCATTTTCTTCCTTTTTACTGGCGCTATAACCTAAATGTGTTGCAAGCGCCGTAAAACCCTTAAAAACAAAAACAAAAACAAGCTTTCTGTCTTTGTCTGAGTGGGGTCTTTGAACTCCCCAGGGTGGACAAGATCATCCTATATTTGTATCTGTATCTCAATATCCATATATCTGTTTATCAATATCCATATATCTGTTTCTCAATATCCATATATCTGTTTCTCAATATCCATATATCTGTTTCTCAATATCCATATATCTGTATCTCAATATCCATATATCTGTTTCTCAATATCCATATATCTGTTTCTCAATATCCATATATCTGTATCTCAATATCCATATATCTGTATCTCAATATCCATATATCTGTTTCTCAATATCCATATATCTGTTTCTCAATATCCATATATCTGTATCTCAATATCCATATATCTGTTTCTCAATATCCATATATCTGTTTCTCAATATCCATGTATCTGTTTCTCAATATCCATATCTCTGTTTCTCAATATCCATATATCTGTTTCTCAATATCCATGTATCTGTATCTCAATATCCATATATCTGTTTCTCAATATCCATATATCTGTGACTCAATATCCATATATCTGTTTCTCAATATCCATATATCTGTATCTCAATATCCATATATCTGTTTCTCAATATCCATATATCTGTTTCTCAATATCCATATATCTGTTTCTCAATATTCATATATCTGTTTCTCAATATCCATCTATATGTTTCTCAATATCCATATATCTGTATCTCAATATCCATATACCTGTATCTCAATATCCATATATCTGTTTCTCAATATCCATATATCTGTTTCTCAATATCCATATATCTGTTTCTCAATATCCAAATATATGTTTCTTAATATCCATATATCTGTATCTCAATATCCATATACCTGTTTCTCAATATCCATATATCTGTTTCTCAATATCCATATATCTGTATCTCAATATCCATATATCTGTATCTCAAGATCCATATATCTGTTTCTCAATATCCATATATCTGTATCTCAATATCCATATATCTGTTTCTCAATATCCATAAATCTGTATCTCAATATCCATATACCTGTATCTCAAGATCCATATATCTGTTTATCAATATCCATATATCTGTTTCTCAATATCCATATATCTGTTGTCCCGGCCCTGGCTGAGAGGGAAACAGTCAAATGTATAGTTATTATTTTGGGAGATTATATTTTTTTTCCTTGTAAATCATCTCTCTGTTATGTATTTTATTTATGTTGCTTTGGATTTATAATGTAAGTATTTGGGTGTATTCTTCTTAGTAGGGATCTCTGCTCGTGTCTGGATGAGACTTTTAGGTACGTAGGTGATCTCAAACTAAGTACACTGATGGTATGCCCTTGGAATAATAATAATGATAATATCTACACCAATTCCCTATTTGTGTCATTCCCCTTTGTCTTACCTTTTCTTGGGTGCTTTAATTGTAATTCTAGACCTTTTTACTATCCTATGTTCTCCCTTTTTATTGGCGCTGATATGACCTAAATGTATTGCAAGCGCCATATAACCCTTAAAAACAAAACAAACAAACAAGTAGCTTTCTATTTTTGTCTTTGGATGAGATTAATTGGGGTTTTGTGTGGGCGGGGTCTTTGAACTCCCTGGGTGGACAAGAGATCATCTATAGATAGTATGCGCTTGGCTAAGAAGCGCATAACATTGCCATCCGGAAGTATAACGGACCAACACACAAAACTGTGTGTATCCATGAACGTTTATAGTCGGGGTAATACAGTTCAGTGAACATTACTCATAAACGCGGATGGCAAAAAACAATAACAAAGACCTGAGTGACGTCATCTTCGAACTACCTATATCTGTATCTCAATATCCATAGTATATCTGTTTTCCAAGTTGCTTTCAATCTTTGTTTTGGAATGAGATTACTTGGGGTTTGTCTGGGCGGGGTCTTTGGAACCCCCTTGGTGGGCAGGTCTGTAATACATAACTGTTTCCAACTTGCATCTTGTCTAATTCTTGGAATGAGGTTACTTGGGGGTTTTATCCTGATCCTGGCCCGAGTCCTTGCCTAGGAGGGAAATAGTCAAATACATATTTATTGTTTTGGGAGATGCTATTTTTTCCCTTGTGAATCATCTCTTTGTTATGTACAGTTACATTTTGTTTGTTTTGTTTTTAAGGGTTTCACGGCGCTTGCAACACATTTAGGTTATATCAGCGCCAGTAAAAAAAGGAAGAAAATGGATAGTAAAAAGTTCTAGAATTACAATTAAAGCATCCAAGAAAAAGTAAGACATAGGAGGGAACTGGAACAAATTGGGATCAGATGTAGATTCCAAGAGCATACCACAATGTACTTAGTTTGAGATCACCAATAAGTCTCATCTGGACCCAAGCACGGCCCCCACTAAGAGGAATACACTCAAATGCTTACATTATAAATTATAACAAATATAATAATACATAACAGAGAGATGATTTACAAGGAAAAAAATATCTCCCAAAACAATAACTATGCATTTGACTGTTTTCCTCCCAGCCAGGACCCCGACCAGGGCCAGGACAAAACCAAGCAATCTCATTCCAAGACAAAGACAGAATACAAGTTGGAAAACGGATACAGGGGGATAGAAGACACAATATGTACCTCCCTGCCCACCCAGACAGTTACATGTTATTTTTGTTTTAAATATATAATGGTTTGTAAACATTTGAGTGTGTTCCTCTTCGTGGAGACCCATGCTTTAAAAAAGAGCTTTTATATAGAGCAATATCCACTAAACGTGCTCAAAGCGCTTTACAAAGGGTCCCTGACCAACAGCAAACACATAACATGTAGGACGAGACATGACGCCTGTTAGGCGATATTACAATTTTTTTTAGGACAGAGATAACGCTGTTAACGGCCAGGTACTCATTTTACACCCGAGTACGGTGAGAGAATGTGAGTAAATAGCCTTCTCCAAGGACTCAACTATGCGCTGAGCGAGGCTCGAACCCTGGACCTTCCGATCCAAAAGCGAGTGTCATACCATAAGACCACATAATCGCATGCTTGTGTTTGGATGAGATTTTAATTGATCCAAACAAAGTACAAATAGATAATGTGCTCTTGTATACTACATGTGTTCCCTATTTGTACCATTCGCCTGCCTTACTTTTTATCGCATGCTTTCAATTATAAATTATAACTTCATTTTCTTCCTCTTCACTGGGTGGTTGGATGGGAGCATCACCCTTGAATCATATACCTATGATGTTCGCATGGGTGTACGATCCGATAGTGATGTCGTTTCTTCTTCTCTTTACTAGCCTATCCTGCTTCTTTGGTTTGTGATTGTATTTTTGACAGGGGATATTTTTTTTTCTGTAAATCTTCTGCCTGTTTGTTCTTGGTTATTTATGATTTAGCTTATGATATCTTTAGGTTATGATTTTGATTGACATTTGTACTATTTTCGTTAGATTGCTTGTTTTTTTGTTTCAGCGGTCCCTCATATAACCTCAATTGTGTTGGAAGAGACCTAAAGCAACAAACAAATCCTCTTCACTGGCGCTGAAATGACATAAATGTGTCGCCTCGGTAGGGTTCCTGACCTCCCATAGTGGACAGGGAGCCGCCTATATCTCTTTTCCAACATGCTTTCTGTCTTATCCAGGAATGGGATTACTTAGTTTAGTCCTGGCTCTGGCCTGGGTCCTTGACTGAGAGGGAAACAGTCAAATGCATGTATAATTATAGTTTTGGGAGATGATATTTTTTTCTTTTTTTTTTTCATCACAAATCATCAGTCTGTTAGGTATTGTTAGTTATATATTTCTGTTTTGGATACATTCTGTGAACATTTGATTGTATTGCTGTTGGTCAGTGACCCCTTGTAAAGCGCTTTGAGCACGTTTAGTGGATATTGCGCTATATAAAAGCTCTTTTTTAAAACATGGGTCTCCACGAAGAGGAACACACTCAAATGTTTACAAATACAAACCATTATATATATATATAAATATATATATATATATATATATATATATATATATATATATATATATATATATATATATATATATATATATATATATATAATATATATATATATATTTTTTTTTTTTTTTTTTTTTTTTTTAAATGTAACTGTACATACCAGAGAGATGATTTACAAGGGGAAAAAATAGCATCTCCCAAAACTATAACTATACAGTTGACTATTTCCCTCCTAGGCAAGGACTCTAGCCAGGGTCAGGAAAAAATAAAAATAAAAAACGTCAAGTAACCTCATTCCCAAATACTCATGGGTTGACAAAGTGCCCAATGCTGACCTTTGGACAAGAGCAAACCGGGAACAAATGGATGTTCAGGTCTGACGTAGACAGTGGCGATGGGTTGGCCATAACCTGAGGAAAGAGCCCTGTAACATAACTAAGCAGGCTCTCGAATGGAACCCACAGGGCAAGAGGAAACGGACTTGGAGAAGAAGCCTTCACCAAGATTTGAGCGTCTCCAATCTTACCTGGAGTGAGGCAAAGGTCTGTGCCAAGGACAGAAGATGGAAAAGTGCTGCTGAGGCCCTATGCTCCGCCAGGAGACAAGAGGCATAAGTCATATGTCAACCTCATTCCAAGACAAAGACAAGATGCACGTTGGAAACAGTTATTACAGACCTGCCCACCATGGGAGTTCCAAAGACCTCACCCAGACAAAACTCCAAGTGATCTCATTCCAAAACAAAGATAGAATACAACTTGTTTTGTTTTTGTTTTAAAGGGTTTTACGGCGCTTGCAACACATTTAGGTTATATCAGCGCCAGTATAAAGGAAGAATATGGGATATTATGTTTATGTTTTTAAGGGTTTTACGGCGCTTGCAACCCATTAAGGTCATATCAGCGCCAGTAAAAAGGAAGAGAATAGGATAGTAAAAAGTTCTAGAATTACAATTAAAGCACAAAAGAACAGGTAAGACAAAGGGGAACGGGTTCAAATAGGGAACAGACGTAGATTCCAAGAGCACACCGTTAAAGTACTTAGTTTGAGATCACCTAAAAGTCTCATCCAGACACAAGCACAGGTCCCAACTAAGAGGAATACACTCAAATGTTTACCAATCATATAATATAATATGTAAACTAAACATAATACAATGCATAACAGAGAGATGATTTACAAGGAAAAAAATATCATCTCCCAAAACTATAACTATACATTCGACTGTTTCCCTCCCAGTCAAGGAACTCCGGCAAGGATCAGGACAAAACTAAGTAATCTCATTCCAAGACAATGACAGGAAACAATTGGAAAACAGGTATGGGGGGATAGAAGACACAGCATGTACCCCCCTGCCCACTATGGGAGGTCAGTATGGGATATTTAAAAAATTCTAGAATTACAATTAAAGCACCCAAGAAAAAGTAAGACATAGTAGGGAACTGGAAACAAATAGAGATCAGATGTAGATTCCAAGAGCACACCAGCAATGTACTTAGTTTGAGATCACCTATAAGTCTGGTTTTTGTTTTTAAGGGTTTGACGGTACTTGCAACACATTAAGGTTATATCGGCGCCAGTAAAAAGGAAGAAAATGGGATAGTAAAAAGTTTTAAAATTACAATTAAAGCATCCAAGAATAAGGCAGACAAAGGAGAATTGGTTCATATAGGCAACAGATGTAGATTCCAAGAGTACACTATCAGTGTACTTAGTTTGAAATCACCTAAAAGTCTCATCCAGACACAAGCACAGGTCCCAACTAAGAGGATCACACTCAAATGTTTACAAATCATATAATACATAAACAAAACATAATACAGAGGATAACAGAGAGATGATTTACAAGGAAAGAAATATCATCTCCCAAAACTAAGTATACATTTGACTATTTTCCTCCCAGCTTGGGTATCTGGCCAGGGCCAGGACAAAACCAAGTAATCTCATTCCAAGACAAAGACAGAAAGCATGTTGGAAAACAGATTAAAGGGGATAGAAGACACAGTATGTACCCTCCTGCCCACTATGGGAGGTCAGGACTCCCACTCCGGAATGCAACTCGGAAAACAGATATACTATGGATATTGAGATACATATATAGGATGATCTGTCCATGCTGGTAGTCCAAAGTCCCCGCCCAGACAAAACCCCAAGTAATCTCATTCCAATACAAAGATAGAAAGCAACTTGGAAAACAGATATACTATGGATATTGAGAAACATATATAGGATGATCTCCTGTCCACCTTGAGAGTTCAAAGACCCCGTCCAGACAAAACCTCAAGTAATCTCATTTCAAGACGAAGATAAAATGCCTTTTGGAAAACAGATATTATTTATACTATGGATATTGAGAAACATATATAGGATGATCTCCTGACCACCTTGAGAGTTCAAATCTACATCTGTTGCCTATATGAACCAATTCTCCTTTGTCTGCCTTATTCTTGGATGCTTTAATTGTAATTTTAAAACTTTTTACTATCCCATTTTCTTCCTTTTTACTGGCGCCGATATAACCTTAATGTGTTGCAAGTACCGTCAAACCCTTAAAAACAAAAACCAGACTTATAGGTGATCTCAAACTAAGTACATTGCTGGTGTGCTCTTGGAATCTACATCTGATCTCTATTTGTTTCCAGTTCCCTACTATGTCTTACTTTTTCTTGGGTGCTTTAATTGTAATTCTAGAATTTTTTTAATATCCCATACTGACCTCCCATAGTGGGCAGGGAGGTACATGCTGTGTCTTCTATCCCCCCATACCTGTTTTCCAATTGTTTCCTGTCATTGTCTTGGAATGAGATTTCTTAGTTTTGTCCTGATCCTTGCCGGAGTTCCTTGACTGGGAGGGAAACAGTCGAATGTATAGTTATAGTTTTGGGAGATGATATTTTTTTCCTTGTAAATCATCTCTCTGTTATGCATTGTATTATGTTTAGTTTACATATTATATTATATGATTGGTAAACATTTGAGTGTATTCCTCTTAGTTGGGACCTGTGCTTGTGTCTGGATGAGACTTTTAGGTGATCTCAAACTAAGTACTTTAACGGTGTGCTCTTGGAATCTACATCTGTTCCCTATTTGAACCCGTTCCCCTTTGTCTTACCTTTTCTTTTGTGCTTTAATTGTAATTCTAGAACTTTTTACTATCCTATTCTCTTCCTTTTTACTGGCGCTGATATGACCTTAATGGGTTGCAAGCGCCGTAAAACCCTTAAAAACATAAACATAATATCCCATATTCTTCCTTTATACTGGCGCTGATATAACCTAAATGTGTTGCAAGCGCCGTAAAACCCTTAAAAACAAAAACAAAACAAGTTGTATTCTATCTTTGTTTTGGAATGAGATCACTTGGGGTTTTGTCTGGGTGAGGTCTTTGGAACTCCCATGGTGGGCAGGTCTGTAATAACTGTTTCCAACGTGCATCTTGTCTTTGTCTTGGAATGAGGTTGACATATGACTTATGCCTCTTGTCTCCTGGCGGAGCATAGGGCCTCAGCAGCACTTTTCCATCTTCTGTCCTTGGCACAGACCTTTGCCTCACTCCAGGTAAGATTGGAGACGCTCAAATCTTGGTGAAGGCTTCTTCTCCAAGTCCGTTTCCTCTTGCCCTGTGGGTTCCATTCGAGAGCCTGCTTAGTTATGTTACAGGGCTCTTTCCTCAGGTTATGGCCAACCCATCGCCACTTTCTACGTCAGACCTGAACATCCATTTGTTCCCGGTTTGCTCTTGTCCAAAGGTCAGCATTGGGCACTTTGTCAACCCATGAGTATTTGGGAATGAGGTTACTTGACGTTTTTTTTTTTTCTTTTTTTCCTGACCCTGGCTAGAGTCCTTGCCTAGGAGGGAAATAGTCAACTGTATAGTTATAGTTTTGGGAGATGCTATTTTTTCCCCTTGTAAATCATCTCTCTGTTATGTACAGTTACATTTAAAAAAAATAAAATAAATAAATAAATAAATAAAAAAAAATAAATAAATAAATAAATTAAAAAAAAAAAAAAAAAAAAAAAAAAAAAAAATATATATATATATATATATATATATATTATATATATATATATATATATATATATATATATATATATATATATATATATATACTGGTTTGTATTTGTAAACATTTGAGTGTGTTCCTCTTCGTGGAGACCCATGCTTTAAAAAAGAGCTTTTATATAGCGCAATATCCACTAAACGTGCTCAAAGCGCTTTACAAGGGGTCCCTGACCAACAGCAATACAATCAAATGTTCACAGAATGTATCCAAAACAGAAATATATAACTAACAATACCTAACAGACTGATGATTTGTGATGAAAAAAAAAAATACCATCTCCCAAAACTATAATTATACATGCATTTGACTGTTTCCCTCTCAGTCAAGGACCCAGGCCAGAGCCAGGACTAAACTAAGTAATCCCATTCCTGGATAAGACAGAAAGCATGTTGGAAAAGAGATATAGGCGGCTCCCTGTCCACTATGGGAGGTCAGGAACCCTACCGAGGCGACACATTTATGTCATTTCAGCGCCAGTGAAGAGGATTTGTTTGTTTATTGCTTTAAGTCTCTTCCAACACAATTGAGGTTATATGAGAGACCGCTGAAACAAAAAAAAAACAAGCAATCTAACAAAAATAGTACAAATGTAAATCAAAATCATAACCTAAAGATATCATAAGCTAAATCATAAATAACCAAGAACAAACAGGCAGAAGATTTACAGAAAAAAAAATATCCCCTGTCAAAAATACAATCACAAACCAAAGAAGCAGGATAGGCTAGTAAAGAGAAGAAGAAACGACATCGCTATCGGATCGTACACCCATGCGAACATCATAGGTATATGATTCAAGGGTGATGCTCCCATCCAACCACCCAGTGAAGAGGAAGAAAATGAAGTTATAATTTATAATTGAAAGCATGCGATAAAAAGTAAGGCAGGAGAATGGTACAAATAGGGAACACATGTAGTATCCAAGAGCACATTATCTTTGTACTTTGTTTGGATCAATTAAAATCTCATCCAAACACAAGCATGCGATTATGTGGTCTTATGGTATGACACTCGCTTTCGGATCGGAAGGTCCTGGGTTCGAGCCTCGCTCAGCGCATAGTTGAGTACTTGGAGAAGGCTATTTACTCACATTCTCTCACCGTACTCGGGGTGTAAAATGAGTACCTGGCCGTTAACAGCGTTATCTCTGTCCTAAAAAAATTGTAATATCGCCTAACAGGCGTCATGTCTCGTCCTACATGTTATGTGTTTGCTGTTGGTCAGGGACCCTTTGTAAAGCGCTTTGAGCACGTTTAATGGATATTGCGCTATATAAAAGCTCTTTTTTAAAGCATGGGTCTCCACGAAGAGGAACCCACTCAAATGTTTACAAACCATTATATATTTAAAACAAAAATAACATGTAACTGTCTGGGTGGGCAGGGAGGTACATATTGTGTCTTCTATCCCCCTGTATCCGTTTTCCAACTTGTATTCTGTCTTTGTCTTGGAATGAGATTGCTTGGTTTTGTCCTGGCCCTGGTCGGGGTCCTGGCTGGGAGGAAAACAGTCGAATGCATAGTTATTGTTTTGGGAGATATTTTTTTCCTTGTAAATCATCTCTCTGTTATGTATTATTATATTTGTTATAATTTATAATGTAAGCATTTGAGTGTATTCCTCTTAGTGGGGGCCGTGCTTGGGTCCAAATGAGACTTATTGGTGATCTCAAACTAAGTACATTGATGGTATGCTCTTGGAATCTACATCTGATCCCAATTTGTTCCCAGTTCCCTCCTATGTCTTACTTTTTCTTGGATGCTTTAATTGTAATTCTAGAACTTTTTACTATCCTATTTTCTTCCTTTTTTTTACTGGCGCTGATATAACCTAAATGTGTTTCAAGCGCCGTGAAACCCTTAAAAACAAAACAAACAAAATGTAACTGTACATAACAAAGAGATGATTCACAAGGGAAAAAATAGCATCTCCCAAAACAATAAATATGTATTTGACTATTTCCCTCCTAGGCAAGGACTCGGGCCAGGATCAGGATAAAACCCCCAAGTAACCTCATTCCAAGAATTAGACAAGATGCAAGTTGGAAACAGTTATGTATTACAGACCTGCCCACCAAGTAATCTCATTCCAAAACAAAGATTGAAAGCAACTTGGAAAACAGATAAACTATGGATATTGAGATACAGATATAGATAGTTCGAAGATGACGTCACTCAGGTCTTTGTTATTGTTTTTTGCCATCCGCGTTTATGAGTAATGTTCACTGAACTGTATTACCCCGACTATAAACGTTCATGGATACACATAGTTTTGTGTGTTGGTCCGTTATACTTCCGGATGGCAATGTTATGCGCTTCTTAGCCAAGCGCATACTATCTATAGATGATCTCTTGTCCACCCAGGGAGTTCAAAGACCCCGCCCACACAAAACCCCAATTAATCTCATCCAAAGACAAAAATAGAAAGCTACTTGTTTGTTTGTTTTGTTTTTAAGAGTTATATGGCGCTTGCAATACATTTAGGTCATATCAGCGCCAGTAAAAAGGGAGAACATAGGATAGTAAAAAGGTCTAGAATTACAATTAAAGCACCCAAGAAAAGGTAAGACAAAGGGAATGGCACAAATAGGGAATTGGTGTAGATATTATCATTATTATTATTCCAAGGGCATACCATCAATGTACTTAGTTTGAGATCACCTAGGTACCTAAAAGTCTCATCCAGACACGAGCAGAGATCCCTACTAAGAAGAATACACCCAAATGCTTACATTTTAAATTCAAAGCTACATATAATAAAATACATAACAGAGAGATGATTTACAAGGAAAAAAAATACAATCTCCCAAAATAATAACTATACATTTGACTGTTTCCCTCTCAGCCAGGGCCGGGACAACAGATATATGGATATTGAGAAACAGATATATGAATATTGAGAAACAGATATATGGATATTGAGAAACAGATATATGAATATTGAGAAACAGATATATGGATATTGAGAAACAGATATATGGATATTGAGATACAGATATATGGATATTGAGGTACAGATATATGGATATTGAGAAACAGATATATGGATATTGAGAAACAGATATATGGATATTGAGAAACAGATATATGGATATTGAGATACAGATATATGGATATTGAGAAACAGATATATGGATATTGAGAAACAGATATATGGATATTGAGATACAGATATATGGATATTGAGAAACAGATATATGGATCTTGAGATACAGATATATGGATATTGAGATACAGATATATGGATATTGAGAAACAAGTATATGGATATTGAGATACAGATATATGGATATTGAGAAACAGATATATGGATATTGAGAAACATATATGGATATTGAGAAACAGATATATGGATATTGAGAAACAGATATATGAATATTGAGAAACAGATATATGGATATTGAGAAACAGATATATGGATATTGAGAAACAGATATATGGATATTGAGAAACAGATATATGGATATTGAGATACAGATATATGGATATTGAGAAACAGATATATGGATATTGAGATACAGATATATGGATATTGAGAAACAGATATATGGATATTGAGAAACAGATATATGGATATTGAGATACAGTTATATGGATATTGAGAAACAGATATATGGATATTGAGAAACAGATATATGGATATTGAGAAACAGATATATGGATATTGATAAACAGATATATGGATATGAGATACAGATACAAATATAGGATGATCTTGTCCACCCTGGGGAGTTCAAAGACCCCACTCAGACAAAGACAGAAAGCTTGTTTTTGTTTATGTTTTTAAGGGTTTTACGGCGCTTGCAACACATTTAGGTTATATCAGCGCCAGTAAAAAGGAAGAAAATGGGATAGTTCTAGAATTACAATTAAAGCACTCAAGAGAAAGTAAGACAAAGGAGAACTGGGAACAAATAGGGATCAGATGTAAATTCCAAGAGCATACCACCAATGTACCTAGTTTGAGATCACCTATAAGTCTTATCCGGACACAAGCACAAAATCCAACAAAGAGGAACACACTCAAATACTTACATTATACATTTAAAATAACACATACAATAATACATAACAGAGAGATGATTTACAAAGAAAAAAATATCATCTCCCAGAACAATAACTATGCATTTGACTGTTTCCCTCCCAGCCAGGACTCCGACCAGGGCCAGGAAAAAAAAACAAGTAATTTCATTCCATGACAAAGATAGAAAGCATGTTGGAAAACAGATATAAGGGGATAGAAGACACAGTATGTACCTCCCTGCCCGCTATGGGAGGTCAGGATCCCCACCCAGAAGACAGAAAGCAAATTGGAAAACAGATATAGGGAGATAGAAAACACAGTACCTACGTGACACCCTACCCACTATGGGAGGTCAGGAACCCCACCAAGAGGTACAGATATAGGGAGTTAGAAGACACAGTACGTGCCACCCTACCCACTATGGGAGGCCAGGAACCCCACCCAGAGATACAGATATAAAATGATCTCCTGTCCACCTTGCGAGTTCAAAGACCCCGCCCAGACAAAACCCCAAGTAATCTCATTCCAATACAAAGATTGAAAACAACTTGGAAAACAGATATATGGATATTGAGATACAGACTTGGGAGTTCAAAGACCCCAACCAGTGACCGGCGGTGGTGAAAATAATCTTTTCTCCGCCATTGTGGCTTTCTCTTTTCCCATTTCCAAGCGTCACCATCTTACAGGTTTATAAAAAGTCAACAAATAAAATAAATTTTTGTTTAAATAGCATTTATTTTGTATTCATAAATTGTAATCTTTTATTTTTTTTTTCAATTTTCTTCTTTGAATGAAAATCGCCCATCACCTTCACAATTACAACAAAAAAAAAAAGAAAAGAAAACACGGAAATTAATAAGACAGATCTCTTTTTCACACGGTACAAATATTGTTTAAAAAACATTTTATAAATGAAGGAATAAAAAGAGAGAAAACAAAACAAAATGTGAGGATATGAAGAATAGCTAACATGACTAAAAATAAAGAAAAGAAAAGAAAAAAAAAGCACAAATGTGTAAAATGAAAACCTGTACTACAGTATAATGTCAAGAAAACAATACTATTTGCCTCGTCATATATATATATAAACATTTTTGACAACGACCTGGAATGAAATTTGAAATCAGAATTTTTTTTTAAAACGATAACAAAAAAAAAACAAAATAAATATTTCATTAAAATAGAGAAGCAAAACTCTAGCACTCTAGCAAGTAATATCTGGTTTCACCGTGATAATTAAGCTGTTAAAAAAAAAGGAAAGAAAATGAAAGACAACAAAAAATTAAATCACAATTTGTAACAAATCCCCTCAAATCGGTCATCATCATTATGTCGGAGGTGATACTCGTGCAAAACAGTGAATCTTTAACATTGAAAAAAAAATAGAAACTTGTACCCAAAGAGGGAATTTTTAACATTGAAATAATCAGAAATATCAAAAATTTTGTTGGGTTTTGTTTGTTTTGGTTTTTTTAATTTACACCAAAAAAAGGAATGACAGCCCATTTTTTTTTTCAATCCTTCGGAGCCCTTCATTAGGCCCATGGAGTTTATCCTGGTTTCTACAGTGAGAAAAAAAAAAGACAATAGCAATTGCTTGCTACCCTTTAGTCTATTGCAATGTAGGTCCCACCAGATTTAATATACCCAGCTACCCAATCACTCCTGGCTGGACAGGGAAGCGGGGGGAGGGGGTGGGGGGTGGCTAGTTTTTTTTTGTTTTTTGTTTTTAAGGGTTTTACGGCGCTTGCAACACATTTAGGTTATATCAGCGCCAGTAAAAAGGAAGAAAATGGGATCGTAAAAAGTTCTAGAATTACAATTAAAGCACAAAAGAAAAGGCAAGACAAAGGGGATTTGGTTCAAATAGGGAACAGATGTAGATTCCAAGAGCACACCGTTAAAGTACTTAGTTTGAGATCACCTAAAAGTCTCATCCAGACAAGCACAGGTCCCAACTAAGAGGAATACACTCAAATGTTTACCAATCATATAATATAATATGTAAACTAAACATAATACAATGCATAACAGAGAGATGATTTACAAGGAACAAAATATCATCTCCCAAAACTATAACTATACATTCGACTGTTTCCCTCCCGGCCAAGGAACTCCGGCAATTTTTTTTTTTTGTTTGTTTGTTGCTTTAGGTCTCTTCCAACACAATTGAGGTTATATGAGAGACCGCTGAAACAAAAAAACAAGCAATCTAACAAAAATAGTACAAATGTAAATCAAAATCATAACCTAAAGATATCATAAGCTAAATTATAAATAACCAAAAACAAACAGACAGAAGATTTACAGAAAAAAAAATATCCCCTGTCAAAAATACAATCACAAACCAAAGAAGCAGGATAGGCTAGTAAAGAGAAGAAGAAACGACATCACTATCGGATCGTACACCCATGCGAACATCATAGGTATATGATTCAAGGGTGAGAACTCCGGCAAGGATCAGGACAAAACTAAATAATCTCATTCCAAGACAACGACCGGAAACAATTGGAAAACGGGTATGGGGGTGGCTAGAAAAAGATCTTAGATTTCATAATAATTCCATTGTGAGGATGAGTGTCACATTCATATTTGTTACAGTGAATGACATAATCAGTCAATGGCGATGAAAAGTTTTGAACTGAGATATTGACAAGTTTAGTTAGAAGGTCAATTTTGATAAAAAATGAGTTCTTGTCAAAAATGATCAAAACAACCCATTTTTTACATCTTCGGGAAATATCAAAGCTTAATTTCACTTCTAAATATTTTTTACAGCTAGTTAAGTTGAAAAAGTATGAAATTTGAGAAAAGTTGCTGGATACCTTTCCCATACATCATCTGACCATATCTTCATGAAAAATCACCCGATTTACTTCAAATAAAGATTAAAATGCTCTGGTGACTATATTCTTTCAGAAAATGAAAAAAAATGCAAATCCAAAATGTTCACCTTCCGACTGATTATGTCAAGCGCTGACACAAGTTTTCAAAACAAATCATTTCGTTTCAACAGACATGAATTATTGAACAAATGAATGAAAATGAGTTCATGGTAATTTGAAATTGAAGATAGGATTCTTAATTAAATAAACAACAAAACAAAACAAAAAAAATGATAATGAAAATGAAAACTAAAGACAATAACAAAAAAAAAAAACGGGATGCTGTGAATAAAAAGTTCTTTTATCTTTTGGGAAAAAAAAATAAATAGAAAAATCAGAAGGCACAAAAACTTAAGTGAGGATAACACTCGTACACACTTGACACACACGTGTACAAACACACACTGAATCGCACAACTCATACATATATCACACTATTACTACAACTACAACCCACTTGCACCAGCTAAATTACGTTCATACATCTTACGGTTTGTTTTGTTTTGAAGGGTTTTACGGCACTTGCAACACATTTAGGTCATATCGGCGCCAGTAAAAAAAGGAAGAAAATGGAATAGTCAAAAAAGTTCTAGAATTACAATTTAAGCACTAAATAAAAAGTAGGATATAGGGGAACTGGTTCAAATAGAGAACAGGTGTAGATTCCAAGTGCACACTGTCATTGTACTTAGTTTGAGATCGTCCAAATATTTCATCCTGACAAAAGCACAGTTACCCACTAAGAGGAATACACTCAAATGTTTACAAATAATAATAATATACGTAAATCAAAAATAAAACAATGCATAACAGAGAGATGATATACAAGACTCTCTCAAAAACTCCGGTATCCGGCCAGGGCAGGGACAAAACGAACTAATCTCATCCTAAGACAATGACAGAAAGCATATTGGAAAACAGATATAGGGGGATAGAAGACACAGTAAGTGCCTCCCTGCCCACCCACAATGGGAGGTCAGGAACCCCACCCAGTCGTACATCTTAACATTACACATACACATAATAATGTCATAATATATTACCAGTATAATACAGTGGAATCCCCATAAATCCAAAGCTCTTAACGTCAACTTCTGCTTAAAGTCAACAACTCTCAATGGTCTCACATTTTCTGTTCTTCAGTGCGGCTATGTGGTCTAGTGGTAAGACACTCGCTTTTGGATCAGAAGGTCCTGGGTTCGAACATCGCTCGGAGCCTAGTTGAGTTCTTGGAAAAGGTTCTTTACGCACATTCTCTCACTGTACTCAGGTGTAAAATGAGTACCTGGCCGTTGACAGCTTTGTCTCAATCGGAAAAAAATAAATGTCCTATCGCCTAACAGGCTTTATGTCTTGTTTTACACGTTGCTGTTGGTAAGGGACCCTTTGTAAAGATCTTTGAGCAAGTTAAGTGGATATTGCGCTATATTAAAGCTCAATTTTATTTATTTTTTTCTTCATTCCAATAATCAGACCTGCCTGCATTCTACGAAAAAAAATTCAAAGACCTACAAATTTTGGCTCCTTTTTTCTGTAGAGCAATATTATAAGCTTCTCGAATTCAACAATCCTTGTCAAAATTGAAATTATGGCACTTAAAAATCACATAGTGCAAGGACTTAGAAACGTTATCCAATTTTACTGAGGGTATGTTGTTGTTTTTTTGTTTTTAGGTGTTTAACAGCGCTTTCGACGCTATTTAGGTCATTTAAGCGCCCGTTTCTGGCTTTTATTAATTTTTATCGGCCTTTGCTGAGGGTAAATGAGAGTAAATTGGTCACTTACAAAAGTAGATTTATTGAGTAGAATTATTTTTTTAACATAATATTTTGGCCAACAAAAATAAAAACAGTGGATATGTTAAAGATGTTTTAGTTTTTGTTTTTAAGGGTTTTACGGCGCTTGCAACACATTTAGGTTATATCAGCGCCAGTAAAAAGGAAGAAAATGGGATAGTAAAAAGTTCTAGAATTACAATTAAAGCACCCAAGAAAAAGTAAGACAAAGGGGAACTGAGAACAAATAGGGATCAGATGTAGATTCCAAGAGCATACCACCAATGTACTTAGCTTGAAATCACCTACAAGTCTCATCCAGACACAAGCACAAAATCCAACAAAGAGGAATACACTCAAATGCTTACATTATACATTCAAAATAAAAATAATAATACATAACAGAGAGATGATTTACAATGAAAAAAATATCATCTCCCAAAACAATAACTATGCATTTGACTATTTCCCTCCCAGCTAGGACTCCGGCCAGAGCCAGGACAAAACCAAGTAATCTCATTCCAAGACAAAGACAGAAAGCATGTTAGAAAACAGATATAAGGGGATAGAAGACACAGTATGTACCTCCCTGCCCGCTATGGGAGGTCAGGATCCCCACCCAGGATATGTTAAAGAAAGCTGACGAATTTTTTTTAAATTTTCAAGTTGGCAGGTCTAGATTATGTTCTATTGACACTAGATAAAAGGCAACCTTAATTAAAATCAACCAATCTTTCTGGTCCAGCAGTGTTGGTTTAATCGGGATTCCACTGTATTACAGATAAGTCGCACTGTCATGGGCAACAACACAGATTGTTATAAACACCAAATATAATAATAATAATAACAAAAATAATAATA
>NC_088374.1:13290595-13303095 GCF_034508935.2 Berghia stephanieae
AATACTACCAATTGGAGGAAGTATAAAATATCTCGGTCATTGACCCCATGTTTGGAGGCAGCATATTATAACAAATACCTCGGTCATTGACCTCCCTAAAATATAATAATATTATCGACACCAACTACATACACTTTGAAGGGACTAATCAGACACACAAACTTAGTATTGATTGACCATAGAGGACGATAACGAAATAGACCATAACTTTTTAAAACTTACTCTTTTTTTCCCATTTTGCGCTTTTTATCTGATATTTCTGCCTCGGCATAAAAGGAGCAGTATTGAAAAAACATATTTAAAATACCTATACTATTCCACTATTTTCAAATGCTAAATAGGGGCAATGACAGGTGTGGACGCTCATTGAATTGCTGGGGGAAATTGCAGTTTAAAAACTATCCTATCACAGTCATATTCTCCTACTAATTACTATCAACAACTGGGCTAAAATGAGGGACAATGAATCAGGGGTGTGGGACTGTCCTGCATTGGGACATTTGGTTACCCTGGGGAGATTGCAGTTTTGCTAGCTCAAAATTTAACAGCAATTTGGTTCAACGGTGACAAGAGTATAATAGAATGGCTTCTCAGTAATAGAGGAAGTAAAGAGAGACTCTAAAAAGCCTGGATTCCCCACTTGTTAACATTGACAAGATGAGTGCATATATGTGTCAGTGCGTGACATAATCAGTTGGAAGGTGAACATTTTGTATTTGCATTTTATTTTTATTGTTTTGCATTTTCTGAAAAAATATGCTCACAAGAGCATTTTAATCTTTATTTGAAGTAAATCGGATGATTTTTCATGAAGTTATGATCAGATGTATGAGAAAGGTATCCAGCAACTTTTTCTCAAATTTCATACTTTGTCAACTTGACTAGATGGAAAAAATATTTACAAGCGAAATGAAGCTTTGATATTTCCCGAAGATGTACAGAAAGGGTTAATTTAATCATTTATGACAAAAACTCATTTTTGATTTTTAAAAATTGACCTTCTAACTAAACTTGGCAATATCTCAGTTCAAACCTTTTCACCATCCGACTGATTATGTCATTCACTGTAACATTTCTTTACATGGTGTAAATGTAAAACAGACTGAAAAAGATTTCTGGGTGAAGTCGAGACATTCTCCTGTCCACCCTACAGTGATTGGGCAAGCTGAGTCTGCTAGATCTGGCAAAAGTACTTTGTCATAGACAAGTGTCATATCCAAGGGGTAGCACGCAATTGCTATTGTCCATTTCACGTCGGGTGAGGTCAAGATATTAGCAAGTTAACGAATTCGATGTCGAATGTCGAACGACGAGCCAGAGCCCCCCGATCTGCCCTCTTACGTCACCAATAACTACCACTAATACTATTACTATTGAGAGACGTAAGAGGCTTTCTTGCTCGTTGTACATCGTTCGACGTCCATGTCGTTAACTTGCTATTTCCTTGACCCCCCCCCCCCCCCCCCCTGTCCACCGCAGTGATTGAGTAAGCTGAGTCTGTTAGATCTGGCAGAAAAAGCACTTTGCAAAAAAACAAACGTCCTATCCAAAGGGTTACATACATGCAACTGCTATAATCCATTTCACGCTATACAAAACGGGGATAAACTCCCTACTCCCTGACCTTTGTGGCTATGAAAGACTGGAAGAAGACTTTTCCTTCCCATAAAAAAAAAAAAAACCAAAACAAAACAAAACAAAAAAACTCCACTTACCTGTAAACCATGTATCCAATGGTGAGAACGAATTGTAAGATGACGGCGATGATAAAGAATGTAGTGGAAACACAACCAGTAGTGGTAGGGCATTGGATGCTGGCCTGTTGTCGGGAGATGCACAGAAACGTTGTAAGACATTGTTGATTATATATAAAATGGGAACTAGTATCCCCTCAAAATGATGTTAACTCTTTCCTTACCCACCATTTTCAGGATTTTCCCCCAAAACTTCACACCCAACTAACACAAAATAATAGATTTTTTATCACTCAAACACAATAGCAGTAAAAATTTTGCCATAAATAATTTCTTTAGCAAGACATGCTCTACAACACACTGTTCATTGTCTTTAAATCTTATAAGAGAAATTTGAATAAGAAAAATGTTGGTTGTATTGTAATGAATGTGACGATTTTCCTTTAGTTGGTAAGGAGAGGGTTAACGAATGTGACGATTTCCCTATAGTTGGTAAGGAGAGGGTTAACGAATGTGACAAGTTCCCTATAGTTTGTAAGGTGAGGGTTAACGAATGTGATGATTTTCCTATAGTTTGTAAGGAGAGGGTTAATGAATGTGATGATTTTCCTATAGTTTGTAAGGAGAGGGTAAACGAATGTGACGATTTTCCTATAGTTGGTAAGGAGAGGGTTAATGTCAGGTTGAACCAGATAGGGGAGGGGGAGGGAATATTGATAGCTCAGTTGGTAGAGCACTCGCTTCACATGCAAAGGGGCTGAGACCAGTCCTGGTATACACTTTTTTTTTTTCATTTTCTGATCAATCGTGACAAATGTGAGAATATAGAAATGTGTGTGTAAAGTGCAAATTATGTCCACTGTAGTTCAATGTAATTGAAATGTAGTTCCAATGGTTGTAATCTTTAAGACGCTTCGGTATATAGCGCTATATAAGTCTCTATAGTATTATTAATATTTTTATTATTATTATTATTATTATTATATTATTATTATTATTATTTTTATTATTATTATTTTTTATTATTATTATTATTATTATTATTATTATTATTATTATTATTATTATTATTATTATATTATTATTATTATTATTTTTATTATTATTATTATTATTATTATTTATTATTATTATTATTATTATTATTATTATTATATTATTATTATCACTAATATTATTATTATTATTATTATCACTAATTATTATTATTATTATTATTATTATTATTATTATTATTATTATTATTATTATTATTATTATTATTATCTTTATTATTATCGTGCAACATCGAATATGTCATTTGTGGGTGACTTCCACCACCACCACCTCCTCCTCCTTCTCCTCACCATAAAACAAAACCCCAAAATAAAGTCATACACAACATACCTGAGGCCTATTAACTAAGGTTTGAACACTATTTCCAACATTGTTAAGTCTATCCCTCAACTCATGCAACAGCATCTGATCAGCCATTTGTTGACCACCTCCAGTGCCACCGCTGCCACCTGAGATTCCCTTGGCCTGAATCTGGTTGGCTTTGGATTGGATGTCGTTGATGATGAATCTGAAATAAGGGAATTAATCTACGATGAGTAGGTAGTCGTAATTTCAGACATACTGGTTGATAACAGTGATGCTGATGGAGATGATGGCAATGATAATAATGACGATGATTATGATGATGATGATGATGGTAGTGAAGATGGAAATGATGATAACTACAATGACTTTGATGAAGATGATGACAACAACAGAAATGATATAAATGACAACAATGACCCACTTTTTCTGTATAGGACTAGATGTTTAGAAATACTTTTATCCCTCTGTTAGGCTATTGCTGATAGCTCAGTTGATAGAGCACTCGCTTCACACACAAAGGGACCGTGATCGATTCCCGAGTGCAGTCGAGATTTTTTTTTGACCCCCATGTCCACCAGCAGTGAACAGGTAGCTGAGTCGGTTAGACTCATAAGTACTTTGCATACAGTACTTTGTGATAGACTAGCGTCCTAACCAAAGGATAGCAAGTAATTGCTATTGTCCATTTCACGCTATAGAGATTGGGATAAACTCCGGCCCCATGAACCCAATGTCTCTCTGAAGGACTACTTTTAGTAATATGCAGTTACAGTGTTTTTGTTAAAGAAAAATGGTCCGATCACATGATCAAACATGGAAGCACACCAAACATTGATTTTCAGAGGCTTATAGCTTTCAACGGTATGAAGTACTGTCTTTTGTGTTAAATAAATTGTTACTTTTCTTCTAATTTTTGAGCAAAAAATCGCGTCAAATTTCTCTCTTTTTTTTCACAATAAGCGTGACTATATTGTAACGGCCTAGATATAGTACCTTCCTGGAATTTTCACCACCAAAAAAGAACTTGAATAAAGATGGAAAACTATGCAAAAAAAAAAAATAGATGATTTTATTATTTCTAGTTTTTAAGTAATTCCAATCCTTTATCTGGTAGTTAAAAAAAAAAAATAAATAAAAAAATAAAATACCGCCCTGTATTTCATCTCAGTGAAATTTTACCTCATGTCCGACACTTGCTGCATCATCCCGTTCTGGTTATTCATCAACCTTTCCACCTCGTGTCTTTGTATAGGCATGGATGGCTGCATGCCCTGAGGGTAGATGGGATACACATGACATGAATGAAGAAATGAATGGATGGACGGACTGTTGGATGGTTAAATGAATGGATTAATTAACTGATGTTAGAGATGGAAAAACTAAATCTGGTATTAGATCACTTTGAACAAAATATTGAAAATTTAATCTTTAGCTTAAATTATATTTGATAAATATTTACATGCATTATTTGAAAGGAAAAAGGCTTGTAACAATTTGGCTAGAAAATTGTTTTAAAAATAAAATTTGGTGTCATTAATTTTAAAAAATAGTTTTCCCATTGACATAAGTGATTCCTAACCACAGTGTAATTTTTTTTTTTTTAAATGGAGCTATTATATAGCGCAATATCCATTAAACCTGATAAACGCAGTTTACAAGGGGTCTCCAACCATTAGCAACACTCAATTAACATGTAGGACAAGACATGACGCCCGTTAAGCGATATTACAATTTTTTCCCCCAATAGTTCACACTGTTAATAGCCAGGTACTCATTTTACACCCGAGTACGATGAGAGAATGTGAGTAAAGAACCTTTTCTAAGGACATAACTATGCGCCACTCAGAGCAGGGCTCGAACCCAGGACCTTCAAATCCAAAGGTGTCAGACCACAAGACCACATATCCGCAGTTGGCTAAATATTTATTTTTTTTTAATCAAAATTTGGCGTCATTAATTGTTTTCTTTTTTTTTTTTTTTTCTTTCAGTGACACGACTGATGCTTGACACCAATGTGTAAATAATGCTAGAAATATTATATGTAATGGAGATAAAGGTAAATCTGACTCATAAATAAGGGAACAACACAAAACACACGACATTTCATATTATATGTAACAAACAGGAATTTACAATCCTGGCCTTGACAGACAAATCGAAGCTTACACTTAGAAATAATTACAACTACAAAATTTATGGCAGTTCCTCTACCCACACAGGGCCTCTTATGTGCAACGACCTGCCCAGAAGGATAAGAGAAAGCAAACTCCATTGAAAGAGAGTGTCCAATCGTTGTTAAAGCGCTACCTTTTTACTGTTACATTTTTATGACATTAGAATAGAATCAGAATTGAGCTTTTATATAGCGCAATATCCACTAAACGTGCTCAAAGCGATTTGCAAGGGGTCGCTGGCCAAAAGCAACATTTAACATTTAGGACAGGACATGACGCCTGTTAGGACATATTACAATTTTTATGGACAGAGACAATGCTGTTAACGGCCAGGTACTCAATTTACACCTGAGTATGGTGAGAGAATGTGAGTAAAGAGCCTTCTCCAAGGACAAAGCTATGCGCCGAGCGAGGCTCGAACCCATAACCTTCAGATCCGAAAGCGAGTGTCATACCACAAGACCACATAGCCGCACAATTAATACATAATGACACATTTTGCTGTTATTGATATCATTGTGGTATTGTCTTAAATGTAAAATTTTGTATATTTGTTACAGTGAATGACATAATCAGTCGGATGGTAAAAAGGTTTGAACTGAGATATTGCCAAGTTTAGTTAGAAGGTCAATTTTTTATCAAAAATGAGTTCTTGTCATAACTGATGAAATCAACCCCTTTTTGTACATCTTCGGGAAATATCAAAGCTTAATTTCACTTCTAAATATTTTTTACAGATCGTCAAGTTGAAAAAGTATGAAATTTGAGTTACTGGCTACCTTTCCCATACATCTGACCATAACTTCATGAAAAATCACCAGATTTACTTCAAATAAAGATTAAAAAGCTCCGGGGAGTATATTCTTTCAGAAAATGGGGGGAAAAATGCAAATCCAAAATGTTCACCGTCCAACTGATTATGTCATGCACAGACACATTTATTTGTAACGTGCATTGAGCATTACAAATTAACCCTATCCTTACCAGACATTTACAGGATTTTCCCTAAAACTTCACACCCAACTAACAAAAACACAACAGCAGTAAGTTCTTCCGATACATAATTTCTTTAGCAAAACATGCTCTACAACACACTGTTCAATTTTTAAAAATTTTATGATGTGCAAAAGAAATTTGAATAAGAAAAAGGTTGGTTGTATCGTAACGAATTGACGATTTTCCTATAGTTGGTAAGAAGAGGGTTAAGAAAATGTGGGATTATTTTATTGACATTTATATCAAACAGAATCAGACCTGTTGTTGCTGGCCAACTTGAGGTGGCGGCTGCTGACCCTGTGGCAGCTGTCCAATGGACAACTGGTTGACGCGGGTAAGGACCATTTCCTGTCTGCCCATCAACTCGTCCAGACGGCGAGTCAAATCCTTGAGGACATTGTGGATGCTGTTCTGGCCGGCAAAGATCTGGCCCAATTCTCTCTCGTTCTGGTTTTGGAACTGGTGAGGCAAAATCGGAATGTATCACACTCAAAAACAACATTATGTTTTGATTTTAGTACTTTGGGATTGTGTGTTTTTAAGGGTTTTACGGCGCTTGCAAGTAAAAAGGAGGAAAATGGGATAGTCAAAAGCTTATAGATTTACAATTAAAGCAGTCAAGCAAAAGTATGACAAAGGGGAACGGTACAAATAGGGAACAGAGGTAGATTCCAAGAGAAACAATGTTACTGTACTTAATTTGAGATCACCTTAAAGCCTCATCCAGACAGAAGCACAGGATCCCACTTAGAGGAGCACACTCAAATGTCTTCATTATGCATTCAAAACAACATATATAACAATACATAACAGAGAGAACCCCACCCAGTCCTTGTTATTGTTTTCAGCCAGCCATTTTTATGAATCAGAATATAAACATTTAAGGTTACACATGGTTTAGTGTGTTTGGTACATTATATCCAACTGGTGTAGATGTTGTGAGTTTTTCAACTAATGCAAAGCATCAATTTTGTGAAAGGTAAGCCACTCATCATGCTCAAGGCCTTTTAAAAGAGTACCCAAGCCAACAGCAGCACTTGACATGAAAGGCGAGATGTGATGCCTGTGAGGTTCCATTACATCATATTTAGACAAAGACATCCCATTACTGGCCAGGTACTCATTATACACCTGATTGCAGTGAGAGAATGTGAGTAATGAACCTTTTTAAAGAACAACTGGGCACTCCCTACAGAGCAGGATTAGGACCAGAAACCTACCTGTCTAAAGGTTTCGTTTGTTTGTTTTTTAGGGTTTTACGGTGCTTGCAACACATTTAGGTCATATTAGCGCTAGTAAAAGAAGAAAATGGGATAATCAAAAAATTCTAGAATTACAATTAAAGCACCCAGCCTTTTGGGCCCAAATTTGGTCTCCACTCCGAATTTTAAAAAAAGATGGATAATGAGTAGCAAACGGATTTGAAATCCATGACCTATGACCTCAGATAACGAGAGTAGTTTCACGATGGATGATGCGATCATCATCGGTAAAACCCATTAGCAGAAATTACTCATTTTCGAATTTTCCAAACAGTTTAAAATAGTAGACTGACATGACTGTGGATTACGATCTACTATTAAGCTTTGGAGTTTCCAGGAAAGATAATCATGAAAGGTCTTAACGTTGACAGTTGAAAGACTGAAAACTGAGAACTGTTCAAAATCTAATATTAGCCTTATATAGGCTGACAATTTACAGGCCCGAATAGCAGAAAGGTTTTTGTTTGTTTGTTTGTTTGTTGCTTTAGGTCTCTTCCAACACAATTGAGGTTATATGAGAGACCGCTGAAACAAAAAAACAAGCAATCTAACAAAAATAGTACAAATGTAAATCAAAATCATAACCTAAAGATATCATAAGCTAAATTATAAATAACCAAGAACAAACAGGCAGAAGATTTACAGAAAAAAAAAAAATATCCCCTGTCAAAAATACAATCACAAACCAAAGAAGCAGGATAGGCTAGTAAAGAGAAGAAGAAACGACATCACTATCGGATCGTACACCCATGCGAACATCATAGATATATGATTCAAGGGTGATGCTCCCATCCAACCACCCGCTATGAAAGATAATAATGAAAGGTCTTAACGCTGACAGTTGAAAGACTGAAAACTGAGAACTGTTCAAAATCTAAAATTAGCCTTATATAGGCTGACAATTTACAGGCCCGAATAGCAGAAAGGTTGGGAAGTCTGGTGATATTAACTCTTTCAGAGCTGAGGCTATATTCACATTTCCGTCACAAAAATGGCTGACATCTGATTGAGGTAGAATGAGAATGACAAGCTAAGATAAAGGTACATTCGAATTTGGCGTAAAATCTCACTTAAATAAAATACCCCCCCTGTGGCCAATTGAACGTTCTGATGAAAGAAATGATACCATTGGTTCAATTTATAGTACGTTGTAGAAAATAGGATTGGATTACATTATTATTTTTGCCTATCAAGACCAGCTCACTGTAAGGTCTTCAGCCAGTAGAACAGATTCTGCTCAGCCGCACAATGCAGCCAATCACGTAAAAAGAGTTAAAGTTCTGAAACATTTGGAAACAACTTACATAATCTTCTTCTTCGTTGAAATCGAGGTCCTTCTCATCAGGGTGTTCTTTTTTGTATCTGATGGATAAAAAGGAAAGAAATCAATAACGATGGAAGTAGTATACTACACAACTGGCATACAATAACCTTGGATGCAATGGGAGCTCGGCTACAATGGGAAATTTTTAAAATCCCCATTATTTTGCTTGTTTGTTTTTTCCAATACTGAACTCCAGTAAAAAAGACATTATACACTTACTTCCTTTTTCTGTTTAGCAGGTGATTGGAAAATATACTGAGGGTTTGTCACATACTGAATTCCGTAAAAATAGGGAAAATTGGCAACTTTGAACCTAGCAAATAATAATAATAATATTAATAATAATAATAATAATAATAATAATAATAATAATAATAATAATAATAATAATAATAATAATAATAATAATAATAATAATAATAATATATGAGGATGATGATGATGATGATAATAATAATAATAATAATAATAATATGTCTGTATTGTCCTCAAAATAGTGTCAATTTTGTCATTTGGTTAGACATTTATAACAATACAACATTATAGAGTACATACATAGCATTAATATATTGACATATATATATATATACACTCACACTTATGCACACTAGTAACATCGTAGTCATCATAACCATCATCGTCTTTCTCCCTCCCTCCTCTCTCTCTCTCTCTCTCTCTCTCTCTCTCTCTCTCTCTCTCTCTCTCTCTCTCTCTCTCTCTCTCTTCACCCCCCCTCTTTCTCTCTCTCTCTCTCTCTCTCTCTCTCTCTCTCTCTCTCTCTCTCTCTCTCTCTCTCTCATCTCTGAGGTTAAAAAAAAAAAATTTAAAAAAACAAAACACCTACTGCTTCCTGGCATCTTCCAATTCCTTCTGGTATTGTTCAAACTCCTCTTGGAACTTCTGCTTCTCGGCCTCCGAGACCTGCTGAGTGTCTTGGGTGGGGTCCATCAGGGAGTGAGTCAGGACATGAAGGACATCGTGATCATCTGGAAAAGAAAAGGGTTTCATTCAAATAATATCTGTTACAAATTGTTGTGGGCAGTTGGTAGGTCTATCGTGCGGCTATGTGGTATGACACTCGCTTTCGGATCGGAAGGTCCTGGGTTCGAGCCTCGCGCTCCGCGCATAGTTGAGTCCTTGGAAAAGGCTCTTCACTCACATTCTCTCACCGTACTCAGGTGTAAAATGAGTACCTGGCCGTTAACAGCGTTGCCTTTGTCCGAAAAATTGTAATATCGCCTAACAGGCGTCATGTCCCGTCCTACATGTTAAATGTTGCTGTTGACCAGGGACCCCATGTAAAGTGCTTTGAGCACATTTAGTGGATATTGCGCTATACAAAGCTCAATTATTTTTTTAAAATCTTTTTTATTTTTGTCTGTTTGAAAAGGCAACAAACCAACCGTTGTTTTCACCAAAGCAGCACAGCTGCCCAAGGGAGGTAGAGTAATCGATGACCAAACAGGCTTCAGAAATGGCAATTGAAAGCAGTGGGTCGCCTCAAACAGACTACAGACAGGCCACGGCAGTACTGCTGCAAACATGCATCGATGGGGTCTGAGGGAGTCAGACGACTGTCCCCACTGTTGTTGTTTGTTTGTTTTTGTTTTTAAGGGTTTTACGGCGCTTGCAACACATTTAGGTTATATCAGCGCCAGTAAAAAGGAAGAAAATGGGATAGTAAAAAGTTCTAGAATTACAATTAAAGCACAAAAGAAAAGGTAAGACATAGGGGAATTGGTTCAAATAGGGAACAGATGTAGATTCCAAGAGCACACCGTCAAAGTACTTATTTTGAGATCACCTAAAAGTCTCATCCAGACACAAGCACAGGTCCCAACTAAGAGGAATACACTCAAATGTTTACCAATCATATAATATAATATGTAAGCTAAACATGATACAATGCATAACAGAAAGATGATTTACAAGAAAAAAAATATCATCTCCAAAAATATAACTATACATTCGACTGTTTCCCTCTCAGCCAAGGACTCCGACCCAAGTCAGGACAAAACCAAGCAATCTCATTCCAAGACAAAGACAGAAAGCAATTGAAAAACAGATAAGAGGGGATAGAAGAGACAGCAAGTACCTCCCTGCCCGCTATGGGAGGTAGGAACCCCACCCGGTGTCCCCACTGTCTGGGACCGCCAGAGACAGCAGACCACATAATCCTAGACTGCCCTGTGACAAGATTGGTGGGCGGTTTCAAGGCTGTCCTCAACTGTGGTGCCGAATTTAAAGAATGGCTGGAAGTAGCTTAGTATTGGGGTATTTTTATGACAAAACATATGAAGACGACCTTATGGCATATTTATATAGCGCAATATCCACTAAACATGATGCCTGTTAGGCGATAATACAATTTTTGTTTCTGACAGAGAGAATGCTGTTAACAGCCAGGAACTCATTTTATAACAGTACGGTGAGAGAATGTGAGTAAGGAGCCTTTTCCAAGGATTCAACCTTGCATTGCTCAGAGCGGGTCTTGAACCCTGGACCTTCCGACACGAAAGTGAGAGTCATACCACTAGACCACATATATTAAATCTCTATGAGTGGCAAATTTGTTTGAACAATGATATTGCCCATCCATGAGAATCTTTGCTAACTTGTTGCACATGTTACAGTGAATGACATAATCAGTCGGATGGTGAAAAGGTTTGAACTGTGATATTGCCAAGTTTAGCTAGAAGGTCAATTTTTATTCAAAGCGAGTTTTTGTCATAAATGATTAAATCAACCCTTTTTGTACATCTTCGGAAAATATCAAAGCTTAATTTCACTTTTAAATATTTTTTACAGCGAGTGAAGTTGAAAAAGTATGAAATTTGAGAAAAGTTGCTGGATACCTTTCCCATACATATGACCATAACTGCATGAAAAATCACCCGATTTACTTCAAATAAAGAGTACGATGCTCTGGTGTGCATATTCTTTCAGAAAATGAAAAAAAAAAATGCAAATGCAAAATGTTCACCTTCCCATTATGTCATGCACTGACACATTTATTTGTAACTTGCATTGAGCTCTGGTGAGCATATTCTTTCAGAAAATGGAGAAAAAAAATGCAAATCCAAAATTGATTATGTCATGCACTGGCACATATATTATAATGAATTCTAGTTACCTGCGAGTCCACCAGTGGCAGCCGACACACCAATGTATCCAGACTCTGGCAGGACCACGTTGAGGACAGTAGTACACAGTTCAAAGTCTGCAGGGTTGTTGTTGATGCCATTGTGGACTTTGATCTGTAGAGAAAGGAGGGTGATTGTTTTTTTTGTTTGTACGGGTTTTACGGCGCTTGTGACACATTAAGGTCATATCAGCGCCAGTCAAAAGGAAGAAAATGCGATAGTAGAAAGTTCTAGAATTACAATTAAAGCACCCAAGAAAAGGGAAGACAAAGGGGAAATGGTTCTGTGGGTGGTACATGCTCTGATCCTCACCCATCCTCCTCACACTCATTCTGTAGAGTGGTGTCTCCTGTATGTCCTTACTTTACTTAATCTACCCCAAAAGCTCATACTCATTCCTAGTGCTGTAACTTCAAAACCTTTATACTCCCTCTATAGTCGGCCTGTGGCCCATGTCTTCTGTATAACTATTTGTGATTTGATTGTAATCATGAATCTTTCTTAAAAATTGATTGAACGATCTGGTATCCCCTTTGTTAAGGCCC
>NC_088374.1:13308095-13340595 GCF_034508935.2 Berghia stephanieae
GTACTCAGGTGTAAAATGAGTACCTGGCTGTTGACAGTGTTATCCCTGTCAGAAAAAAAAAATTGAAATATCGTCTAACAGGTGTCATGTCTTGTTCTACATGTTACGTGGTGCTATTGGTCAGGGAACCCTTGTAAAGCACTTTGAGCACTCTCGGATTGGATTGTGACCACAAGACATAATTAAGAACAAAATGATTGGTTGTTGAAGAAAGAGGAGAGTTTTTACTTTTCATTGATATGTTTTTGCCTTTACTTAGTTATAAAGACTATTTGATATTCTTTCATGAAATCAGTCCACTGAAACTAAAAATTGGCAGGATTTAACCATACTATGGGTCACAAAATACATTATTTTGAGTCGACAAAAACTGAAGATGAAGTTCTCATGCAATGTTTTATGCAGACAAATGGTCACAGGACAACATCCCACCAAAATCTAATTTTAGCAAACTTGGACAAAATTCATCATTTTTAATGTCGCTCCCCCCCTCCCCCCCCCCCCCCCCCCCCCCCCCCCTTAAAGGAATTGCTTCTTTTTTTCTTTTTATCACAATATCAACCTACAAGAAAATGGACAACACATGCTTATCAAATAACATTTTCATCCAAATGAAAAAAAAATTATATATATTACTAAACACAAAAATGTGATTAATTAAAAGTATATTATTAGTAAAAATTAAGAAAAATTAAAACAGTGCAAAATGGGAAGAAAAATATCCTTTCTTTTTAAAAAAATATAGCCTTGTGATATTTGAGTCAATAAAAAAAAATTACACGGCGCACAACTCTACTGAAAGATTTGAAAATTAGAAATGTACTTTTTACAGATGGATAAACAGATAATTTGATTTCCTTTTATAACTTAAAGTCAATTTGAAAGTTCATTGAGTCACACAGATATCATAAAAATTGTACCGACACTAACACTCTCAAAAACAACCAATCTCAACACTGTAAAAAGTTGTCAGTTTGGCATTTTTAAACAAATCGTTGCATCCGAAATAATGTATTCACTTAATTACTTTAAAGGATTGCAGATCTGCACTAAGTTTTCAACAGTTTTCATCGATTTATGACATCGAGTATTATTATTGCCCCTTTGATGCTTTCAATGTGATGGTTTCGGGTGGATAATACCCAGGTTTAACTTATGGCCACACCCTCAACTCTAATATTACTGTCGTTTTCAAGCCATCAATGTGATAATTATTGCCCTGGGAAATATTTAGTTAAGCGTTATCGGCAAACTGTTAATGATATCTGTCTAGCTTCTAGCCCGAACAAACCAAAAGTAGACATATTATGATGGAGTACCACTTGATTGATACTATTTGCATCTGCTTCAGATTTTCATTTGACCTCAGGATTAAAGTGGTCAAAACAGCCATTTTCTTTCATGTATGTATAGATCAGTGTATATTACTTAGTTTTTGAATTATGGGCAAACTCTCAATTTTACCAATCAACAATCAAAACATGATCACCAGAGTACTGTACTGTAAGGTAAGTTCTCAATCCCAGGATCGTCTTTCAACTCTGCTCACGTCTGCTACTACAGGTTTATTTTCGCAGTTAATGTGGGTACATTGGTACTGCTGGCTTCCCCACCTGTTCGTTACTGTTACTGTCATTCTCTATGCTAGAATCTATATACATGAATATGTCAAGAATCAGAGCCTAAACTTAGACTAAGTAAGCGTAAGTCATTGATTTATATTAAATGATGGTGAGTACAATATCGAATGAAAATAGTTCTTTCCCCGCGAAATTGTGGGCTTTTTCCTAGTAATATAAAATAATGATAAAAAATACTAATCATTTTTTTAAAAACAAAACTTTCCATGCATAAAATACAGTAACTTTTTTTGTTTAAACCTTCCTCTACATTGCAAAAAGGAGATTGAGAGCTTATGAAAAGAATGTATTAAAATTAATAATATTTTTTTTTTTAAATGTGAAAGAAGGGGAAAAGAATTTAGGTTACAAAACAAAATATTATATATTTGCTCAATTGACAAAACACATGCGATTAAAGGGAACAATTACAGTTTTAAATAAATAATTGAAGTGTTAGAGATCTGCATATCATCCCCCCTTGATAAACGTTGGTATATAGTATACGAATGTAGCCACATAACTGTGACTATTATCTTGGTAAAAATGATGAAATATAATATGACCCATTGTGTCTAATTGGTATTAAGTCAGGATGAGGCGAATGCCAAAAAATAATTTAATATATATTGAAACTGACCTTAGCCATTGTTAACTTGTAGCCTGACACTCGAACTCACTAGGACTTAATAGTTTGACGTCATTTTTAAAGGTTTGTACAGCGTCTAGTGAGTTGTCGTTAATAGAGCTCAAGGAAACAAGTGATCCCATTTGGTTTAACTATTGATGAATGCAACTCACAATCTGATTTATTTTGTAGCCAAAGACTTGTCTTTTGACGTAATATTTTGGTCAGTGTCAGGCTTAAAAGTTAACGATGGCTATGAACTGATCAAAAATATGAAAATTCCCATTTATACAACTATTATTAGTGCTGACTGGGGAAAAAAAGTGAAATAGGATGAAAAGTTTGAAGAATTGCCTTTAAGCCCCATTTTTACTGCACTAATGTAATGAGGATGACAGATGCAGAGTACAACCAAACCAGTCAGTATGCAAATAAAGCAGCAAAGATGGAAACTGTTCAGGCATGTATTACAATGAGATAAAAATATTTCAGCTGAAACCTCAATGGACGATTATTTCAAACAAGGAGCCAAATACAGAGGGTGTACACCAACTTCACTTCCAACAACATTGAATCAAGATCTCAAAAAAATATCAAATATATTTAGAAACAACAACTGAAGAACTAATTTTAACAATACAAGGAAACATCCAATTGCCTCAGCACCTCAACACACATGACGACATTCAAAAGCTAAGAAAACTAGCACTGGACAGAGACTAATGGAAACAAATTACTAACTGGATACTAAGAACATACTGAAGCACTTGAAGTAACACACACACACACACACACACACACAAACACACACATTGTTAATGGCAAGCATCCATAGAGACAGTGCAGCCATATCCATTCATTTTACTGCACTAACCCCCACTTTCACATCAAGGATGGAGACTATCTTTTTATTATTTCCCCCCTCATATGTTACAAACTTTCTTGCATTTAACATATTTTGGTCAAGTTCCCATCTTATCACGATTAAGACCGCAGAGCGTATTAAAATATGAGAAATCCTATTGGTTAGCAAGTATGTGCTTTGAGATAGAGTGTCTCAGACAACGCTAGCTTAGAATAAAACTGAACAGTCTCTAGAGTTTTAGACAGTTTGGAACCAGCTTTCTAAAAATTACACTATCATCTATCTACAAGTGCAAGTTAGTTGGTTTTACATCAAAAGATATATCATATAAAAGAAAAATATGACAGGGTTAATCATTATAATTATAACATCTGCACACAAGTGCAAGTTAGTTGGTTTTACATCAAAAGATATATCATATAAAAGAAAAACATGATAGGGTTAATCATTATAATTATAACATCTGCACACAAATCAAGCCAAAATCATCATACAAAAAGAAGGTTAGTGGTGGGGGTGGGGAGGGGAATCAATTGTTTTCACTACAAAGCAAATAAATACATTGATTAGCAAAGATAGATTGTTAAAAAGGGCTGCAATAATAAATCTTTATAAATTAAGCCCCCAGAAAAAAAAACAACATTATTTTACAGTGAAAATACAAATAGCCAAATCATTAAATGAAAAAATAAGCAGACAAAACGATAAATCTACTTTTACGAGTATACACAAGTAGATAAATATTCATATAGAAAAGTGATTCCTCAAATCAAAGAAATGAACGAGTGAGTGAATGAAAGAATGAATATAGGTGTCTTTACCTCATGGCTTCCTCCATTCTTCAACATTCATTGGTGGGAACAAGAAATATAAACGAAAAAGGTAAAGAAATGAAAAGGCGAAGTGGAGGACGAGTAGAAGAAGAGGTGGAGGAGTGTGTGTGTGGGGGGGGGTGAGTAGTAGAATGGGGAAGTAAAGCTTTGTGGTCATGTAGTATGACACTAGCCTTTCAGACCTTTTGGTCCCAGGTTTGAGCCACACACTGGGCAATGCAAAGTTGAGTCCTTGGGGGAAAGGCTCTTCACTCATGCTTTCATCGTACTCGGGTGTAAAAAAAAAAAAAAAAATAGTAACAGCATTCTTTCTATCTTGGAGAAAAATTATTTTTAAAATTTTAAAAAAGAGATAGCGCCATACATAGGTCTCCTGTCTGGTCTTAACTCTCTGCTTACCTGCCCTTTTCAGGATTTTCCCCAAAAATTCACACCCAACTAACATAAAAACACACCCAACTAACATAAAAAATATATTTTTTATCACTCAAACACAATAGCAGTAAGTTCTTGCGATAAATAATTTCTTTAGCAAAACATGCTCTACAACACACTGTTCATTTTCTTTACATTTTATGACGTACAAGAGAAATTTGAATAAGAAAAATGTTGGTTGTATCGTAACGAATTTGACAATTTTCCTATAGTTGGTAAGGAGAGGATTAATCTATGTATTGCTTTTGGCTTCAGTTCTCTTGCTTTGAGCATGTTTAGTGGATATTGCGCTGAATAAACTCAAGCTTAGTCTCAAGTAGGAGTAGGAAAAGGCGAGTTGGAAAAGTCATAAAGAAGACCGGGGATAATAACAAAATTTATTCCATAAGGACGACCACACCAATTTGATATTGTAGTCCCATGAATTTTCAACCGACATGTTAAAAATCAGTCAAAAATTTTTTTAAAAATAATAAAAATGGAAAGAGCAGAAAGAAAAAAAAATAATAAAATAAATAACAGTGGATAACAGTAGTGCAAAACAAATAATCTTCAATATTATTATTCCTTTTTTTTCAAATTCAAATTTTGTTCACAATGATGGGATTTACATTAAAACTAACACTGTTTAGTCACAGCAGTAGTGTAAAGATAGAGAAATAATAATAACAATGAATAGAAAATAGATGCCCTGCAAGTGTTGCCAAGAATAAAAAAATATAAATCTCAGATTTCTATTACTTTTTTTTCTTTCTTTGGTGGTGTGGGGGGGGGGGGGGGTTGCTTTTTTTTTTTTTAATTGAAAGATTAGTAGACCAGAGTTCTTGTTTCTCATTTTTTTAAAAAACAAAAATGTTCTCAACATGTTCATTTTCCTAAAATAAGAAATCATCTCATGTTTCAAGTGCTCTCGGGTTCCGACAAATTGCGCAATATTCTTATTACTATTATCATTATACTGCAGTATGCATAGTAATGAAAAAGACGTGCCAAGATGAAGCTGCACATCTCACGGTTGCCCGTGAGAGAATGTATAGAACACAAAGTAGCAACATTAATTTTCAGATGTCTAGATAACGGTGCCCCGCCCTTCTTATCTGACAGCTCTTTGAGATACATGAACTGCAAAGATGCCTGCGTTCCTCGGACTCATAAATTCTAAAGATCCCTAAAACTAGGCTTAAAGTAGGGTGAAAAGCCTTACATGGCCCGGCCCCACAATGAGGAATATATTCCCTGTAGAAATCAGATAATTAACATCCCTCGAAACGTTTCAAAAAACAAACTGAAAACGCATCTTTTTTCAGTCGTGTTTCAAGGAACTCCTACTCCAATAGTTTTATATTTTATGTATGCACTCCCTCGTCCGCAGGTAAGTGTGTATGCGTGCTGTGTTCATGTCTGCATTCATGGTGGATCGGATATGGATGAAATCAAATTCATAAGCCATTGTACTAGTATACATGAACTTTGTCACTTTTGGAACACACCCGATAGAGCCTGTTTTATCTAGCAGGATAAGTGGTGCTAAACAAATGTACAATATTATTGCGGCTATGTGGTCTAGTGGTATGACACTCGCTTTCCGATTGGAAGGTCCTGGGTTCGAGCCTTGCTCGGCGCATACTTGAGTCCTTGGAAAAGGCTCATTACCCACATTCTCTCACGTACTCAAGTGTAAAATGAGTACCTGGACGGTGCCAGCATTGTCTCTGTTATAAAAAAAAATTTGAAATATTGCCTAACAGGCGTCATTCATGTTTCATTCTACATGTTACGTGTTGCTGGTGGTCAGGGACCCCTTGTAAAGCACTTTGAGCACAATTAGTGGATATTGCGCTATATAAAAAAAGCTCAATGTAAAGCTCAATCATTATATCATTTATTTTTAAATCTCAGCACCAAACCATGCACAGGAAAACACTTCAATAGTCAATTCACTCAAGCTAATGATGCCAGCACAAGCAACGATAACAAGTGCAGCATGCTCCATTGTTGTTGATTCCAAAATTAGAAGAAATAAAAATTGTCTAAGTTCATTAGTGTGTAGGAGTTCAAGTTTAACTCTTTCCTTACCGATCATTTTCAGTATTTTCCCAAAAATGGCAGGCTTACCCAGCAGAAAAATTGTTCTTATTAATTAAACAAAGATCATTCTTTGAAGTTTGTGAAGTACAAAATAAATCTGGATAAGAAATATGTATATTGTGTAACAAATGTGATGATTTTTCTGTAGGTGGTAAGGAGAGGGTTAAGCACTTTCAACACTATTTGGTAGACTCATGACTAAAGCAATATTCGATGATTCAGAGTATCTTTTTCATTCAGTAGAATCAAATGCACGTCAAGAATGACCACTAAATTATCAACCAGGCCTGTTATTCAGTTCATTTCCAGGATGACCTATAACCTTATCCTCTGACCTAATGGGTGAGATGATGAAAACTGGTCTAGCAAACTTGGAGAGTTTTTGATTCCTCCCCCTCTTTTGACTTAATCAATTGCACACTGTTTTAAAAATTTCTATTGCTCTATTTTAATTTGTGCTTCCTTACAAAGTAGCATACTATTTCCTGCCTGTCAATGTTATTGTTTATTCATCTTAATAATGCCACTACCACATTATCTCATTCGTCTGTAGTGTTTCATTCATCCTGTTTTGTTGATAAAGGGGGAAACCCGAAATGTCCATTTTATCTGTTTTCGTATATTAAATTGAAGCTTACATTCAATTTCACATTTTTATTTACTTTTGATTCCATGAGCACAGATCTACTCTCTTAAAAGGATTTACAAACCACCTGATGATACACAAAGACACGGTGATGGATTTCTCGGCATATATATGGCAAAGCAAGTTGGGGAGTATAATGATTATTGTTGTAATGTGGAGAGCGGTATATCATTTAAAAGTTTTAGCTCTAGCATAATGAGAATGGAATATAGAAAATATTTGAAAAGTAAATTAACTCGAATCTGATGCAGTGGCCTACTTCAGAAAATGGAAAAAAAATGTTGGGATTTCATTGTTATGTATGTTAATAATACTTTAATGAGTTTAAAAGCATTTTTGGCTTTTTTTAAGAAGATTATATCAGTGGCAGTATTAGTAATAATTATACTTTCTGTTTATAGCAGGGTGAAAAAGATAACCGATGATAGCAGTGCTTTTGGTTTATCAAAAAAAGGTAAGACAAAGGGGATTTGTTCAAATAGGAAACAGATGTAGATTCCAAGAGCACACTATCATAGTGCTTAGTTTGAGATCACTTAAAAGTCTCATCCAGACACAAGCACAGATCCCCACCAAGAGGAATACACTCAAATGTTTACAAGTCATATATAATATGTAAACAAATCATAATACAGTTGATAACAGAGAGATGGTTTACAAGACAAAAAAGATCATCTCCCAAAACTCTTAACTATACATTTGATTGTTTCCCTCCCAGCTAGGGTTGTCCTAACCAGGGCTAGGACAAAACCTATTAATCTCATCCCAAGACAAAGACAAACAGAAAGCATGTTGGAAAACAGATATAGGGGGATAGAAGGTACAGTAAGTACCTCGCTGCTCACTATGGGAGGTCAAGAACCCAACCCAGCTTGAGAAATATTGTATACATCTGAGCTGAGTCGTCCTTATATTAGAATTCCAGGATTGACAACAAACCTTGACCATTTGAAAAAAATAATCACATTTTTCCCGATATTTAGGCCAATTTTCTCATATTTATTATCCCGCCACTCCCCCCGAAAAATCATATTTTCAACATGTGCAGCAGTCCAAAATTTCAAATTTAACATCAGCTGAATTTACGGAGACTTATCAAGCTACTTATGAAGCCGAATTAATCCCTGAAGAACTAAGAAATACTGCAGTGCCCTCCGTACTAAAGTCACGACAATATCTTGACAGCCTCAAAACTCTGGCCCATGACCGTGACCAATGGAAACAATTAACAACATGGATGGAGAGAGCAGCTATACTTATCGACCATGACTGAATCACGCAAGCGTCATTCGGACTGCGAGACTCGCTACTATTATCAGTCCGTGTGGCTATGTGGTCTAGTGGTATGACACTCGCTTTCGGATCGGAATGTCCTGGGTTCGAGCCTCGCGCTTGGTGCATAGTTGAGTCTTTACTCACATTTTCTCATCGTACACAGGTGTAAAATGAGTACCCGGCCATTAACAGCGTTGTCTCTGTCCGAATAATTGTAATATCTCCTAACAGGCATCATGTCCCGTCCTACATGTTTAATGTTGCTGTTGACCAGGGACCCCTTGTAAAGCGCTTTGAGCACAATTAGTGGATATTGCGCTATATAAAGCTCAATTTATCAAGCTAGAGAGGGTGGGCACATCTTGCAATTCCTATGTCAATCATCTGTCTGACTATTCATTCAGATTCTCATCTTGGTGAAGACGGTAGTTAATAACCATCAACTCTACTTTTTTTTTTTTTTTCCCCCTTATTGTCACAAACTGTATTTCATTCATTTTAGTCAACATTCCCATATTGTCATATTTTGGACCTCAAAACGTATTAAAATAAGAGAAAACAAATATACTGTTGGCAAGCCCAGTATTCACTGTGTTGGACATATAACTAAGAGACAGAATTGATGATAAACGAATTCTCCTTATATTATTGCGAGAACATAAATTATTTGTTTCCACCGATTCAATGTCCTAAAAGTGGATGTTTCTTTTACAGTTATTTATAATATACGACATTTGAGATGACACAGTGAAAAAGTAGACTTCACATCTAAGATGTTGTTACAATATACTATCGTTATCAAGACAGTTATCAGTTATCTGATAATCTTAGGAAGGGTTTTGAGCCCGAAACGTTACGTGTTTGGTATTTTGTTATTTTTTAAAGTTGTTTTATTCATTTTTGTTTATTACTTAAAATAGTTATTCTACATTTTGCATTCATCACTTTAGAAATCAATTTTTTTGTTTTTTTTTTGGTTTCAATGAGTTTTCATACAAAATACAAAAAAACATTCTTTGCATTTCTCGAGATTCTAGACGTGTAAACAAGATCGATAATATAACTTTAATTGCCAACTCATCACAAAATATCTTGTACATTACAAGTTACAAGTTAACTGTCCAGGCAACAACAAATATCGGTTGGAAGAATGAATGTAGGTTTAAATCAGTAAAGCTATTTGAGAAATCAATGAATCTCGATGGATGATAAAACTCAGCTTATCATAATCACCATAATAACAACAACAATCGTAATAACAATAATAATACTAATAAATAATACAATAATAATAATAATATAATATAATACTAATAATAATAATAATAATAATAATAATAATAATAATAATAATAATAATAATAATAATACTAATAATAATATAATCATAATAATAATAATAATACATAATAATATAATAATAATAATAAAATATAATAATAATAATAATAATAATAATAATAATAATAATAATAATAATAATAATAATACTAATAATATATAATACTAATAATAATAATAATAATAATAATATAATAATAATAATACTAATAATCATAATAATAATAATAATCAATAATAATAATAATATAATAATATAATAATAATAATAATAATAATAATAAAATAATAATAATAAATAATAATATAATAATAATAATAATATAATAATACTAATAATAATAATATAATAATATAATAATAATAATAATAATAATAATAATAATAATAATAATAATAATAATAATCATAATAATACTAATAATAATAATAATAATACTAATAATCATAATAATACTAATAATAATAATAATAATAATAATAATAATAAAATAATAATAATAATAATAATAATAATCATAATAATACTAAATAATAATAATAATAATAATAAATAAAAATAATAATAATACTAATAATCATAATAATACTAATAATAATAATAATAATAATAATAATAATAATAATAATAATAATAATAATAATAATAATAATTGAGGCACATTGAAAACGGGTGAAATGGGGGGGATAAGGAAATAAAATCAGGGTAGAAGAAAGACATCCCATGACAAAAGAGCCAAGAGAGGTGATGACCCACGAATTAAAAAAAAAATAAAAAAATAAAAAAAAAAATAATTATTATTTCATTGATCACAAGGAATTAAAAAAAAAAAAAAACAAAAAAAACAAAAAACAGAAACTCACTTCTGGTGGTCGTAACTAGCTGTTCCATCATTTCTGACTGCGCTGATATAAGGGTTGTTACCCTGGTTTGGAAAACAAAATATGTTAGTGGAGACGAGAGAAAATCGTAGGCTGTTAGCAGGGACACACCATTAATGTACACATATCATTAACATTCGCTCTCAACAATATACAATATACACATCATTGGCTTTAAAATCAACCATGACAGACAAAATTTGTAAAAAAAATAATTTTTTAAAATTTCTAATTGAGCATTTGTATATCGCTCAATATCCACTAAACGTGCTCAAATTGCTTTACACAGGGTCTCTAGCCAACAGCAACACTTAACTTGCAGGACAAGACATGACACCTATTCAGTGATATTACAATTTTACGTCAACAGATACATGTGTTAACGGCCAAGTACTCATTTTACACTTGAGTATGGTGAGAGAATGTGAGTAAAGAGCCTCTTCCAAGGTCTCAACCATGAGCTGCTCACGAATCGAACCCTGGACCTTCTGGTTCAAAGGTGAGTGCCATACCGCAAGACTACATGGCGTAAAATGGAAATTCGATTTCATGTCTCAAGGGAATAAACAAACCATTCTTAAAGCTACTGATGTAGAGGAAAACACCAAAATTTTATCGATACAAAAAGAAAAATCTAGTTTAAAAAATTAAAGAACAGACAAAAAATAATTTGATTGTTTTGTAAAAAATAAGTGAATCACTTTAAATTTGTTGAGCAAATGATTATTAAGTCCCTCCAAATTTTTTTCACCTTCAAGTCTTTCTTCTTCTTCTTTTTTTTTTTTGGTTGTTTTCATGTTTCTCAGCTTTGATTTCCAACAATTCTCGTACAATTTTTGTTTTGTTTCATTCTAAATTTTTTATTGTTTAAATTTTAGAACCCTATTTTTTATTCTGAATTTTTTTTTTTTTTTAAATTAATTTTTCAAAAAATAAGATTAATAGATTTTCTTTTTCAATTCAAATATTCTAGCATTCTAAAATGTATTAAAATTTACAAGAGAATACTTTGAGATCAATTTATCAACGTCCAGCAAATCTAGTTACGATATAGATATATTTGAATGAGATATAATTTAAAAAGAGGTATATTGCTGCAAATGAACGGTTGATAGCACACTTCCTAAACTCGAGGCAATATTTCAGTAAGTCTTTTTTTCCATTCTGAGATATCTCCAAAATTGGTTCAGATAACAGCTGTACCCTTACCTTCCCATCATTATCAAAAGAGTCGAGGAAAACTCCCAAACCATTCCATTTGTCCATGGCACCAAATACGACGTTTTGATTGGGGTCCTCGCTGTGACTTTTTTGATCTGTAAACCAAATTGCCTGAAAGAAGATAAATTTAGAAATAAAATTAGCAATCATCAAATAAGTAAACAAATTTCAACTATAAAAAGTGAAAACAAGAGACAATGTGGTTTTCAACGAAAAAGGAATTTGACATTGTCACAACACTTTTTTTTGACTGGCTTTTTCAAGTTCATTATGTTAGAAACTGTAACAAACTTGAGCTTTCATATAGCACAATATCAACTAAACGTGTTCAAAGTGCTTTACAAAGGGTCCCTGACCAACAGCAGCGCATAACACGTAAAACGAGACATGACGCCTTTTAGGCGATATTACAATTTTTTCAGACAGAGACAAGCTGTTAACTGTCAGGTACTAATTTACAACTGAGTACGGTGAGAGAATGTGAGTAAAGAGCCTTTTTCAAGGACTCAACTATGCACCGAGTGAGGCTCAAACCCAGGACCTTCCAATCCGAAAACGAGTGTCATACCACAAGACCACATACCTGCACATCATGTCATCCAACATAGGTAAAATAAGTGTGGAGAAAAAGGATCAAAAATCAAAAGAACAACTGATCCTCTCTGATCTTTAATAAAAATTTTTAAAATCTGCAAAATTTATGGCTCATTACTGTATATAGAAATACATAGTCATCCATAAAATTTTTAAAAAATCATAAAATAAATAAAATTTCCCTTAATTCATCCCATAGGGTAAATTTGTCTCTAGGATCTATTCCAAGGAAAGACTGAAATAACCCTGGCATCAGCCAAAGTGCAACGCTACATATTGGGCTAGGGCGTGGTGACTTACTCAAGGCCACACAGCGCAGTGACGGGCGATCGAGCTCGGTACCTTTCGGCTATGAAGCAAAGACCGTACCACTGAGCCATGCTGCCCCTAATTCCATGCTCCAGCCTTGAACTACCTTCTAAATATGTCTTCCATGGAAACAATGACAATTTAAGATGAGCAAAGAGAAACGTGATTTGGGACCTATTCTCCCAATGCTGCAGGACTCACCATCCCATCAGCTCCAATCCTTCCTCTACCCGTCACCCTCACAGCGACCTCCAATTCCCATCCTTTGGCTTCAAACTTGTTCTTTGTCCATACAGAACCTATGGTTGGGATAAGAAATACACGAGAAAAATATAACACGCACAGTTAATCTGGACTAAAGCATGTTACACTTCTAATAAAATGTAGTGAGTCTTGGATTCACAAAATGACCTACCAAGAGGTTGAGTCTATAACTAGACTGAAAACAGAAAACTCAAAAACTTGAGCTTCTTTTGTTTGTTTTTAAGGGTTTTAAGGCACTTGCAACACATTTAGGTCATATCAGCACCAGCAAAAAGGAAGAAAATGAAAGAGTCAAAAGTTCTAGAATTCCAATTAAAGCAACCAAGAACAAGTAAGACAGAGAGGAATTGGTTCGAATAAGGAACAGATGTAGATTCCAAAAGCACACTATCATAGTTTGAGATCGTCTCAATGTCTCATCCTGACACAAGCACTAGTCCCGACTAATACACCCTCAAAGGTTTACATACCAAGATATATTTATAACATAAATGAAAAATATAACACTACTTAACAGAGAGATGATCTACAAGGTAAAAAACATATCATATGCCAAAACTATGACTACACATTTGACTGTTTTCCTCCCAGTCAAGGACACCGAGACAACGACAGAAACTCGGAGAACAAGACATAGGGGATGGAAGACACAGCGTGACCTCCTGCCCACCATGGGAGGTGCAAAGACCCCACCCAGAAACTTGAGCGTCCACCTTAAAAGAAATTCAGATACGTCCTAACATGGTTAAGAGAAAGAATAGGTAGATCACCTGCATGCATCTTCACTAAAGACTATTAAGTTCTATACCAAAGGCTCAGTTATTTTGCTTGTTGTCGCCAAAGAGTTTTCAAGACTATTAATCATACAAGACTATCATGACAATAAACAACAGATAAAACTGATGGATGAAATCCTTTAAGCAAAACTGAAAATTGAAGCCCTAGGCCTAGACTGAAGGACAAATAAGGTGGGAGTGAGGAGAAGGAGGATGATGAAAATAAAGAAGATGATTTATTTAGGATTGTTTTATTTACTCAAACTTTTAAAGTTATTTTCTTTCCTTTCCTCTCCAGATCCTGTAACAACTTTGCTATTCATTGTTAGAATAGAACACATTTTGACAAAAACAAACTGAATGTTATTTATCACTTTATTCACTCTTACTTTAACCTTAAAGTAAATAAAATGAAAATCCTTTAGTGAATCCAGAGAAGGAAGATAATGATGAGAAGAAGAAAAAGATTTTTGATTTTTTAAATTTTAAAAGAGCTTTTATATAGCGCAATATCCACTAAATGTGCTCAAAGCACTTTACAAAGGGTCCCTGACCAACAGCAACACGTAACATGTAGAACAAGACATGACGCCTGTCAGGCGATATTATATTTTTTTCCGGACAGAGACAACGCTGTTAACAGCCAGGTACTCATTTTACACCTGTGTACTGTGAGAGAATGTGAGTAAAGAGCCTTTTCCAAGGACTCAACTATGCGGCGAGCCAGGCTCGAACTCAGGACCTTCCAATCCGACAGCGAGTGTCATACCACTTGACCACATCGCCGCACATTATATTATAAGAATAATATGACAAGAAAGAGGAAGCAGCAAACTATATGGTCAAGAAGCTTTTTTACAAAACTTCCAACTAAACTGTGGGATAATTCCCACTTGCTTGGTAGTCCCTTGCTTACCTTTCTTGCTTCTCAATGACGGTGTGACTCTGATCCCTTCATCTCCAGCCAAGGTATCTGAAATGAAAATTCAGAAAAAAGAGTGGAGTAGACACTTATGTTGCTAATAATGAGTAATGAAAAGTGGCAAAAGACAATGGAGGATAAAAACTTTGCAGCGATGCCTTAACTTAATAGTCGGGTCGGGGGTTTGAATCCTCATCGCTGCAAAGATTTATTCTCTCATTATAGTCTTCTGACACTTTTCTACTCACTTCATTTCTTGTTATTATCTGAAATGCAACAATAGCAAACAATAACATGGATAAGAATAGCAGATCACAGAGTTCCAGTGTCTTGATCACACATCTCACACTTCACATTCTACTGGACTGAATTTGGGGAGTCAAAGTAAAGTTAAATGGGTTTTTTTGTTTTGATCCAACCGTCCACCAGCTAGACTTTTAGATCTGACAGAAAGTGGTTTGGGACAGATCAGTGGCCAATCTATCTAATAGCAGTGAGTCGTTGACTACACTTGTTGAAAATGACATAAGAATGAATCCATTTTGGATTACAAGAACTACGTTTTGTTTTGCTTTTAAAGAGAATAGAAGACTTAATTAGCAATAAGTTGAATAGTATATTAAAAGATACCATGAGTATTTTTTTTTTCTGTAAAGGAGTCAAGGCTGGTAAAAGAAAAGATAAGTTATGAATTATTTTTGTCAATCACGTCTACATATCACCCATTCTCTTATCAAAAATAAAATCAAGTTTAATTTGTCTCCTTTTTTTATTGCAATATCTTTATAAAAGAAGAAAAAGTCTTGTGATAAGTCATAAACCAATGCTTACTTGACCTCTTGGTCAAATTGACCCAAATAGAAAAATCCCTAGGAGTTTAATTTAGTTTATAAGTCATTCATTTGGTGGAAAAATTGATGGACGTCAACATATTGGAAGGCGTCAATGACCGCAACTTAATAAACCAACACAACAGTTGTATGGAGTGTCAACTACACCAAATAAAAGTCAACAGGTCAGGGCTATCTTCGTGGGTTGCCCCTTGCTCGTCGAATTTTGGATGACAACATATGGATCGGTATCGCTACGTAATGGATTATCAGTGACATGTAAATCTTTTGAATAGCATCTTAAATCGATTGATCTTGTCATTTATCCACTGAAAATTGTTCTACAGCTGTTTCTTACACGTGGCTAAGAACCAAAAATAACAAACCGGTAATTTTTCACCATTCATGCTTTTGGTGACCAAGTGATGGAAGGATACCAACCGTCAAAATATTCCCAAAATGGAACACTTTTATCCCTCTGGACAAGATGAGGGCCTTTAAAACTGTACTTATATTCAAATCTCCGTTTGGCATTTGAAGCTTGCCCATTGGCAAGTACTAAGAAGCTCAGAAGAACAGAAAACTGGAATAACAATATTGCAGACGACATTTTGAGTTACTTGTGTCAAACGAAGCAAACACCGCAGCTGGACGACCAAAATAGATTGACACGGTACACACGTTATTTTTATGGCCAGTTAATTTATAACAATTTACTCGATAAAATTATTGACAGATTATCAGAATTGGTTGTTATACAATTATAAACCATGCTGATTCTGAAAAAATTATCTTGTTATAATCTTAACTCTAAATTCACACTTTTAATATAAAGTGATATTCTTACAATCAACTTTGTTTTCAACCAAAATGTTAAAACCAAGGTGACCAATATGGCAGCAGGCCAGGGACAACTACTCTGTCCACCAGCGATCGGGCTTCCCCTTTGGCCTACTTTGTGATTGATGATCCTGCCAACTTGGGAAGAAAAGATCTACGTGTAACATACGTAGTGGTCCTCGCGCTAAATGCTGCATTGCAACAGTCGTAAAACAATCAGGAAGAACTTTATATCATGAAATGACGAATCAGTTCTTTTTTTTTTCTCACCACCTAAATCGTTTTATATATCGGTCCATTCATTCAATCATGAATGTTCTGTGTTAGAACTTAATTAGCATCAATTCATTTCACACATTTACCTAATTAAAAACACACCTAATTTAAAAACTCGTATCTCTGTGAGGGTGAGTGTAACTCCGAGTCGCAAGCTGTTACCGTTTTCATGGTGAAAACAATGAGGTTTGCGTTGTGGCGGCTCAGTCTAACGAGGCCCATCTTGCCACAAAGGCAAGCGATGTTTGGCGTGGTCAGTGATCAGATGGGCGACAATGATAGCAACTTTTTGATTCCCTGTGTTCGCGCTGGACACATAATTTAATGTGTGAATGAGTTCCTGCTCTGAGCAAATACGAAAGAGTGCTATGTAGCTTGTTCTTTTTATTAATTTTTTTGATTTTGTGAGTTTTGTTCACTTATAGAAACCATCTCGCGCGACGTGCACTTATTTGCAGGTCTGATAACCCAATTCCTTAGGGAGCGTTCACATATTACGTCATCAAAAATTTGCCCTTTTTAGACCCCCCCCCCTCCCCCAAGTCATCACTTGTCATCATTGACCTGACCCCCCCCCCCCCCCTCCCCCAACAGATGATGACGTCATCTAATTTAATAAAAACTAAAAGATAACTTTAATTTCACAATATTTATTATTCATTTTTCAAACCATAAACATTGATTATCAACGTTTGATAAAACACATTCAGACATTTTATTAATTTCAGAAACTGTTGATAATTTATGTTTTACGATACAATGGGGACATAAAATTTAAATTTGCAAAGATAAAATCTAACAAACATTATTTAAATTAGGCTACTTGGTGCAGGTGCTATTTAAAAAATTTCAGAAAGTGTAATTTAAAATAGTATAGGAGGCAACTTATTTTATAGCATATTAGTCTTTTAGTGGAATGAATTTCTGTTTCAATTTCCAAACATAAAATTAATTGATTCAAAAATGTTTCTGCCTTGGACCTCTGGCAATGTACTATAAATAGTATCATCAATTTCATCTTCATCGTCATCACTTTCTCCCATTTGCTGTTCTTCTTGTATGCCGCATTTTCGTGAATGGTCTTTCATTGCTGTGATCGAGGAGTGATACAATGAACATTTAGGGCAGCCCACATTCCAATTTTGCTTGCAGATATGCTTGCTGCCTTTGCACGCCATTGGATGATCATGTTATCAGCTTTTTCTCTGTCCACAACTTTATTGGCCTTAAGCCCATTCCATAATGCTTGGGCCTTTGCCAATGCAAGTTGGCGCTTGTCATCAGGATGTGCCTTTAAATAGGCATCAACAAACTTTTCATAGAGATGTGTATTACTAATACTATTACTCATTATTCAGATGAAAACTCCAAAATAAATTTAATTAGCCACTCCCACGCCTCGTTCTGAAAAAAGTCCGCGAAATTAAAGGGGAGGCAAGAGAAAATCAGCTGATCGTTAAAATAGTAACAGAAAAGTGGAGGTGCTCGGCAATGAATGCAAGAAAGACATTTAAAACGCCGTAAAAATGTTTAAAAATCACTTAATGTTATACGAGTAATTACCATCCATAACAACCTGTCAAATTCACATATGTAAGATGCCAAGCCAAAATTAATAATAAAATAATAAAGAACACGATTGACCGTTGACTACACATGCATACGAGTACCAGAAATATTTTGTAAACAATGTAACACAATATAATGTGTAAGTTTCAAAGCAAATGCAACCACAAATAACATCAAAGAACAATGTGGGACTACTGTTTTAATTTCATAAAACCAAACGCATATTTTCTGCCCCCGATATTGAACGTGTAGTTAGTATGTATCGTACAAACAACATTCGTTTAGACAGGTAGTCGGGATTCTAGCGCCAGTTTTATTTGGGCAACCGTGATTGGGATTTCACTCAATGCACTTATTATTATTATTATTATTATTATTATTATTATTATTATTATTATTATTATTATTATTATTATTATTATTATTATTATTATTATTATTATTATTATTATTATTATTATATAATAATATTAATAATAATAATAATAATAATAATAATAATAATAATAATAATAATAATAATAATAATAATAATAATAAGCAGTTGAAAGCAGTCTTTGGTGTATAAGTGCATATGTACATTATTTCTTATAATAAATGCTTCAAAACAAAACAAAACAAAACTAAAAAATAAAAATAAAGAATAAATGAATAAAAATATCTATTTGGGCATTTACTTACATTAAAAGTCTTGAAAATCACAATCACAATCCATGAAAATTAAATATCCCATAATCCGAAGAAGACATGAATTTAATCCAAAATCCAACACAGGAATGTATTTTAATAGGAGACAGATATCCTATTAAAACTATAGCATTACTTGCAAACAACAATACCCCACTCTGCGTTTAACGGGCTTGTGGCCGTCACATTGTAAATTGTGACCGCATTAGGGTAATCGGTGTCCTAAAGACTGACATACTGACATACAATCAATGAGAACTATAAAGAATCCATTCTAGAATTCAACTACAAACTGAAAAGCATGATAAATATCACTCTATCAAATATTTTCTTTGCACAGGTTCACTCACACTCTCCTTTATTGCAAAACATTGATAAGTGAGAAAAAGTTTGTATTTCAATTATAAACTTAATCACATAATCTAAATGATGGAGAATAAAAACAGCTAATTATAAAAAATTCACAGATCAAGTTATCTATTTGAACTCCGCATATTTAGCTTAATTACTCAATGACCATAAATTTTTTAAAACTGATTTGTTTCATTTAAACAAGACCATGACGCTTATGCCTGGACGGTAATTCACAACTTTGCATTTGACAAATTCCACTTTGATCGATTTATCTCAAATCTATATCGTTTATTGCAAAGTATCTGCACTTATAAATAAGACCATAACGCTTATGTAGGACAGGGTATTACAAATTCTGCATTCATTCATTTCGAATGAATAATCTCTATCTATGTTATTTGCAAAGTTTCTGCCACTTTTATAAACGCTTGTAGGCCGCAACATGTGTATTGTGACGACTTAGGTATCGTATCCAAAGTTCTGACAACTTATCAATAGAAATAAGATCCATCAAATTCAATCACGAAAGCATGATATTTCGATCAAATTTCTTTGTTTATCCGTTTATTTTGAAAGTTTTTTCATTTTAAAATAAGACATGAGCTTATGCTGAAAACCGGTATTTAAATTTCAATGATTCCATTTCATCAATTAATCTCTATTTTTTTTATTGCAAATTTCTGAACATTTATTAAATAAGACCATGACGCTTATGCTGGACCGGGTATTCACAACTTCTGCATTTGCATTCCACTTTCGAATCGAATTAATCTCTATCTTATCCGTTTATTTGCAAAGTTTCTGCACTTTATAAATAAGACCATAACGCTTATGTCTGGACCGGGTATTCACAACTTCTGCATTGCATTCCACTTTCGAATCGAATTAAATCTCTATTTTATCCGTTTATTTGCAAAGTTTCTGCACTTTATAAATAAGACCATAACGCTTATGTCTGGACTGGGTATTCGCAAATTTTCCTTTATGTGTTTCCACTTTTCGAATCGAATAACATCTAGTTATCCGTTTATTTGCAAAGTTTCTGCACTTTATAAATAAGACCATAACGCTTATGTCTGGACCGGGCATTCGCAAATTCTGCTTATTGTGTTCCACTTTTCGAATCGAATTAATCTCTATATTATCCGTTTATTTGCAAAGTTTCTGCACTTTATAAATAAGACCATAACGCTTATGTCTGGACGGGTATTCGAAATTCTGCTATGTGTTCCACTTTCGAATCGAATTAATCTCTATCTTATCCGTTTATTTGCAAAGTTTCTGCACTTTATAAATAAGACCATAACGCTTATGTCTGACCGTGTTCGCAAATTCTGCTTTGGTTCCACTTTCGAATCGAATTAATCTCTATTTTATCCGTTTATTTGCAAAGTTTCTGCACTTTATAAATAAGACCATAACCTTATGTCTGGACTGGGTATTCGCAAATTTTCCTATTGTGTTCCACTTTTCGAATCGAAATAACATCTTTTAGTTTGCTTATCAGTATTATTTGACAAAGTTTCTGCACTTTATAAATTAAGACCAAATAACGCTAATGTCTGGACTGGGTATTCGCAAATTTTCCTATTGTGTTCCACTTTTCGAATCGAAATAACATCTAGTCTATCCGTTTATTTGCAAAGTTTCTCACTTATAAATAAGACCATAACGCTTATGTCTGGACCGGGCATTCGAAATTCTGCTTATGTGTTCCACTTTTCGAATCGATTCCAAATTAATCGCTCCCGAATTATTTGATTTCAATCCCGTTTATTTCGATGCATAATGTTTTCTGCACCTTTATAAATAAGACCCCATGAACGTTTATGTCCATGGACGTATCGGGTTTATTATGCGCATAATTTTCCTGTTTGATCGTTTCCAACTTATTTTCGAATCGAATCAAATCTTCTTTTTATACGTTTATGTTTTGCAAAGTTTCTGCACTTTATAAATAAGACCATAACTCTTATGTCTGGACCGGGCATTCGCAAATTCTGCTTATGTGTTCCACTTTTCGAATCGAATTAATCTCTATTTTATCCGTTTATTTGCAAAGTTTCTGCATTTTATAAATAAGACCACGACACTTATGTGTTAGATTGTTCGCAAATTCTGCCTTTGTGTTCCACTGTTCGATTAGAATTAATCTCTATTTTATCCGTTTATTTGAAAAGATTCTGCACTTTATAAATAAGACCATAACGCTTATGTCTGGACTGGGTATTCGCAAATTTTCCTATTGTGTTCCACTTTTCGAATGGAAATAACATCTAGTCTATCCTTTTATTTGCAAAGTTTCTGCATTTTATAAATAAGACCACGACACTTATGTGTTAGATTGTTCGCAAATTCTGCCTTTGTGTTCCACTGTTCGATTAGAATTAATCTCTATTTTATCCGTTTATTTGAAAAGATTCTGCATTTTATAAATCATAATAATTGTTCAAAATTTTACCTCACACCCGATATTACAAGTACAAGTGAGCCAGGTGATGAAGATTGTCAAACAGTGTGACAGATGAAATAGGAAGAGAGAGAGAGAGAGAGAGAGAGAGAGAGAGAGAGAGAGAGAGAGAGAGAGAGAGAGAGAGAGAGAGAGGGGAGAGAGAGGGAGAGAGGATGAGAGAGAGATTCGTTTTTTGTTCAAAATTTCTCTCTTTCTCTCATATTGCACAAGGTTGTACTATTTTACTATTTATCAAGAACAGCCAAGGTGGCAACCCAGTCTCTGTATAAACTAAGCAAGATGGCAACAGGGACCTCGCTCCTTATCCAATGCCGAAGCTTTAATTTGAGTCAAACGGTTTGGTTAAAAAAAAAAAACACCCAAAATAAGTTCGTGTGTGATGGAAGTTGAAGTCGGCTTATTATAAAATCGTTTATGGTCTGTTTGGATTACCCTTTTTAAATAGAAAAGGTGAATATAACATAAACTTGAAGAATAGGCAAGCTAAATGAAAATTAAATTGACTGATTAAATGAGTACGCGAGGCTGAGTTGCGAACGACTACTGGGTTCCGACATTCCGATCCCAGTGTCATTCATGTTCACCGTACCGTGTTACTGTCTACACACTACACTGCATTGTTAGTGACTGGTCATGTCTTTTTTGTTTGTATGTTTTACGCAAGCTTAATAAAAATTAAATTGACTGATTAAATGAATACGTGAGGCAGAGTTGCGAACGACTCATGGGTTCCGACATTCCGACCCCAATGTCAGTGTCAGTCATGTTCACCGTACTGTGTTACTGTCTACACACTACACGGCATTGTTAGTGACTGGTCATGCCTTTTTTGTTTGTATGTTTCTTTTAATATGGGTCAATTTACAAAGAATAATAATAGAAATGTTCAAAACAAAAACTAGATTCACTATTACGTGCCTGTAATGAAGTGCTTTCCACAAACTGTGAGCGAGAATGATGGTGGAGGTAATGGCAACCATGTGGGTTTGTTATTGCTTCCTGCCTCCGTCAACCCACGCATCCAGTTGCGTAACCCACGCTGAATCTGACCAATAAACTGGACACAACCAAATCAAATGATTGATGAAGAAAACTTTTCAGAATCAAAACTGAATGGTAGCAAGCAGTTTGAGCAGTTCAATCGGTTTTGATGATTCCATCATTTAATTAATTTTTCACCTTTTTGCTAATTTATTTGGAATGCCAGTTTTGAAGCTCTTGCATTTAATAAAATATGCCTAATTTGCCTATGTTTTGATGACATCATCTTGGGTCTGACCCCCCCCCCCCCTTCCCCCATGTCAACACATGTCAACATTTGGTAGACCCCCCCTCCCCCCCTAGCTGATGACGTAATATGTGAACGCTCCCTTATGCGCTCATTGTTGTAATGGAAATCTTTAAAAAAATGACGCAAAATATTCTCCATTACAACATTGTTAAATTTGGCTCATAAGTGGGCTCGGATGTCAGACCTGCATATGTGTAGCCTACACGTCGATCTAGCACCAAAAAATAGTGTTTACATGAGCATTGTCCTCTTAATAATGTTCATTGTGTTGGACACACCTTAAAAACAAAGAGGTAAAAGGTAACGTAACAATAGCGAAGTAACGCCCTTCCTACCATCACAGCCGAGGGGAAACCCCTCAGGCAATTTGTCCAATGTCAACTTTACCATACATTGACAAAAAGGCTTTTTACATTTGTCAACTAGCCATACATTGACAAAACGACTTTTACAATTGTCAACTCTGCCATACATTGACAAAACGTCATTTTACATTTGTCAACTCTACCATAAATTGACAAAACGCCTTTTTACATTTGTCAACTCTACCATACATTGACAAAACGTCTTTTTACATTTGTCAACTCTACCATACATTGACAAAACGGCTTTTTACATTTGTCAACTCTACCCTACATTGACAAAACGCCTTTTTACATTTGTCAACTCTACCATACCTTGACAAAACGTCTTTTTACATTTGTCAACTCTACCATACATTGACAAAACGTCTTTTTACATTTGTCAACTCTGTCATACCTTGACAAAACGTCTTTTTACATTTGTCAACTCTACCATACCTTGACAAAACGTCTTTTTACATTTGTCAACTCTACAATACCTTGACAAAACGTCTTTTTACATTTGTCAACTCTGCCATACATTGACAAAACGTCTTTTTTATATTTGTCAACTCTACCATACATTGACAAAACGTCTTTTTTACATTTGTCAACTCTACCCTACATTGACAAAACGTCTTTTTACATTTGTCAACTCTACCATACATTGACAAAACGTCTTTTTTACATTTGTCAACTCTACCCTACATTGACAAAACGCCTTTTTTACATTTGTCAACTCTACCATACATTGACAAAACCACTTTTTACATTTGTCAACGCTACCATACATTGGCAAAACGGCTTTTTACATTTGTCAACTCTGCCATACATTGACAAAACGGCTTTTTACATTTGTCAACTCTGCCAAACATTGACAAAATGTCTTTTTACATTTGTCAACTCTGCCATACATTGACAAAATGTCTTTTTACATTTGTCAACTCTGCCATACATTGACAAAACGTCTTTTTACATTTTTCACTCTACCATACATTGACAAAAGTCTTTTTACATTTGTCAACTCTGCCATACATTGACAAAACGTCTTTTTACATTTTCAACATCTGACCATACATTGACAAAACGTCTTTTTACATTTTCACTCTACATCTTGAACATTACAACGTCTTTTTACATTTGTCCACTCTACCATACATTGACAAAACGTCTTTTTACATTTGTCAACTCTGCCATACCTTGACATTACGGTTGTTACATAATTTGTAACCAATCGTCCCAAATCGAGGTTATGTCGGGGTGTAGCCTATCTGACACAGTAGATTTTTGACCAATAAAAACGCGGGATTTGTAACACACCATCAAGCCTACAAGGATAAAGTGTTGTTTACAAACAATATGATTTATATGTTTTGTTTTGTTTGTTTTTTTGTTTGTTTTTTTTGTTTTGTTTTGTTTGTTGTTTTTTGTTTGATTGTTTGTTGTTGATTTTTTTTTTGTTTCTTTTTATTAATTTGGTTCTTTTATTTATTTATTTATTTTTTGTTTGTTTCTTTGTCTGTTATTTTTGCTTTGTTTTTGTTTTTTGTTTTCATACCACCCTGAGCACCTTCGAGTTGGCGCTTTGAGCACATTTAATGGATATTGCGCTATATAAAAATCTCAATTTATGCGTTTTATAAATGCTTCATTATTATTATTATTATTATTATTATTATTATTATTATTATTATTATTATTATTATTATTATTATTATTATTATTATTATTATTATTATTATTATTATTATTATTATTATTATTATTATTATTATTATGAAGGAAATTGTTAATGTTAAGACAAGACGACGAGATATGTGATTCATCATCATCATCATCATCATCATCATTGCCTTTTTCACCCTGGGTCAGGGTATAGGCCACAGACAAACAGTTTCCATCCTTCTCTGTCCTGAGCTATCTTTTTTATCTCATTCCAGGTCTTACCACTTCTCTGTATATCAGCTTCTTTAATTCTTCTCCATGTTCCTCGTGGCCTTCCCCTTGATCTTCTGCCCTGGGGGTTCCAGTCCAATACTTTCTTTGTTATAGTGGCGTCGTTCTTTCTAAGCGTGTGTCCACTCCACCTCCATCGTCTTCTTCCTATTTCTTCTCCCACTAGTTTCTGCTATGTTATTTTCCATACTTCTTCATTTTTTATTCTATCCATCCATTTTATTCTGAGTAGCTTACGCATGCACCTGTTTACGAAAATCTGTACAGATATGTGATTACTTCCCACTAAATTCGTTCAAGAATCAGACTAGGTAACAATAATATGCGTTTAGGTAAAATACTCACAACATCCGCCAATCGGTTATAACGGACCGACACACAAAACCATAATGTGTAACCTTGAACGTTAATAGTCTGATTGATATAATTTGGTGGGAACTAATCATTAAAATGGCTGTTTAAAACAATAACAAAGAGCTGGGTGACGTCAATTCGGTTCCTTCTATTGAGAGTTAAGAGATAAAGAAATGAACAAGTGTGTATGAAAGGTGCCAGACAAAGCAAGGAAGAGAAATACAAGAAAAGAAAAAAAACATCCCAAAAAATCAGTCGACCTCGACTAGGGATCGAACCTCAGACCTTCTGATGACCGGTAATCAGAAGGTCTGAGGTTCGATCCCCAGTCGAGGTCGACTGATTTTTTTTTGGGATGGTTTCTTTTCGTATATTAAATTGAAGCTTACATTCAATTTCATATTGTTATTTATTTCTTCGAGCTTCGAGCAGCAACATTTACATTACACTGGACCCGAGAAAGACAAAGAAGAAGAGGAAGGTCAACTTGGCGGAGAATAGAAAAGTGGAGACAGACATATATATATATATATATATATATATATATATATATATATATATAATATATATATATATATATATATATATATATATATATATATAATATATATAGAGAGAGAGAGAGAGAGAGAGAGAGAGAGAGAGAGAGTGGAGGGGTGAGGGGTGGAGGGGGGGGGGGGGGTCATGCGGCTCCCTGAAAATGATTATATAGCGCAAAATCCACAAAACGTACTCAAGGTGCTATACAAGGAGTAGCAAGTCAACATCTACCCTTAACGTGTAGGACGAGGCTTGGGCGCCTGGTAGGCGATATATTACAAATTATTTTTTTCGCACATAGACAATGGAGTTAACGATCAGGTACTTATTTTTCACCCGAGTTCGTTGAGAGAATGTAAGTAAAAGGCCTATTCCAAGGACTCATATTATATGCCCCACTCAGAGCGGGACTTGAATCAAGGACCTTCCAATCCAAAGGCGATTGTCATACCACAAGACGACATAGCCGCACGAATTGAAGGACGAGTTTTCTGGCTAAATTTTTGTAATACGTGTTTTTTTTTTTTTCTCAGAGTAAGACGGATTAGAGTATATCTTTAGATAGTTCGAAGATGACGTCAGCCAGGTCTTTCTTATTGCTTTTTGCCATCCGCGTTTGTGAGTAATTCTCACTGAACTGTATTCACCTGACTTTAAACGTTCATGGTTACACATAGTTTTGTGTGCTCGTCCGTTATACCTCCGGATGGCTATGTTATGAGCTTCTTCGCCGAGCGCATACTATTTATAATTGGGTCAACCCGCTTGGCTAAGAAACTCACAACATTGCCATCCGGAAGTATAACGGACCAACACACAAAACTATGTGTAACTATGAACGTTTATAGATAGTATACGCTTGGCTCAGAAGCTCACAACATTGCCATCCGGAAGTATACCGGCCCAACACACAAAACAGTGTGTAACTATGAACGTATATAGTCAGTTTAATACAGTTTGGTGAGAATTACACATAAACGCGGATGGCAAAAAACAATAACAAAGACCTGAGTGATGTCAACTTCGAACTATCTATAATCGGGTCAACCCGCTTGGCTAAGAAACACACAACATTGCCATCCGGAAGTATAACGGACCAACACACAAAACTATGTGTAACCTTGAACGTTTATAGTCTAGATAATACAGTTAGGTGAGACTTACTCACAAACGTAGATGGCAAAAAAAAAAAATACAAAACAAAAAAACAAAAACAAAACAAACAAAAAAACAATAACAAAGCCCCGAGTGACGTCAGATTCAGTCTATCAATAGAAATATTATAGAAAACGGCATCGAAAATAATGATAGTAATAAAAGTTTTTAAAAAAATAACATTCCGTTTAATCATACAATAGGGGAAATTCGTCTCTAGAATCTATTCCAAGGGAAGACTGGAATAAACCAGGCATCAGTCGCAGTGCAGCGCCTTAAAATTGAGCTAGGGCGAGGTGACTTGCATGCATAAGTCTGTGCGGCTATGTGGTCTAGTGGTATGACACTCGCTTTCGTATCGGAAGGTCCTGGGTTCGAGCCTCGCGCTCGGCGCATAGTTGAGTCCTTGGAAAACGCTCTTTACTCACATTCTCTCACCGTACTCAGGTGTAAAATGAGTACCTGGCCGTTAACAGCGTTGTCTTTGTCCGAAAAATAATAATATCGCCTAAAAGGCGTCATGTCCCGTTCTTCATGTTAAATGTTGCTGTTGGCCAGGGACCCCTTGTAAAGCGCTTTTAGCACATTTCGTGGATATTGCGCCATATAAAGCTCAATTTTTTTATTTTTTTATTCTTTATTTTTTTAAAATAAGGCCACACAGCACAGCGGCGGGTGATCGAACTCGGTACCTTTCCTGGTACGAAGCAAAGACCGTTGTGTCATCCAAGATGAGTAATTGTTATTGCATGAAAAAATATGTTCTGTTGAAAAGTTCTTTCCAACAAAATAATCTCAAAATAATCCAACAATCCAAACTTAAAATGACAATCCCAAGACGTCAAAAATAATCCAAAAATTATATGCGGTTTGGATTAAAATAACCCAACCTGGCAACCCTGTAGTGTAGTACGCTCCAATCATTTCCAGACCAAGAAATTGATGCTTTTGACAAGGTTTAAAAAAAAAAAAAGAAGTAGTCCTTCAGGTCCTTCAGGCCCACGGATGGAGTCGGGGTTTATCCCGGTTTCTATAGCGTGAATCGGTCAATAGATAGAATGCGCTTGGCCTAGGAGTTCACAACATTGCCATCCTGAAGTATAAAGGACCAACACACAAACTCTGTGTAACCATGAACTTTTATAGTCTGGTTAATACAGTTTAGTGAGAACAACTCACAAACGCGGATGGCAAAAACAATAACAAAGGCCTGAGTGACGTCATCTGCATACTATCTATAGCAACTGCTTGCTATCCTTTGGATAGCAAGCTAGTCTATCGCAAACTACTTATTTTCCTCCAGAGCTAACAGACCCAACTACCCATTCACTGCTGAATGGACAAGGGGGGCGGGGGGTTGTAAGAAAAAAAAAAAAAAATCTCGACTGCAGCCAGGATCCATCTCGGTCTCTTTGCGTGTGGAACGATGTGCTCTACCAACTGAGCTATCGGGACCCCCTGACAAGGTTTTTTAAAAACACAATCTAAAACAAACAAAAGGTGAAAAATAGAAAGGCTTCAGGATGAAACAATACAATCAATGGGCATTTCGGGTTCAAACCCTTTGTCAGCAAAACAATAAACAAAAGAGGCTATCTGGTTCGTTCATTCATCAATAAGGATTAATTCTGTGGTCGGCTGTGTGGTCTAGTGGTGTAACACTCGCTTTCGAATAGGAAGGTCCTGGGTTCGAGCCTCGCTCGGCGTATAGTTGAGTCCTTGGAAAAGGCTCTTTACTCAGATCACATTCTCTCATCGTACTCAGGTGAAAAATGAGTTATACCTGGCCGCTAAAAGCGTTGTCTCTGTCCGATAAAAAAAGATTGTAATAATATCGCTTATCAGTCGTCATGTCCCGTCCTACATGTTAAGTGTTGCTGTTGACCAGGAGGACCCTTTGTAAATCGCATTGAGCACGTTTAGAGGATATTGCGCTTTATAAAATCTCAATTAGCAAAAAAAAAACAAAACAAAAAAACAAAAAAAAAACAAAAAAAAAAGAAAACCGTCGAAGACAAACAATTATTGTATTCAATGCTCCTTACTTATTCTGTCCCAGGTCGATAACCCAGAGGGGTGTTTTGTTGTTGTAACCAAGTTTTCTATAGGGAATGAGATTAGCGGAAGAGTAGCGTCCCTTGCTTGGACGTCACCCATAGTCTGTGACGTCACCGGCGGAAAAGTTATTAGAGAGAGAACGTCATGTTGGTTGTGCTCATGCGTCTCTCGTCCTCGCTTCCGAGGACGAGAGACGCATGCGCACAACTAAGGACGAGAGACGCATAGATTAAATGTAGAACTAACAAGTATAAATCAACGTTCGTTCCATCAGCAATAAAATCTTTGAATATTTCATATGGTACAGACAAACCAAGGATTGATTCGTTGACTGATTAACTGATTAGTTTATTTAATGTTAGATTAACTGACCAATTGATAATGATGATAATTTTTGGTGTCGAATTGCCACAATTGTAACAAATTGAAAACGAAATGAATGTGTTTATGTTGTGTATATCGCACGTGTGAAAGAAAGAGAGGAAGAGAGAGAGAGACAGAGAGAGAGAGAGATAAAGAGAGGGAGAGAGAGAGAGAGAGAGAATGAGAGAGAGAGAAAATAAGTAGGAGTGAAATATCTGTTCAATGTTATAGTTATCATTTAACGTTATAACAAGTGTAACTAAATGACAAATTGCCATATTTATGGACAATAAAGATCTATTATTATTATTATTATTATTATATTATTATTATTATTATTATTATTATTATTATTATTATTATTATTATTGTTATTATTATTTTTATTATTATTATTATTTATATTCCCTATTTAGACCATCTACGAGAAGAAACTCGGACACGAAAATCAACGCCGCAGACATCGCTTAACTCTCTCCTTACCAGCCATTTTTTAGAATTTCCCCCGAAAATTCACACCCACTCGACACAAAAATAGACTTTTCCTAATCAAACAACAAAGTAAAAAGTGCATTCTTAACAGAATGATGTTCAGCAAAATGAGTTTTACAACACAGTGCTTAGTATATATATAGCTGTAATCAAAGAATTTCTTTACATTTTGTGATGTACAAGAGACATCAGAATGAGAAAATTGTTGGTTGCATTGTAACGAATGTGACGATTTTCCTATGGTTGATGAGGAGACGGTTAACGGCAACGCACGACGTGAACTGAAATCAACTCCTTCTTGCACCGATGATGACACGCGTGCCGCCATTCAGTCCATACTCCGCCGAAATACTATTCTACGTAATCTTCATCAATTTTGCCATCACCGTCATCATCTAACCCGTTCTTTATTTCCTCGTCGACAAAACCATCACAATCGTTATCCACACCGTCTTTTGGGCGAATAGTGGCCGATATATACAATTTTTCTGGTAAATTTCACTCTTATTGAAATCATAGGGACCCTGAGTGAAATCATAGCGATCCTGATTGAAGTCATAGGGGCCCTGATTGAAGTCATAGGGAAAGGCGGACAATGTGCTTGTTTCGTTGTTTTTTGGGTGAATTACCAGGTAAAGCATCATAGTCCCCTTAGCCCCTTTAACATATACCCTTGTTCTTCTTTTTAAAACATTCAGATATAATTCCGACACGGTATAATGTTTTCCCTCAATCGTAAAATTGGATGATAAATGCCAGTAAAGACCCACTTCACTTGGTTCGACGTTTGAAAATTTTATATCTTTTAGTTTTGCGTCGAGAGTGATCAGGATGTATTTATAATTAAACAAATTCGGGTCGTATTCCAGGGAAGGATCTACAAAATTAATGCCGCGTGTCCATTGTTCCATTGGAATGATACTCAAAACACTTCTCCCAGTCTCGGAAAATTTTGAGCAATGTGTTACAAGCTCTTGATGCAATCCAAAGGGATCAACAGAGGATATGGAGATATATGGATTATTCCAGCACGTTACTCTTAAATCTCTACCAGAAACCTGGAGTGTGCGGTTTGAAGTAACTGGTCGTCCATCTTTATAATCAGCAAGAGTAATTGTCAGCGGAGCCCTGAAAAAAGTGATTTTATAAGCTTGCGTGTAGAAAGGGAGAAGGATATACGTTCTGCCCCAAGTTGATGATGGTTTGATGGAAGTCGTGCATAGATCTGTAGTGGAGTCACTACTTTTATCATAGTCTGGGATTGAGTTTCCCGAGATCACGTTTACAGGATAATCCGCAGTAATAATGGCATTACTCAGGGTACCCATATAGTCATTAAGACAAAAATACCAAGCCTGATATTTAGTCAGGTTAGTGGTTACGAGTCTATAAGGAACACATTTCACCTTGGCGAAGCAATCGATACTATAATATTTCATACGACGTGGGTTAAGACGAGGGAACTTAATTTTTACATAAGTATTTTCAGCATCGAAAGAAATGACAGTGATAAACGGGTAACCCACAGTCGTAACAGTGTAGTAAGACTTGTAACATTTATCTTTCGGTAAGAGATTCAGCAAATCTCCCGCTTCAAAATCCCTAGAGCGGGTGTTCAAGATGACTTTAATCGGTGCTGAAGCCCGAATGATCCAAACGTGGTTGGACAATGATGGACTGCACGAATAAGAGCTGTCAGAAACCTCAAAACGCAAATGCTTACCGGACTCTAAACGATAAAGTTTCTTTTCTGAATTGTCAGATTGTGATTGAAGACTGGTGATATTTTCCACACTGATTGCGACTTCGACTACTCTTACATCTGTTGTGATATAGGCATAACAGAACGTTTTTCCAATCACAGCCCAGGGACACGCCGCTGCAAAGTGTCTACCTGTATTGGGAACTCCATTTGCAAGGTTGAATGTTACGACAAGATGTATAAGAAGACAGAACGACAAATCGTTGCTTCTCATTCCCAAAAAAGCTAACATGAAGGAATATTTCGATGTTATGATGGAGGGACGGCCGTGTTCAAAGCCGGTGCTTAATTGTGAAATGCAAATGTTAAGGATGTGAAAAGTGTGTATGAATGAAACATACATGTAAATAAAAAACAAGAAACACATTCTAATAGATTAGTCTTCCTTGACTTTCTATGAAACGAAACTCAGATCTTCTGATACCAGCTAGACATGCTACCATTACACGACTTGGCGAAGT
>NC_088374.1:13345595-13348095 GCF_034508935.2 Berghia stephanieae
TCGTTCCATGGCATGTTCAATTTCACTTTTGGTGATGTTTGGTCCGCTTAATGGTTCTTTGAATTTCAGTGGTGGTTCATTTCTATTTGGATCATTGTACAGTTCGCCTATGTATTCTACCCATCGGCTTTCTATATGTTGTTCTTCAAATAGCAGTTCCCCTTGTTTGTTTTGGATACAACTTCCTGCTGCTTTGCTTTTCCTTTTCCCTGATAGTTCTTTTATTCTTTGGTGAGCTTGTTGGGGGTTGGGTTTGTATTCTCTTTCGATTTCGCAGCATTTCCAGTCTAGATAGTTCTCGTGTGCCTCGATGCATTTGGATTTAATGTGGTTGTTCAATGTTTGGTATTCTGCAGACCCTCTGTTGCATTTTCGTCTTTCTTCAAATAGGTTTAGAATTTCATTTGTCATCCATTCCTTTTTGCTGTTTATTTGAGCTATTGGTAAATGCTTTTCTGCAGTTGCTTTGACACACTTTTGGAATATATCAAATTGTTTTTCACATTTTTCGTTATCAGGTTCACTTTGGCTTTGTATCATGAGTGCATTTTCAAATTCTTCTCTCATTTTTGTTTGTATGCCATTGTCTTTGCATAACCTGTAATCCCTCTTTATTCTACCAGCTGTTCTCTGAATAGCTTTAAACTTTATCCTTACTGTACAAACAACTGGGACATGGTCACTGTCTACATCGGCGCCTGGATAGGTTTTGCAGTTTAATATGCCATTTCTGAATCTTGATGATACTGCTATAAAGTCTATCTGGTTCCTTGCTCTGTCTCCTGGTGATTGCCATGTCCAGGTTCTTCTTGGGTGTTGTTGAAACCAGGTGTTTGAAATCATTAATTTATTTGTTCTACACCAATCTGCCCAGATGTTTGCTCGTTCATTTCTGTCTCCGAGTCCATGTGGTCCGATTATGTCACCATCTCTGCCTCTGCCAATCTTAGCATTTAGGTCCCCCATTACCATAAGGACTTCTTGTGATTTACACATTCGTTTTGCTTTGTCTAGTGAATGGTAAAACTCTGTCATATCTGCATCTGTCGCCTCTTCTGTTGGTGCATAAACTTGAATAATATTGGTGTCAACTACAGGTCCTCTTAGCTTAACCAGCAAAACTCTGTCTGAGATTGCTACGTGCCCTTTGTAAAATTTGGTTGATTTTTGGTCTAAGATCATCCCTACTCCTTTTTGGAAAGAGGTTCCACCACTCCATATGATCTTATATGTCGTGTTGTTTTCTTGTTTTGACATGGTTCCCTGCTCTTTCCATCTCATCTCTGCCAGGCCAAGAATATTTATTTGGAGCCGTTTCATTTCTTTTAGAATGTTGTTTAGTTTTCCTTTTTGGGCACAGGTCCTGACATTCCATGTCCCAATTTTGGTTTTGTCACATTTGTTAAATTTATTTCGCCTAGTAACTGGCTGACGGTTCGGTGTGACCTGACGAACATCACGCTCCCAACCGAGCGAGGCAGCAGTCTTCCGTGAAAACATGCTCCCTTTACGCTGTCACCGTTTAACTTTTTGGACTTATTCATGCAGTTAACTCGGCAAAGTTACAAGAATGGTTTGCCATTGCCTATTCTTGTCGCCCTCTGCAGTTGGCCAGCTTGACCTGTTACCGTTCGACACCACGAGGAGGTTGCAGTAGGGCTTGATGATGATCTATCTTTGCAGACTTGGCATCATCCATTTGTCGAACATCCAGTGTATACCACATTATAAATCGTATCTTGTTTTGAGTTGTATACATTCTTATCACATGACATGTGAAAAAGTTCTAACCAGCATGAAGAATAAAATGTACCGATTTTCTTTGTTTTAGAACCAAGCTGCGGGTTGCTGAGCGGACGTGACATCAGACTATTGAATCCTGATTTAACTCATGAATATTCATGTATAACCTTTACATATCAACAAATCACCAAGTTAATAATTGGCTGGCTTATAGGGGCTTGGAGGAAGGCGGGAAATGACACTAGGGTGTAATGGGATTTTTATAGTAGTCAGTGGTACGGACGGACGGGTTGTATTATTCGAACAACGTTTGCGTTTTCGAACATGAGCGAATAATCGAACACTGACATTATCAACACGGTCCAACTGCCATCCGGAAGCGTCCGGAACCGTCCGGAGGTCATCTAATGCATTCTCAAGGCATCCGAAGGCCCTCAGAGCTGTAAGAAGCTTTCCAGAAGTCGTCCGAAAGAGAGGCCTTCCGAAAGCTCTTCATTCTGCTCCGGACGGCTCCGGACGGCTCCGGACGGCTCCGGACGGCAATTAGTAGGACCCTACAACTTAAAAAAAAAATCCTTAGAACTCCCTCTGCACCATAGTGTCTCATCTTGATGGTCATCACGTCGCTGTCTTAAATCCGCCACCAGGTTGTTGTTGTTGGCCAACATCTTTTCCGCTGGCCGAGAGCAAAACTAGAACATTATTATAGCGCAATACCCATTAAATGTGCTCAAAGCGTTTTACAAGCGGTCCATAT
>NC_088374.1:13355595-13368095 GCF_034508935.2 Berghia stephanieae
GTATATAGAAGGAATAGAGCGATTGGCCGTCCGGCATAGATTGTGAAGAGAAGTGAGTGTCAAATGTTAGACCTATCAGCTTTTATAATAAGTGGCTACGTGACAGAATGTAGAACGAAAAGTATTCACTAATTAGAAATTAATTCGAGGGAAGGCTATAAAAGGAAAGACGATCTAATATTAGAAGGTAAAGTTTATCTAAACCTACCGAAATATAACTGGAGTGAGATGAATTCAGTTCTTAATAAAATAAAATTTAATAAGATAATTGTGAACAACCTTTACTGTGACACCCCCACCCACGTTTAAAATATACTCTTTAACCATTATGGGAAAGATAGATTTTACAAACGGAAGTAAATTTACTATCATGATACTCTAGCATTAATCCATTGTTATGATTTGTGCTACAATTAAATTATTTATTAACTAGACATGGAAATGTTTATATTAACGTAGGTATATGAATGGGTGACAATAACAATGAAAGATTGTGATTACAAATCATTGTGATGAACAACATGATGGCAATGTGATTACAAATCATTGTGATAAACAATAGTGATAGCAATGAAGCATGATTTAAGTCGATGATATGAAGGTAATTTACTGAATGAAATGAATGAAAATGTAAATGGAATATTGACATTTCAATTATTAATCATAAATGAGTGAAAATTCATAACAATAATAGTAAAGAGAAGATTTCCCAAATCATGAATGGGTATGGTATATATATCCAAACAATACTCAATGTTACATTAAGTTGGGTCATCATGTTTACAAATAAAATTATCGAAATTGTGCGTTCTGATTTGGCATAATTCTCGAGGTAACTAACAGTATGCATGAGAGGTTAAGTTATACCCTTCTCACGTCATTACACTAATCGAGAAAGTAGGTCGGCGTGAATATTTTCACAGCCTGGTATGTGAGAGATACTGAAAGTGTAATTTTGCAAAAATAGACTCCACCTAAGCACTCTACTATTATTCATTTTGTTATTTCTTATGTACGTGAGTGGTTTATGGTCCGTTTCGACCACAAACTCTTTTAGCAGTAGATATCTGCTGAATGTCTTTAAAGCAAAGACGATGGCCAGTCCTTCACGCTCTATTACAGAGTATCGTGATTCTCTGTCCAATAATTTTCTGCTTGCATATAAGCAAGGCATTAGAGTTCCCTCATGCTCCTGTAATAGTACACCTGCGATGCCCTTATCAGACGCGTCAGTTCTTACGACAAATTCTTTTGACATGTCGGGTAATTTAAGAATTGGTTCTGAACAGAGTAATGCCTTTAAATGGTTAAAGCTATTCTGACACGCTTCTGTCCAAACAATTTTGTTCGGTGACCCATTCTTTGTCAGATTTGTTAGCGGTGTCGCGATGTGCGCGAAGTTGTAAATGTATTTCCTGTAAAAATTTAGGAGCCCAAGTACTTTGCGTACTTCTTTTTTTGTCTTAGGTGGTTGCAATTGTGCGATTTTTGTTTGTTTTTCTGTCTCGGGTGTCTGTGTCCCATGACCAACGGTATGATTGATCCTGCATTTGAAGCTTCGATATTAGTAAACATAGGTTGCGACACTGTGTCTCTATCAAAATACTTTTTTAGCATATTTGCATGGAATGTCTTTGTTGTGTTGTTAATTTTAATCTCGTAATTAACATTAGATTTTACTGCTGTTATTTTGAATGGTCCTTTCCATGTAGCTAAAAGTTTACTCGAGTCATCGGGTAAGAGTATTAATACTTTGTCACCAATCTCAAATTTTCTTGATTTGCTTTTGCGATCAGAGTATTCCTTGTATTTCTCTGCTTTTTTAGTGACGGATTCCTGTGCTAGCTTACACGTGTCCTCTATTCTGTCTTTCAGGTTTCTTACATATTCGTAAGCAAACATAATTTCGTTATTGTCCTCCTCATTCCCTTTACAAATGTCGGCTACTATATTTATCGGGCCGCGAGGTGATCGTCCATACATCAACTCAAATGGGGAGTAGCCTGTAGATTCTTGGGGTATTTCTCTATATGCAAATAGGATTGCTGGTAAGTATCTGTCCCAATCATCTGGTTTTTCTGCTGACACTTTTCTTAACATATTCTTTAGAGTGCCATTAAATCTTTCACAAAGACCATTTGCTTGGGGGTGGTAGGGAGTTGTGAATGAGTGTTGGATTCCCATGAGTTTCATGGTTTCATGCATCATATGTGATGTAAATTGGGGTCCATTGTCCGACAGTATCTCATTTGGTATGCCTATTCTAGTAAAAATTGTCATCAATGCTTCAGCTATGTGATCCGATGTAGTTGATTTCAATGCTATCGCTTCTGGCCACCTGGTTGCGTAATCGACTAGTGTTAGTATGTGTGTATGGTTTCTATCTGATTTTGTTAAAGGGCCTATAATGTCAATTGCAACTTTTGAAAAACTTTTTCAATAACTGGGGTTGTCTCTAATGGCAATCTCGGTATTCTGCCTTTTGCGACTCTTCTTTGGCATGTGTCACACGATTTCACATATTCTTGGACGTCTTTAGTAATTCCAGGCCATGTGAAATTCTCGGATATTCTCTTCAATGTGGAAGAGCTCCCAAGATGTCCAGAAGTTATTGAATCGTGCGCTATTCCAAGGATTTTGTTTCTGTAAATACTCGGCGTGACCAGTTGTTTAGCTATTTTGTTTCTTTTCCTATGTAACCTGAACAGAATATCTTTTTCAATGATGTATTCAACTTTTGATTTCGTCCCTTTGTTTGCGATATTGAAATATGATGTTAAAGTCGGGTCCTTTTTCTGTTCTTCAATGAACGTGTTCCTGTCAAATTGTTGTGGTTCAAGAGAAATAGTCATTGGCTTCTCTGTTGTCTTAGTCATCTTTCTTGTTTCTGCTAGACAAGCTGTTTCTTGGGTTAATGACCATTCTTTTAATCTGTTGGGTTGTCTTTAAGACCTTTTATATTGCCAACAATAACATCAGCGACGGGGTTGGGAAGTATACAGCATTCCACTATTCCTGTATAGTATGGGGTTTCTATGTACACATTAGCTGTTTCAAAGGTTTCGACTGTGCCACTGAATGTGATGCATTGTACCGTTTTTCCAGTTTTGTCTTCGTCATTGATCAAAGATGCTTTTATTCCTACTGTACTGCATCCTGTGTCTCTCAATATTTTGCAATCAGTTCCATTAGCTTTGCCTTCACAAAAAAATAGCGATCCTGATTTGTGAGTTTGTGTTAAAAGTGACATACCTTTCACGCAATACACATTTATATTTTCTCCTGACATTACTCGTGTCTGATTGTTTACACTTGTTTGGAGTGATGCATTTGCAGTTTCTTTTGGATATCCCACGATTTTGTAACATTTGTCTGCTGTGTGGCCTTTCATTCCACAATATTGACATTTAATTATAGGTTTGTTGGTTTTCTTATACTCAGTATTATTGTCAGTGCTATTTCTTGTTTTGTTTTGATAGGGTCGGCTATGGTCTCTATTGAACTGTTTGTTCCATGGTTTGTTACTATGGTCATCTTGTTTCACTTGCGTGTTCCGAGTGATTGATCGGCTCGTTCTATTTGAGTACTGAACTTTAGGTGTACCTGGACTCTGAGCAGCGGCAGCGTAGTATGGTTCCTTCAATGTTCTGCTAAGGGGTGTCAATGGATGTGCGCTGTTAAAGTTTTCTGCGTAGATTTTTAATTTGTCCAAGTTTTCTGGCTTTCTCTCTTTAAAGAATGCGACTAAATCTGGGTTGCAAGCTTGATAGATTCGATTCTTCAGCGTGAGATAGTAAAGGCCTGCAAAGTCGTCTTGTTTTACGTTTGCCAACTCAAGCCACCGATTTAGAAATTGAGTAATTCGGTTCACGAATGTATTAAAGTCTTCTCCACTTTCCGGTTTTGCAGTGTGAAACCTTTCCTGGTAACCATCTTCCGTTAATCTAAATCTTTTTAGTAGAGCGTCTTTAATTTTTCCATAGTCATCTGCATCTTCAGTTGTTAAGGTATAGAAAACTTTTAGCGGTTCTCCAGATAAGCAGTTAATCAAGGCTGTGGCCCATTTTTTCTTTCTGGCCAACGATAACCTTTAGCCTGAACTTCGAATCGGTGTAAGAAGGATTCTAGGCAGTCTGAGCGTTCATCGTATGTTGGCATGCGTGGAAGTTTCACGAAAAATTCATCACTATTATTATGTTTTCTTTCATGACCGGTTTTTGTTTTTTCAATTTCCAGCATCATTTGGGTCCTTTTGGTTTCTTCTTCTGCTAAAGCTATTTGTCTTTTTAGTTCCCTTTCTTGGACTCTTTCTTCTCGTTCTTCTCTACGTATTCTTTCTTCATGTTCTTTTTCTTCTCTACGAATTCTTTCTTCATTTTCTTCTCTACGAATTCTTTCTTCATGTTCTTTTTCTTCTTTTACTTTCTCTTCGCACCATGAAAATTTCTTTCCTGGGGTATTTCTAAGTCCTTTGCGAGACTTAAGTATCTTTTATATGCTTCCATGTTGCAATAAATTAGTTACGATATTTTATATATATTATATTGACAGGATACTGTTACTGACTGTTTTATTTATTTACACTTACTGGAATGAACTGTTCTATTTTTAGAAATCTCTCTCTCTTATTTCAACTTATTATGTATGTTGAATTTGATGCCTTTTATCGTTATATCTTATAAAGCAATGTGTCAATACAATGCGTAGTTATTATGACTTGAGTCAATAACAATGTGTCAATCGCGTGTACTCTAAACTATGTTACTACGAAAAATGTATCACCAATGTGTGTGACTCGTCGTTAGTTTGTGTACAATTATTCGCAATGACGCTAATATACTAGAGTGTGATAACAATAATAGGATGCCAAAATAATCCCAAGTTATCTATCACTAAATATAACACGACGGCTAGTAGACTCCTTTTATTATTATTTAGTTTTTTAAAGACTCACTTTTCAGAACATAATATATAAGTGGTTTTCGGTAACAGTAATATGCCAAAAATGCATTTAAAACAAATCACTATGCAAAACAAATCACGATGTCTATAGTTACTATGTGATGCCCAACTCATGTAAAAGAGAATAATGAAGGATATATTTACCAACTCAATTCGTGGCTGGGACCTCTCTCTTGTTCAATGGTTGTTCAACAATTGTAATTAGGCATTGAAGAGTGTTTAACAGTGATGTCTGAAATACAAAACAATAAAATATCGTAAGATTTACAATAGTTACAAAATGTGTTCACAATACTGAGTGAATGGATGATAGGTGAATGAATCGTTATGGAATGTAAACATATTGAAAACAATTCATGAATGAGGCAAACAACAAAATGAAATGAGTGATATAATAACAAAGTGGACAAGGAATGAATGAATGAATGAAAAACTGAGTGAATAGATGAATGAATGAATGGATAATGTATGAATGAAAGAATGAAGGGAGGAATAAATGTATGAATGATTGGATAAATGAGTGAATAAACGAATGAATGGATGAATGAATGAATGAATAAATAAATGAATGAACAATGAATGAATGAATAATTTATAAATGAATAAATGAATGAAGGAATGAATCAATAAAATGCTATTCAATTTGAATGAAAGAATGAATGGATAAATTGCTATTCCATTTAAATGAAGAAATGAAAAAGAAAAAAAAATTAATCCTGTAAATAGGGAGTTCAATTAAAATATGATCAAGTGGGGCAATTAAGAGTTTTACAATTTAAACTTTAAAGTTAGATGAAATAGATATAAGTAACTAAATAAATTCAATTCTTTATATGTGTCCCCTCCAAAATGTCATGGTCTCAAGTGAGTAAAGAGCTACTCGACTATGCATAAAGATATATGTAGAATGAGGCCCCAGAATTTACTAGTTACTATAAATGAAAAACAATTAACGATTTGTTTACAATGAAATAATAATAATGATGAAATTTAATTAAAAGAGATAAACAGTGATCGTGGCAGTTACAAATAGAGATATGAATATTTTACGTAACTTATGATAATATGTCAGGTTCGTAAGTTTACGTTTCCAGGCAGTTGATGGGCTTGGATGATCTATTCCTCTGATAACAGGATCGGACTCGTAAAATTCCACTTCCAGGCAATTGGTAATGGGTTAATATGTAATCCTTTGACAGCGGGCTCGGGTTTGATCCTTGAAGATTATACAATCAAAGTTAAAAGCTCCGGCGTCTTAATGGTGTAGATATAATATCTACAAAGTCCCAAAAGATAAAAATCTTACAGTATATAGAAGGAATAGAGCGACTGGCCGTCCGGCATAGATTGTGAAGAGAAGTGAGTGTCAAATGTTAGACCTATCAGCTTTTATAATAAGTGGCTACGTGACAGAATGTAGAACGAAAAGTATTCACTAATTAGAAATTAATTCGAGGGAAGGCTATAAAAGGAAAGACGATCTAATATTAGAAGGTAAAGTTTATCTAAGCCTACCGAAATATAACTGGAGTGAGATGAATTCAGTTCTTCATAAAATAAAATTTAATAAGATAATTGTGAACAACCTTTACTGTGACACTATCTCCGCCATTCTTCAATGCAAAATCAGGGTATGTTTAAGTAAATAGATGGATAGATAAATAGATATATAAATAAATAAATAAATAAATAAATAAATAAATAAATAAATAAGCATATGGCGTGAAGTACAACAAATTATATTCTAATATAATTACCCTACTATATAGGGAATGAGATTAGCGGAAGAGTAGCGTCCCTTGATTGGACGTCGTCACCTTACAGAGAGAACGTCAAAATGGTTTTGCGCATGCGTCTCTCTCGTCCTCGCTTTCGGTGAAGTGTCTCATAGTCTCATGCCGCACAACCAACATGGCGTTCTCTCTCTAATAACTTTTCCGCTCGTGACTTCCAATCAAGGGACGCTACTTTCCGCTAATCTCATTCCCTATTTCCTCTTCGTCACTTTTACTATCTCCACCATTCGTAGAATTACGAATTTTTGGCTCCGGTTGCAGAGCCTCCAATTCTACGAATGTTTCGTAGTAGGTATTAGGCAGGTCTGCTGACCTATCCGACAAAATACCGGAAAACGGACGGTAAGTAAAAAGAGTTAAATGCCTTCCCAAGGGATACAATGCCAACGTCACAGAGTTATGGCCGCGTTTACTCATCAATTGACCGATCTAAAAAAAAAAAAAAAGACATGGCGCATGTAAGGCGATATTATAATTTTTTTTCGGATGGAGACAACTCTGTTAGTGGCCATGTACTCGTTTTACACCTGAGTACGGTGAGAGAATGTGAGTAAAGAGCCTTTTCCAAGGATCCAACTATGCGCCGAGCGAGGCTCGAACCCATGACCTTCCGATCCGAAAGCGAGTGTCATACCACAAGATCACATAGCCGCACATTTACTTGTTAATAAGACTCTATATGGTCTTGGAATCTACACCCGTTCCCTTTCTGTTTTGTATTTTGTTTTTAAGGGTTTTACGGCGCTTGCAACACATTAAGGTCATATCAGCGCCAGGAAAAAGAAGAAAATTGGATAGTGAGAAGATTCTAGATGTGCACTTAAATGAACTTGAGGAAACAGTAAGACAAAGGGGAATGGTACAAATAGGGAACATTTGTAGATTCCAAGAGCACACAATCAATGTACTTAGTTTGAGATCACCAAATGTCTCACCGAGACCCAGCACATGATCCCACTAAGAGGTATACACTCAAATGCTTACATTATACATTCAAAATAACAAATATAACAATACATAACAGAGAGATGATTTACAAGGAACAAAAAATCATCTCCAAAAAACAATAACTATGCATTTGACTATTTCCCTCCCAGCCTATCATTAGGCCAGGGCCAGGACAAAACCAAGAAATCTCATCCCAAGACAAAGACAGAAAGCAAATTAGAAAACAGATATATGGGGATCGAAGACACAGTTAGTGCCACCCTGCCCACTATGGGAGGCCAGGAACCCCATTCAAGTTCCCTTTTTGAACCAAAAGGTTTCATCAGTCGTGACGTCACTTCCTTCGTAACGACGCATAGTAACTTATTAACTGGTTCTAAACTATCGGAACAATGGCGGACGCCCTTATGAAATACTTCTCCGACGAGCATAACAGTATAACCAGAGGAGAAAAACATAAATCTGAGCATGTTTTGACTTTTATACATTCTGATCACAGGACATGTGAACATGTTCTAGCCAGCATGAAGAATGAAAAGTACCGATTTTCTTTGTTTAGAACCAAGCTGCTCGTTGCTGGGCGGACGTGACATCAGACTATTGAATCCTATTCCCCTTTGTCATACTTTTTCTTGGCTGCTTTGATTGTACGTAAATCTAGAATATTTTGACTATTCCATTTCTCCTTTTTTTTTTTTATTGGCGCTGATATGACCTAAATGTGTTCGCAAGCGCCGTAAAACCCTTATAAACAAAACAAAGCAAAAAACAAAACAAAACAAAAAAAAAAACAACAAAAAACAAAAAAAAAAAACAAAACAAAACAAGGCAACATTATCCCGATTAGGCGAACTCCACTGTGACAATGAGTAACTGACAGCATTATCTATTATCATCATTATTATTATCTATCGCGTTAGTAGTAGACACGGGTAATGACAGTAGGAGTAAAATAGTGTTATTAATGTCATAATAATATAGTGGTAGTTATAGCGGTAGTTACTTTCCCCTTGTCACGTGGTTAATGAACAAAAAGGGGGGTATGGAGGCATCGCATCTTTCGTCGTATCAGTTCCGAGGTCATGATAATAATAATAATAATAATAATAATAATAATAATAATAATAATATTAATAATAATAATAATAATAATAATAATAATAATAATACGATTTACAGCAAAATCTCCTTATTGGTGCTGTGCGTTTAGTTAAAGAACTCACAACTTCCACCGTCGGATAAAAAGTACCAACACACATAAGAATGTGCAACCTTAAACGTTTATAATGTAGTTAATTAATGCTTTGCGTTAAGCCAAGATACTCACAACATCTGCCAGCCGGATATAACGCACCAACACACGAAACTATGTGTGACATTAAACATCTATAGATAGTATGCGCTTGGCAAAGAAGCTCACAACATTGCCATCCGGAAGTATAACGTACCAACACAAAACTATGTGTAACCATGAACTTTTATAGTCTGGTCCATACAGTTTAGTGAGAAGTACTGATAAACGTGGATGGCAAAAAACAATCACAAAGACCTAAGTGGCGTAATCTTCGTTCTATCTATAGATAGTATGCAGATGACGTCACTCAGGCCTTTGTTATTGTTTTTGCCATCCGCGTTTGTGAGTTGTTCTCACTAAACTGTATTAATCAGACTATAAAAGTTCATGGTTACACAGAGTTTGTGTGTTGGTCCGTTATACTTCCGGATGGCAATGTTGTGAACTCCTTGGCCAAGCACATTCTATCTATATAGTTCGAATTTTACATCACTCTCGTCTTTGTTATTGTTTTTTTTTTTTTTTTTTTTTTTGCCAATCGCGTTTATGAGTAATTCTCACTAAACTGTATTAACCTGATTATAAACGTTCAAGGTTACACACAGTTTCGTGTGTTGGTCCGTTATACTTCCGGATGGCAATGTTGTGAACTTCTTAGCCAAGCGCATACTATCTATAATCTGGTAGATAGAGTTTAATGACAAGTTGACATAAAAATGGGTGACTCAAAACAATAACAAAGAGTTGAGTGAAATCAATTTCGTTCCTTCCATTCAATTTAGTGAGAACTACTCATAAAAAAAGGCTGGCTGAAAGCAATAACAAAGAGACGAGTGGCGTCAATTTCGTTCCTTCTATACTCTTACAATCACATTTGTAACATGCCGTGGCGTTTTATAGATAGAATGCGCTTGGCCAAGGAGTTCACAACATTGCCATCCGGAAGTATAACGGACCAACACACAAACTCTGTGTAACCATGAACTTTTATAGTCTGGTTAATACAGTTTAGTGAGAACAACTCACAAACGCGGATGGCAAAAACAATAACAAGATAGCCTAACAACAGGTTTGAAAAATAACAACTCATGGTCGCCTTAAGCTAATGTCCCATTCAGACTTAACTCACTGAACCCTAACAACGACTATATCCGTAGTTCACCCGGGTCACTTTTACCCCATCCCTTTTAATTACATTTTCTGAGACAGATTATAAGCGTATTTCAAGGCTAATGTTTTTCATTTTTAAAGTCATTGGTAGATCTAGTTGAATAAAACTATATATGCACATGTTCATTATTAATACATTTTTTTTCCAATTTTGAAAGTAGCAAAAAATCTCTAGGATTGAGTGGGTTAAGCTCGTTCTACAGTAACGTGACACTGGTGCGTTCTCCTTAATTTCTTAATTCGATGGGTAATATGTTGAAGGGACCCAAATAATAACGAACAAAAAGGAGGTATATGGAGGCAGGCACGTCTTTCGTTGTATCAGTTCAGTCGTCATGATTTACGTTTTCCCGAGCAAATATAACAACTATCCAAAACAAACTTAACATTGCAAGACTAATTTTTTTAAAAAATTGAGCTATTTTTAAAATTAGCGCAATGTCCACTAAACTTGCTCAAAGCGCTTTACAAAGGGTCCTGGCCAGCAGTATCATTTAACTTTTAGGACGGGACATGACACCCCTGTTAGGAGATATTACATTTATTTTCGGAAAGAGACACCGCTGTTAACGGCCAGGTACTCGTTTTACACCTGTGAGAAAATGTGAATAAAGAGTCTTCTCCAAGGACTCAACTACGCGCCGAGCGAGGCTCGAACCCAGGACCTTCCGATCCGAAGGCGAGTGTCTTACCACAAGACCACATAGCCGCACACATTACAGCCAGGGGCGGTTGGTCACATTGTATTTAAGGCGGCACAAATCCGAAATACAGAATCAAATTTTATTGGTCTAGTTAATTTAACTAAATTTGACCTACTTTGTATGTGTGTGTGTGTGTGTGTGTGTGTGTGTGTGTGTGTGTGTGTGTGGAGAGGGGGGTATTGCAATTGTTTGTCTTTATGTGTGCATATGTTTGCATATGTGCGTATATTTGTGTGTGCATGTATGTGTGTGTGTGTGTGTGTTAGAATATTAATGAGACATACTCACAAAAGAGCATCAATTATCTTGTACAAAACGTGTCTGTTAACTTTCACCTGTTCATTATAACGACTCACAGACGCAGCATGTCCTGTTTCCAACTGATTTCTTATATCTACAACGTTGAAAAGTTTATATTTTACAGCATCTGTGACATGGCTATTTGATTCAGAATGTTTCTTCAGTGCCTGAGAGATGTGCGCAATATCACTGAATCCTCCTGTTGTCCGTTTTAGCTTACATCACCAAAAATCAAGCAATAAAAACAATGAAGCGTTTTACGGCTTTCACTTACACTGGCAGTAAGCCATTCAACAGTTTAAAAATAATCATTAAATCGGCGCTGACTCCCCGGAGTGTTAGAAACTAAGTTAAAATTCACTGGTTTGTGTGGACCTAAATCTTTCACCACTATTTTCTCTTGAGGGGATAAGTGTCGAAATTGATTTTCAATTTAAAAATCAACATGATTCATGATTGATTACAAATTACAGAAATAACTTTTTAAAATAAAATGATTCAAGAAATCTTTCCAAAGATAAAAACAGGTAGGTTTCATAAACAATGACAACAGCGATAAGACATTTTCTCTGAATACTAACGGTATGACACACAACTTTAGAATAATTGAATTTAAAAATCCACATTAAATTCCAAACGCAAAGTACTTGTTAACTTCACACACAATCAGCGACATCTTTATAATTATACTATTATTAGACAATGCACACAATCGAGGCGACCAAAAGAGATGCACACAATACAAGTTGAGTAGGGATCGTTGGGAGTGTGCGGGGATGAAGGACTCCGTGGGGTCAGGGATTTTTATTTATAGTACCTTGGGGCTCTTCTCGGTGCATACTTTGTTTAATGTTCTTTTTGATACTTAATATATATTTAAGCAAAACCAACAATGATAAAATATATATTTATTGCCATTCTCTTCATCCGTATATCTTAGTGAAGCAAAGCCTCTTCTTTCAGTGATAAAACTGATAGAATTTATCCCAAGTAGGACCTCAGGGCGTGCATCGCTAGATTGGCCGTCATGGCCTAATTATTTAAGCAGTGAAAGACAATAGTTAGTCGGGGGGGGGGGGGGGAGGGTGGAGGGAGATTGGGGAGTGGTAACACTAACTTTCTTCAAGGTACAACAGAGTATAGGATAAGGACAGGACGGCCAAACGAAGACTGGCTCATATAAACAACAAAAAACGCCCCCACCACACCACACCCTCCGCTCATTGTCACCCCGCGCAGGCAACGGGGGAAAGATGAAACGTGCCGATTTGACGCCACCTTCGCGGAGCGACGCACGAGTCATCAAATATTATATTCAAAACAAAA
>NC_088374.1:13378095-13398095 GCF_034508935.2 Berghia stephanieae
ATCTATACACATAGTTTTGTGTGTTGGGTCCGTTACATTTCCGGATGGCAATGTTGTGAGCTTCTTAGCCAAGCGCACACTATCTATAGTCTGAGATAATTTAGTGAGAAGAAATCATAGAAATATAGAAAGCTGCAAAAAGCCTGGGCCAAATTTCAATTAACCAGTAGATTTTGACTAATCATAACAAGGAATTTGTGACACACTTTCACATATGTTCAGACAAGCATGTTTGGTTGCTTATAGATAGTATGCGCTTGGCTAATAAGCTCATAACATTGCCATCCGGAAGTATAACGGACAACACACAAAGCTGTGTGTAACCATGAACGTTTTTAGTCTGGTTAATACAGTTTAGTGAGAATTACTCATGAACGCGGATGGCAAAACAACACAAGCTTGAGTGACATCATCTTCGTTCTATCTATAGACAGTAGCAGATGACTCACTCAGCCTTTGTTATTGTTTTTGCCATCTGCGTTTGTGAGTTGTTCTCACTAAACTGTATTAACCAGGCTATAAAAGTTCATGGTTACACAGAGTTTGTGTGTTGGTCCATTATACTTCCGGATGGCAATGTTGTGAACTTGGCCAAGCGCATTCTATCTATAAACAATAACGTGAATGAAATCGACCTCTCTCTCTCTCTCTCTCTCTCTCTCTCTCTCTCTCTCTCTCTCTCTCTTTCTCTCTCTCTCTCTCTCTCTCTGATCATTGTTATTGTTATAAACCACCAGATGGGTGACTAGTTATCGCACGATTTTCTCAATCATAATATTATAAACGTTTATGTTTGCACAGACTGTGTTCTGTGTTGGTTCTATTGATCTAAACTTGAGCTTTTATATAGCGCAATATCCACTAAACGTGATCAAAGCGCTTTACAAGGGGTCTTTGGCCAACAGCAACACATAACATGTAGGACGAAACATGACGCCTGTCAGGCGATATTACAAATTTTTGGGACAGAGACAACGCTGTTAACGGCCAGGTACTCATTTTACACCTGAGTACGGTGAGAGAATGTGAGTAAAGAGCGAGGCTCGAACCCAGGAGCTTCTGATCCGAAAGCGGGTGTCATACCACAAGACCACATAGCCGCACATAGCGGTAGAACAGTGGATATTTTACACATCATCGATAGTAAAACCTGTGTAGTTTGCTCTGTTTACCTATCACTGTCATTGTTTACATTATGACGACTGCTCGAGGGGCATGGTTATCTATGTGTTTCTATAGATAGAATGAAGATAACGTCAATCAAGTCTTTGTTATTCTTTTTGCCTCCAAGTTTATGAGTAATTCTCACTAAACGGTATGAACCAGGCTATAAAAGTTCATGGTTACACATAGTTTTGTGTGTTGGTCTGTTATACTTCCGGATGGCAATGTTATGGGCTTCTTAGCCAAGCGCATACTATCTATAAACATGAGCGAGAGGATGTTGACCGACTTAACTCGTAACCATAGTTAACTTTTTGCCTGACACAAGAACCGAAGCCATCGTTAACGTATAGATAGAACGAAGATGACGTCACTCAAGCCTTTGTTATTATATTTTGCCATCCGCGTTTTTGAGTTATTCTCACTGAACTGTTTTAACCAGACTATAAAAGTTCATGGTTACACATAGTTTTGGGTGTTGGTCCGTTATACTTCCGGATGGCAATGTTGTGAGCTTCCTAGCCAAGCGCATACTATCTATAGCCTGACACTGACCAAAAGTAGCGTCAAAATGCCAGTCTTTGGCCACAAAAGAAAACAAATCGTGAGTTGTACTCAATAGTTCAACCAATAGATAGTATGCGCTTGGCTAAGAAGCTCATAATATTGCCATCCGGAAGTAAAACGGACCAACACACAAAACAGTGTGTATCCATGAACGTTTATAGTCGGGTTAATACAGGTTAGTGAGCATTACTCATAAACGCGGATGGCAAAAAAAAAACAATAACAAAGACTGACGTCATCTTCCAACTATCTATAGGACCACTTGTTTCCATGAGCACTACTAACGACAACTCACCAGGCGGTGCAAAAACCAAATAATGACGTCAAAATGCCAGTCTTTTTGGGTTTCGGTGCGTAGCCATCGTTATGTTATAGATAGTATGCGCTTGACTAAGAAGCTCATAACATTGCCATCCGGAAGTATAACGGACCAACACACAAAACTCTGTGTAACCATAAACTTTTATAGTCTGGATAATACAGTTAAGTGAGCAGTACTCATAAACGCGGATGGCAAAAAACAATAACAGAGACCAGAGTGACGTCATCTTCGAACAATCTATAGCCTGATACTGAAATCCAAAAGGACTGGCAGTTTGACGTCATTATTTGGTTTTTGCACCGCTTAGTGAGTTGTCGTTAGTACAGCTCACTGGAACCAAGTCATTTCATTGGTTGAACAATTGAATACAACTCACGATTTGTTTTCTTTTGTGGCAAAAACTGGCATTTTGACGTCATTTTATGGTCAGTATCAGCGTGGCCTTCGTAAAGTTATGGCCTGATACTGACCAAAAATGACGTCAAAATGCCAGTCTTTTGCTACAAAAGAAAACAAATCGTGAGTTGAATTCAATAGTTCAACCAATGAAATGACTTGTTTCTATGAGCTCTACTAACGACAACTCACTAATGACGTCAAACTGCCAGTCCTTTTGGATTTCAGTATCAGGCTATAACATAACGATGGCTACGGTATCAGGCCATAACTTTACGAAGGCCACGTTCAGCGTCAGACTATAACTTAACGATGGCGACGGCCTGACACGAGAACCCGCTAGGACTTATTTTTTAGGTTTTTGCACCGTCTAGTGAGTTGTCGTTTGTAGAGCTCAAGGAAACAAGTGTTTCCATTGGTTGAATACAACTCACGATTTGTTTTCTTTTGTGGCCAAAGACTTGTCTTTTTAAAATTTTATTTTAAAATATTTATAGAAATGTGACCCTCCGCCTCGAAACGGTATTAAGTCGGATTTTTCATTTTTGGGTTTTTGGTACCCGATCATAGCTTATATTATGCTGCAAATTTTTATACCAAATTTATAAAATTCTGATTTTTCATTGCCCAACTATGACCGTTTGAAGTAGGGAGAGTGTAAAAAACAAGTTTTGAGAAAATTGACTTTGAAGTGAGGCACCGTTTTCACACATAATCAAATCAATGGGCAAAGATAACTCCTCAGATACGGGCATTGAAAATTTGACGAGAATAGTAAAATTTGCAGAGACGCCAATTTTCAATTTGACTCACTGGAATTTCAGACACCACTCGGAGGAATTTCAATGCCGAAAGAGGAATTTCCGCACACACAAAAAAGGGAATTGGGATGATTACAAATATTTTCTGATATATGAACACATTGTCAAATGCAACCCCAAAGTTTCCTTATTTAAAGTGAAGAAAAGCTCCAAAACATAATGATGGTAGTGAGGATGATGTTGTGTTCGTGGTTGTAGTAGTAGTAGTAGTAGTAGTAGTAGTAGTAGTAGTAGTAGTAGTAGTAGTAGTTTAGTAAATAGAGTAGAGTATAGATGATGATGATGTCATAATGGCTGTAGTAAGTATAGTAGTAGTAGTAGTAGTAGTAGTAGTAGTAGTATAGTATAGTAGTAAGTAGTAAGTAGTAGTAGTAGAGTAGTAGTAGTAGTAGTATAGTAGGTAGTAGTAATGGTAGTGATGATGATGTGGTGGTAGCGGTGGTGGTGACTGTGGTTGTAGTAGTGGTAGTGCTTGTAGTAGTAGTGATGATGTAGTGTGGGTGGTTGTAGTAGTAGTGATGATGTAGTGGTAGTGGTTGTAGTAGTAATGACGATGTGGTGGTAGTGGTTGTAGTGGTAGTGGTAGTGATGATGATGTGGTGGTGGTGGTTGTAGTAGTAGTGATAATGATGTGGCGGTGGTGGTTAAAGTAGTAGTGGCAGTGATGATGTGATGGTGGTGGTGATTGTAGTAGTAGTGGTCGTGATGAAGATGCGGTGGTGTTGGTTGTAATATGTGTGTGTGTGTGTGTGTGTGTGTGAGTGTGTTAGAGAGAGAGAGAGAGAGAGAGAGAGAGAGAGAGAGAGAGAGAGAGAGAGTGCTAAAAGTGCATCAAGTGATAAGTAGAGCAGCATGAACTTTAGAAACTAACGAGGCTAAAGTTTGAGGTCAAAGTATTTATTGTTATTAGCTATTATTGGCAAGTGCAGGAAGGTGAACATAAAAATTAATCCAGTGAGCGCAATTTATTGATTTGTGTATGTGTGTGTGTGTATGTGTGTGTATGTGTGTGTGTACTTGTGTGAAGGTGGAGAGAGAGAAAGAGGACGAAAGACACACACAGAGAGAGAGAGAGAGAGAGAGAGAGAGAGAGAGAGAAAGAGGAAGAAAGACAGAAAGAGAGAGAGAGTGAGAGAGATAGATAGATAGATAGATAGATAGATAGATAGATAGATAGAGAGAGAGAGAGAGAGAGAGAGAGAGAGAGAGAGAGAGAGAGAGAGTGAGAGAGAGATTTGAGCTAAATTTGTTTAAAGGGTTTTTACGGCGCTTGCAAAAACTGGTTGCAGTAGTATTGGTGGTGGTAGGGTTGGTGTTGTGGTGTTTGTAATAGTAGTTGCAGGGATGGTGATGTGATGGTGGTGGTAGAGATGATGAAGTAATAATGGGTGTAGTTGTCGTGGCATGGATGGTGATGTGGTGGTTGTTGCAGTAGTGGTGTCGGGATGGTGATGTGATTGTAGTAGTGGTGGTAGTGATGGTTGTAGTAGTAGTGATGATGATGTGGTGGTAATGGTAGTTGTAGTTGTAGTAGTAGCAGTGGTGATAATGACGATGTGGTGGTAGTTGTTGTAGGAGTGGTATAGTGATGATGATGTGGTGGTGGTGGTGGTTGTAGTAGTAATGGTAGTGATGATAGTGTGGTGGTGGTGGTTGTAGAAGTAGTGGTAGTGATGGTTGTGGTTGTAGTAGTAGTGATAGTGAAGATGATTTGGTGGTGACGGTTGCTGCTGTGGTGGTAATGATGATCGTGTGGTGGTGGTGGTTGTAATAGTAGTGGTAGTGATGATAGTGTGGTGGTGGTGGTTGTAGAAGTAGTGGTAGAGATGGCTGTGGTTGTAGTAGTAGTGATAGTGATGATGATGTGGTGGTGACGGTTGCTGCTGTAGTGGTAATAATGATGTGGTGTTGGTGGTTGTAGTTGTAGTGGTAATGAAGATGATGTTGTGGTGGTGGTTGTATTAGTAGTGACTGGACGGGACCGGGGGGGGGGGGGGGGGGGAGTATCCTTGGAACAATTAAACATCACCGGAATTCGACGGAAGTGCCCGTAACCCGGAATTCTTTGCTCCAGACCGGATTGTTTTTCCGGTGAAACCGGAGTTTTGGCATCACTGAATCTGGCATGAGCTTCGATTATACAGTTGATAATGTACTTACACATTTTTGAAATAATCCAAGTATTACCTTTGTAGTTATTCATTATTATGTAAGATGTCCTTAACATAAATAAAACACCTAAAATTTTTTTGTTAATGCCGACAATTTTATGACATTGCTCACATTTTGAAGAATTTTTTTGTATTTAAATAAAGAATCAGTGAAATAAGAATTTTAATGTGACATTTTTGTCTTATTTATCAGAGGAAATCGGTTTCAAAATGTCAAACGTTAAAGAAGGATCTATAATTTCAAAGTACAGTTTTGAAACTATGTGAAGCCGGGTGGGCAGGGAAAGAAATATCAAGAAAGAGGATGGGAGAGGAAGAGAAAGAATGAGAATAAATAAACACACCACACACACACACACAACACACACGTGAGAGAGCGGGCAAGAAGAGGAGAGGAGAGAGAGAGAGAAAGAGAGAGAGAGAGAGAGAGAGAGAGAGAGAGATAAAGAAAAAGAGGAGCGAGAGGGGGAGGGCAGAGAGAAAGTAAGTCATAGTCAATCAACTGGAATTATATTGACCAATGAGATTGCAATTTTTAAAATGGGCTGGTCAAATTTTTCATTGCATTGTTCCATTTTGAGACAGATGACAGCTTCAGCTATGTGATCATTAACCAATGCAGCTAGACAAAGAAATAATAGCACTTGGTATGTATCGAAATGCACAAACACACACATATGTAACATACGCATGCTGACGTCATGACACATCGCCCGGGCATTTTAATGGTCAACAGGCGCATGTGATGAGCGTTGACCAATCAGAATCATTCATTTGTAAAGTTGTCAAGGAAAAACCTAGACTTGTTTACAGTTTTTAAAGTTCCTTATTGGTTGAACCATGACATTGTGGAAACAGTCATGATTACTCTGAGATAGATAAGGACACGCCCTTTGCTGTGGTATCTTACATCTTATTGGTGGAGGAAAAGACTTAATATTACCAAGCCTTGGAAATGGTGGCTCTTTGAGAGAAAGTCAACTCTTGTTTTGAATGTTTCACTGATAGTTGCTTTTTTAAACTTTAAATATATATAACTTATCGTCGATACTTATGTTGAATTATTATGTTTTCATGTAGAAAAATGATTGTAGTTTATGAAACAACCAAAAACTGAAATTTGATCATTTTGACCATTTCCACTTTAAAACCGGTTTTCTTCGTTTTCCAAATCCCGACTTAATACCGCTTCGAGGCGTAGGGTTACAAATAATGTAAAAAGAATTAATTAAATGGAAATCTTAAAACAAAAAAATAAGAGACTATATATGGATAACTTCCCTTGTTCTGAGATTTTGTCAATTGGCGGAGTATCTGGAGAAAACTAACCAAAAATCCCCGAAATTGTTCTGTTACTTTTTAGTGGCCATAATGAGAGTTTAATCGTAGCCATCGTTGACATACAGCTTGACACAAGAACCTTCTAGGACTGGCAGTTTGACGTTATTTTTTAGGTTTGTGTAGCGTCTAGTGAGTTGTCGTTAGTAGAGCTCAAGGAAACAAGTTATTTCATTGGTTGAATTATTTAATACAACTCACGATTTGATTTCTTTTGTGGCAAAAGATTGGCAATTAGACGTCATTTTATTTGGTCTTTACGATGGCTACGGTTTAATACTAATAATATTTCAGCTACTTTTAATTGTTAATTTGGCTGTCTTTGGCGTGATACAACTAAAATCTGGGAGATCGAAAGCTATGTAAATCGATAAAATTAGTGAAAACAAGCCGTTTTTCTGGTATTATTTAGATGAATTTGTTTTTTCCATTGGATATATATAGCTTTAACTCCAGGTGAGTAACTCAGTAAATCTAATAGTAGTAATTGAGGTGGGGCCTGTAAGTGAAGTTCATGATAATAATGATAAAGGGAGGCCTTCCGAAAGCTCCTCGTGCTAAGGGAAACAACGCAAATATTCCCCCAACTAACCCTAAGGAAAAATAAAACCTAGTACCTTTAACTAACCATAAGAGTTTAAAAAACTAACAACCTAGCACCTTTACTAAGGAGCTTTCGGAAGGCCTCCCATGTGATAACTCGTGGCTTGATATGAGATCAAAAATTTTTTATTTTTTTTTTTGATAAATAAAAACCAATTCAAGATGAGCAACTACATATAGATAGTTCGAAGTTGACGTCACTCGGGTCTTTGTTATTGTTTTTTGCCATCCGCGTTTATGAGTAATTCTCACTAAACTGTATTAACCTGACTATAAAAGTTCATGGTTACACATAGTTTTGTGTGTTGGTCATGTATACTTCCGGATGGCAATGTTGTGAGCTTCTTAGCCAAGCGCATACTATCTATAGAGAAATCATCACATTCGTTACGATACAACCAATATTTTTCTTATTTAAATTTGTAGAGCATGTTTTGGTAAAGAAATTGTTTATGGCAAGAACTTTACATACGGCTTTTGTGTGATAAAAAATCTATTTTTGTGTTTGTTGGATGTGAAGTTGGTGAAAATCCTGAAAATGGCTGGTAAGGAGAGGGTTAAAGTTAACTACGTGGACAACAATTTTCATCTCCAAAAAATTACGAATTTTTAAATTTTCATTCAAGTTGGCAGGTCTGCTAAAATAGTCATTGAAATGGCGCCTGCATATTGAATCATTCCCGACATTCTGTATGTATTAATCTTATAAAATAACTAGAAATAACCAGTGGTTTTTGGGATTAATCATGATTTTAGCACATGCGTATTGCAATAGCCCCCGGTACTCATTCAAACTTGAGTGAAGTGGGATAATGTACCTAATGCATCAGCAGAGTGTTTCAACCATTGTCACCTGTCTGGTCACTGACCATGCTCTCATCATCTTGTCTTTTAGACATAAAAAAGACATTGGGAAGGACTTCCGTAGTTAAACAGCATGCCTAAAGAGGGATTTTTCCCCTTAATTATCGGGGGGAGACCCCCCGTCCTTTTTTTTTTAAACCGGGGGTAAACTCCTGAACCCCCCCCCCCCCCTCTTTTCTTCAACCCTAACTAAAGAAACATAATGTTTGCCATCACTTATAATATCGAAACTGATGGGAAATACAGTAAGTAATAATGGCGTCGGCGGCCGGAGTCGTAAAACGACCAACTAACCAGCAAATTGTTTTTGAATTTAGAAAAAATCACACCACTTATAAAAATGAAACTAATTGAAAGTCCTTAGTGGCTAAAAGATTAAGTAATATAATAATAAATAATATAACGTTTGTATAGCGCAATATCAACTAAACGTGCTCAAAGCGCTTTACAAGGGATCTTTGACCAACAAGTAACATGAAGAACGAAACATGACGCCTGTTAGGCGATATTACACTTCTTTTACGACATAGACAACGCTGTTAACGGCCAGGTACTCATTTTACACCTGAGTACGGTAAGAGAATGCGAGTAGAGAGCCTTTTCCAATGACTCAACTATTCGCCGAGCGAGGCTTGAACCCATGACATTCCGATCCGATTGCGAATGTCATACCGCTTGACCACATAGCCGCACTATAAATAAAAGTGCTGTGAAACTGCGGAAACCCTCCCAGACACTGTACCTCTCGGGTATTCTTCTTCTTCTTCTTCTTCTACTATTATCATTATTATCATTATTATTATTATTATTATTATTATTATTATTATTATTATTATTATTATTATTATTATTATTATTATTATTATTATTATTATTATTATTATTATTATTATCATCATCATCTCATCAACATCTTTATTATTAAGGAAGAGAATTGGTCCGACCGTCCCGCAGGGCCAGATTAAAAAAAAGAAAAAAAAAATTAAGCCGAAAGTTTCTTTTTTAATCCAAAAAAAGCAAAAATTTTCGGTTAAAAAAAGAAGAGAAAAAATTTTGAAAAAAAAATGAATATAAAAATTAAGCCAAAAATTTCTTTTTTAATCCGAAAAATAGCAAAGATTTTTGGCTAAAAAAGAGAAACATTTTTGAAAAAAAAAAAAAAATCTATCTAAAAAAATGGAAATGCCTTCAGGATAGCAGATGCCTCTTCGTCGTCCAACTCCTTTCGCTTGGTGGGTGTCGTCCACTAAATCAGCTCCAGATGCAGAGTTTTGTTGCGTAACGCGGACGTAACAGAATTAAAAGGTCGCACAAATAACATTTTATTTGACCCGCTCGATAGATAGATAGATAGAGAAATATAGCGGTGATGAATTGTGCGTCGTTAAAATTTTTTTATTTTTTATTTCTTCTTGTTTGTTTGTTTGTTTGTTTTTAGGTGTTTAACGGCGCTTTCGACACTATTTAGGTCATTTAAGCGCCCGTTTCTGTCCTTTCTCAATTTTTATCGGCCTTCAGCTGCTCAATCTTGTACTGTTGTAATAAAATGTTTATAAAATCATAATAGTTACATGTTTATTTACAATTTCTGCAGGAGTTCACATCCCTGCAGATACTTTAAAATTGTAAGCGGATCGACCGACTGGAACAGAGACTTCAAGTCCCTGTTTTCTTAATGTTGTGACCTTATTCGTTCTAACTCTGTACATTCAATTAAAATATGTTGAACTGTGAGGTCACAGTTACATCTTCTGCAGAGGGTTTTTTTGCTTACAAATTATTTCTTCTTGTTTATAATAATAATTATAATAATAATATTAATACTAATAACAATAATAATAATAATATTAATGATGATGATGATGATGATGATAATAATAATAATAATAATAATAATAATATAATAATAATAAATAATAAATAATAATAATAATATAATAATAATAATAATAATAATAATAATCATAATCTTATTATCATTATTATTATTATTATTATTATTTGTTGTTTGATTCATCCCAGGAGCCCTCGTGGACGCCTTCAGAGACAAGAATGAGTTCCCCTTGCTGACGAGACTGTTAGGAGCCTATGTCCAGGTGGGCTCAGCTTTTCTCAACCTGTGTGGTCATTTTGGATGGTCACGCGTTGGACTTATATACAGGTTAAACTATTATCGTTGTTATCGTCTTTATGTCTTTGTCGTTGTTGTTGTCATTGTCGTCATCATCACCGTCGTCGTCGTCATCATCATCATCACCATAGTCATCGTTGTCTCGACACCATCATTTTCATCATCATCATCATCGTCGTCGTCGTCTTCGTCATCATCGTCGTCGTCATGATTATCATCATCAAATACATCCCACCTCATCTTGCAAAAAAAAACCCCTCTCAAACCTGGGAAGTCCCAGGTTTGAGAGTTTTTTGTTGTTGCCAAGATGGTGATTTAAATCGATATTTGAAGGACGAGTTTTCTGACCAAATTTTAAAATGTGGGTTTGTTTCCAGAGTACGACAGATTCGAGGACTACTTTTCTTTTCAAATCTTAACCATTTAACCTTACTCTCCCTCCCCCCCTCTCTCTCTCTCTCTCTCTCTCTCTCTCTCTCTCTCTCTCTCTCTCTCTCTCTCTCCCACCACCATTTAACTTTACTATCTCTTTCTCCCACCATAATTTAAATAATTATGATAATAATGCTGAAAACTTATATAGCGCTATAACTCCAAGACGCTAAGCGCTTAAATTACAAATTACTTTGGCTGAAACATACTCATTCACACACACAAGCGCGCGCGCGCACACACACACACACACACACACACACAACACACAACATAAACCAGACCTATCTTGCTTCTCAAACCATCTACTAAAATCGAAACAGATATGTTTTAAGCGAACGTTTAAAAATCGACAAAGATTCTTTTTCACGAATGCTCTGTGGTAAGGCGTTCCAAACTGAGGGTCCGAAATGAGAAAGTTTACTCTCTCTTTCTCCCACCAGCGATTTTAGCGAGACGGGCAGAGGGAGATCCAGATGTTTCTTCGCCATGCAGCCCATCTATAAAAGCGTCAAGGTCAAATTTGGGTACGAACCCTGGCACTCCTCGTTCGACGAGAATCTGGACGAGGTGGCGATGGAGAAAAGCATAAGGGAAATTCTGGATGCAGCGAAAACCAAGGCTAGGGGTGAGTTTTTGATGTTATTATATTAAAAACACTCCCCCCCCCCCAAAAAAAAAAATAAAAAAAATACCCGAGCTTTTATATAGCGCAATATATACTAAACGTGCTCAAAGCGCTTTATAAGGGGTCCCAGGTCAACAGCAACACTTAACATGTAGGACGAGACATGACGCCCGTTAGGCGATTTTACACATTTTTTTCCGACAGAGACGCTGTTAACGGTCAGGTATTCACTTTACACATGAGTATGGTGAGAGAATGTGAGTAATGAGCCTTTTCAAGGACTCAATAATGCACCGCTCAGTGCGGGACTCGAACCCAAGACCTTCCGGTCCAAAGGCCAGTGTCATTGCATTAGACTACATATATAGCCACACAAATAGGCAAGAAGGTTCATGGAACACAGTGTTTTCCTATTCTGTGGCTTGGAGCGTTAACTTATAGCCTGACACTAAAACCGTAGCCATCATTAACTTATAGCCTGACACTTGAATATAGGACTTAGAGTTTGGCGTCATATTTTCTGTTTGTGCAGCGTCTAGTGAGTTATCGTTAGTAGTGCTCAAGGGAACAAGTGACCCCATTGGTTGAACTATTGAATACAACTTACGGTTTGTTTTCTTTCGTGGCCAAAGACTTGTCTTTTGACGTCATTTATTTGGTAGTGTCTGGCTATAAGTTTACGATGGCTACGCTTAAACCCACTAAGACACATATTTTGATGCCATTTTTAGATTTGTGGACCGCCAAGTGGGTTGTCCTTAGTAGTGCTCAAGGAAACAAATGACCCCATTGGTTGAACTGTTGAATGCAACTCAGGATTTGTTTTCTTTTGTGGCCAATGACTTTTCTTTTGACGTCATTTGTTGGTCAGTATCAGCGTAGCCATCGTTATGTTATAGCCTGACACTGAAACCCAAAAGGACTGGTCTTTTGACGTCATTATTTGGTTTTTGCACCGCCTAGTGGGTTGTCGTTAGTAGAGTTCATGGAAACAAGTGATCCCATTGGTTGAACTATTGAATACAAATCACGATTTGTTTCCTTTTGTGGCCAAAGACTGGTCTTTTGACGTCACTTTTTGGTCAGTGTAAGTCTAGAACCCACTAAGACCCATCTTTTGACGTCATTTTTAGGTTTCTGGACCGCCTAGTGAGTTGTCTTTGGTAGTGGTCAAGGAAACAAATGACCCCATTGGTTGAACTGTTGAATACAACTCACGATTTGTTTTCTTTTGTGGCCAAAGACTTTTCTTTTGCTTGACGTCATTTGTTGGTCAGTATCAGGCCAAGAGTTTACGAACGCCACGCTTGGAGTGGGCAGACGAAAATGCAGGCAGCGATCAATGCATATCATCTCATCTGCTGAATTTGTCATACTGTGTGTGACCCAAGCTCCCCTGTCACGTGATCTGATCATCAATATCGCTCGCTGTAATGCACCGACCGGCTCATGAAAAGGGTTAAGATTTTGCGCTTGTTATTCTCTACACGGCTGTATACTCTTGCAGAACACATATTTTTGATTTTGGACCGAACACTTATACTTTTCCATATATAATAATAGATGGTATTAGTATAGCGCATTTTCAAAATTATATAATACTCAATGCGCTTTACATCGGTTGAAAAAAAAATGCATCTCTTGTGCCACAACCCACGCACACACACACACACACACACACACACACATACACACACATACATACACACACATACACGCAGACCCACAATTTAATATTCACACATAGGATTGTAACCATAAAGTATGTCTCAGATTTTAAATGGGCAGACGTGAAAATAAGTAGGAGTGAAATATCTGTTCAATGTTATAGTTATCATTTAACGTTATAACAAGTGTAACTAAATGACAAATTGCCATATTTATGGACAATAAAGATCTATTATTATTATTATTATTATTATTATTATTATTATTATTATTATTATTATTATTATTATTATTATTATTATTATTATTATTATTATTTTATTATTATTAGTTTCGATTTGAAAGAATAAATAGTTGGTTGTTCCCTGGTGGTTCTGGGGATTATAGAATTCCATACACGGGGTTCCGTGGCAGAAAAGGATCGCACGCCAAAACAATTGTATTTAAAAGGAGGACCAAATGTTTAGTTTTATCAGATGATAACCTGGATCTGGAAGGTGTATAAGGATGCAATAGGGAATGAGATTAGCGTCCCTTGATTGGACGTCACCCATAGTCTGTGACGTCACCGGCGGAAAAGTTATTAGAGAGAGAACGTCATGTTGGTTGTGCGCATGCGTCTCTCGTCCTCGGAAAAGGGATCTTTACTCACATTCTCTCATCGTATTCATTCGTGTGTAAAATGAGTACCTGGCCAATGAATTTTGTACCGGAAGATTAGAAAGTGTGACGTCACGACTTCTATGTCCTATTCTTTAAAGCGACAAAAACTAACATTTCGCATTTCTTGTCATATTATCTTCATAAAAATCTTTTGGCCTCTGGTTCACGACAACCACACAACACCGTTCAGAAACAATTGGGTCACATTTGAAGATCAATTTTTTACTGGCCTTAAAAATCAAATTAATGAATAAGTAAAAAAAAAAAAGCATAAATAAAAAGATGAAAAAGCATCAATAAAACAATGAATCAATATGTAGATGAATAAGTAAATAAATAAATTTATAAATAAGTAAATGGATAAAGAGGTAAATAAATAAGTGAATAAAGAAACACAAAATCGATAAATAGTGAGTTAAAAATTAAGTAATATAAAATATTAATTATAAATAAAAAATATAATAAATAAATTAATAAATAGATGAATGAATAAGTATTTAGATAAATGAATAAATTAATTTATAAGTAAATAAATAAATAAATAGATAATATATATAAATCTATAAATGAATTAATAAAAAATTGAATAAACAAAAAATAAATAGATGATATAAAGAAAATAAAAGATAAATATAAATATGTGTTTTGTCGTAATCCAAGCTCTACAGAATTATTAATACTTTTCATTAACCTTAATGAGTCTACAGTATTGTAGTTATCATTAATTCATTAATGAATCCCGTAATATGTACAATAATATTGGGTTATAAGTCGTCTTCATTAATCAATGATGATTAACTATTTATGAAAGAACTCGTTAAGGGGAGAAAAACAAAGGGGAATAACACTCACACATGCCCATGCACGCGCACCTACACACATTAATCTATTTATATACAGTGTGTGTGAGAGAGAGGGAGGGGGAAATCAGGGAAAAGAGGGACAGAGAGAGTGGTTGGGGGGGGGGGGTGGAGACACACACACACACACACACACACACACACACAGAGAGAGTGACAGAGCAAGAAATGCCGAGAGCATGAGATACATGTACATCGAGAGTGTGTGTGTGAGTGTGTGTGTGTGTGTGAGAGAGAGAGAGAGAGAGAGAGAGAGGGAGAGACGAGAAGATGAGAGATGAGAGAGAAAGAGAGGCGAAAGAGATACTAGAGAGATGAAAGACGAGAGAGAAAGAGAGACGAGATGGAGAGAAAGAGAGAGACATACTGAGAGAGACAGAGTGAGTGAGAGAGAGAGAGAGAGAGAGAGAGAGAGAGAGAGCTAGAAAGAGGGCGAAAGAAACAGAGAGAGAAAGAGAGAGAGAGAGAGAGAGAGAGAGAGAGAGAGAGAGGGGGGGGGGAGAGGGCGAGAAATTTGAACTTTGAACTGTTTATTGAATAGGGGCCTTGGCCCGTCTCAACATATGAAATCAAATCAAAATATCAAAACATAAAGAATAAATAATTAAATAAATCACTGAAAACGAGAATTAAGTTTACTGTTGATAAACACACAGTATTGATAGTGAAAAACAATATATACAACTAATTGATACTGCCAACAGCAACGTTTAACATTTAGGACGGGACATGACGCCTGTTAGGCGATGTTACAATTTTTTCGGACAGAGACAACACTGTTAACGGCCAGGTACTCATTTTACACATGAGTACCCCCAAGGACTCAACTATGCGCCGTGTGAGGATCGAACCCAAGACCATCCGATCTGAAAGCGAGTGTCATACCACAAGACCACATAGCCGTCTGAATTGCTTCAAGCTTTTGAAATACATTTTTGTTTCATTTGGTCCAACATGTTTATTGCGTTATTGCGTTACCACCATCATCATCATCATCATCATCATCATCATCATCATCATCATCATCATCATCATCATCATCATCATCATCATTATTAACCACCATAAAATCAAATCATCATAAATAATTGAACCTTTGAATGGCCCGAAATTTAATAATGATTAATAATAACAATAATAATAATAATAATGATAACAACAACAACAACAACAACAACAAAAACAACAACAACAACAACTACAACAACAACTACAAGAATAAGGCTCTAAGGGCATGTCCTTATTTCTAATGTTGTCCTAGTAAAACAACCCAAGGGACCAGAAATAAGTTAGTTTACCTCGGGTTATGACAAAACCTTCGTCTCTGTCTCGTCATAGATATTAGCTATGGTATTTCCAATAACCTTTGATTCAAATATCATTTTGTTAACACAACAGACAGGCGGGTGATATGGGGGCAGCGTGGCCCATCAGTACGGTCTTTGCTTGGTAAACTTGAGCCTGAGCTTTTATATAGCGCAATATCCACTAAACGTGCTCAATATTGGATTCAGTCTACATCAAGGAGCAGCGTGGCTCAGAGGTACGGTCTTTGCTTCGTACCCGAAAGGAGGTTTCCGAGTTCGATCACCCGCTGCTGTCTTGTGTAGTGTAGCCTTGATTGAGCAAGTCACCTCGCCCTAGCGCAAATGTATAGTGGCGCTGTACTGCGGCTGACGCCTGGGTTATTTCAGTCTTCCCTTGGAATAGACCTAGAGAAAAATTTCCCTTATGGGATGAATAAAGGGGATTTTATTTATCTTTTTTTTAAATTTTTTTTTTTACTAAAAAAAATCAAAAGAATCCTTTTTATTATTTAAAAGTAGTGTCGGGAGTGAAATTGTTCCGTGCAACTAATATTAAAATTTTGCTAATGAGCACAGAATTTAAATATTTTCTTTAAAAATTGAGCTTTTATATGGCGCAATAATTAGTAAACGTGGTCAAAGCGCTTTACAAGGGGTCCCAAGCAAACAGCAACACTTAACACGTAGGACGCCTGTGAGGCGATATTACAATTTTTTTCTGACAGAGACAACGCTGTTAACGGCCAGGTAATCATTTTACACTTGAGTACGGTGAGAGAATGTGAGTAAAGAGCCTTTTCCCAAGGACTCAACTATTCGCCGAGCGAGTCTCAAACTCAGGACCTTCCGATCCGAAAGCGAGTGTCATACCACTTGACCACATAGCCGCACCATTATTCCCTATTGCGTTTGGGGTCATCATCAGTTTTCCATTTCTTACAACGTATGTCTACGAGATTTGAGATGACATTCAGCGGAAAGGTCAGCTTAATTATAATGGTCAGAGATGACGTCACGAACAGGAAATGCTCTAGGCATAACCAATGACCAGTATTACCAAATGTGGTAAAACTTACTTTATTTTTGCGCGGCTACGTGGTCTAGTGTTATGACACTCGCGTTTGGATTGGAAGGTCCTGGAGTGGAGCGTAGCCATCGTTAAGTTATGGCCTGACACTGACCAAAAAATAACGTCAAAATGTCAGTCTTTTGCCACAAAAACAATCGTGAGTTTTTCATAGTTCAACCATGAAATAACTTGTTCCTACTCATAACGACAACTCACTAGGCGGTGCAGAAACATAAAAAAATGACATGAAACTGCCAGTCCTAGAGGGTTCTTGTGCCAGGCATTATGTGTTGCTAGAGAAATCATTTATCGCAAGAACTTTACTGCTATTGTGTTTGAGTGATAAACAATCTATTTTTGAGCTAGTTGGGTGTGACGTTTTGGGAAAATCCTGAAATGGTGTAAGCAGAGGGTTAAAAAAAAGTTTTGCGTTGTTGAGGTATATCAATACAACATCGGACCCCATATGGTTTGGCTATCAACACTGTGTGTTTGATAAAACAGGTGCAGAATGATTCATAGCAGCGTGTGTCATTTTTACGAAACCACGCCGAAACCAAGTCCCAGGTTCCCAATGTGTAACTTCCGAGTCTAGGTTCAATCCACTGTACTATTCCATAACTTTGTCAGGTTTTGTCGGGTTTCAGCGGGTTTCGGCGGGTTCCGTAACAAAAGACACACCCCATAGCAGCCACGAACATGATATTTAGAGTTACGGTGACAAAATAAAGATGAATATTGAATTGTAAGGTTCATTTTATTACAGAAAAGTGAGTGGAGCAGGTTAATATGATAACAACAAGAAATGAAGTGAGTAGGAAAGCGCCAGATCGTGGATAGTTCATACGGTAGAGTCACGCTCTCCCCGGCCAGGCGGAGTTGTCGTACCAGTAAGGTCGCGGGTTCGAGCCCCCATCGCCGCCGCGAATTTTTATTCTCTATTGTCTTCTGGCACTTTCCTACTCACTTAATGTCTTGTTGTATTCAATTTATTAGACGAAGACAGAATAAATTGAAGCTTGCAATTCAATACTTATCTTTATTTTTTTCCTCCGAGATTCAAGCAGCACCATTTTATAATGGTGGAGTATAAATAGTGTTTCTTGCATTGAAAAGAACAATCCAAATTCCTATTTTCAACGTGTATATATATGCAGGTCTTACATCTGAACCCACATTACAGTGAATGACATAATCAGTCAGATGGTGCAAAGGTTTGAACTGAGATATTGCCAAGTTTAGTTAGAAGGTCAAATTTTATCAAAAATAAGTTCTTGTCATAAATGATTAAAGCAACATTTTTTGTACATCTTCGGGAATTATCAAAGCTTAATTTCACTTCTAAATATGTTTTTTTTTTCTTCAGATATTCAAGTTGAGAAAGTACGAGATTTGAGAAAAGTTGCTGGATACCTTTCCCATAAATCTGACCATAACATCATGAAAAATCACCCGATTCACTTCAAATAAAGATTAAAATGCTCTGGAAGAACGGGAAAAATGCACAACCAAATTTTTCACCTTCCGACTGGTTATGTCCAAGCACTGACACAATTTTGGTCGCTTTAAGAAGCTATTCCAGATCTTTTTTTGGGGGTCCCGATAGCTCAGTTGGTAGAGCACCCTCTTCAAGCGCAAATGACCCAGATTGTTCACCGGGTGAAGTCTAGATTTTTTTTCTGACTTCCTTGTCTACCCAGCAAGAATTGGTAGCTGCATCTTTTTGATCTGTCCGAAATCACTTTGTGTACATATAATGATATGATAATTTTGTTGTTTGTTTTGCAGTACTAGTTGTGTCCACAAAGCACCGACATCTTCACATCTTTATGAAGGTTGTACATGACATGGGGATGGATAAGGGGGAATACGTCTTCATCGTTATTGACCTGTTCTTGGGGTAAGATGATGCCGGTGGTGGTGGTGTTGATGGTGATGGTGATAGTAAAGATGATGATGATGATGATGATGATGATGATGATGATGATGATGATGATGATGATGATGGTGATACAAATGATAGTAAAGATGATGATGACGATGATGATGAAGATGATGATAATGATGATGATGATGATGGTGGTGGTGGTGGTGATGATGATGATGATGATGATGATGATGATGATGATGATGATGATGATGATGATATTGACGATGATGATAATGTTGATGATGCTGATGATCATGATGACGACGACGATAATGACGACGACGGCGACAACGACAACAACGACGGCGACAACAATTAATAGCGTATCGTTTCCATCTTTACTTTGCTCAAAAAGGAAGGGAGAAATTCTAAGACCATGGCTGTCCCCACAGAAAAACGAACAGACGGAGAAGGAGGTGAACGTAACAGCCAAACAGTCATACGACTCCATCTTGTTGTTGACGCTGACACGACCGGAAACAGATAGCTACTACGCTTTTTCGAGGGAGTTGAACAGAAGAGCCAAGTTTCATAGTAACATCAATAATAATAATAATAATATGACTGAGAAAAAGCAGTACTTTTCTGAAGAAGAGGTGAGTTGGATAGAAGATGATAATCATTATCATTATTATTATTAGTGCTATTATATTTATAATCGATATTTTTTACCATCATATGTTTTTTCATTTATTCACCATCATCTCCACCACCACAACCCTCATCATCATCATCATCATCATCATCATCATCATCATCATCATCATCATCATCATCATCATCACTATCATGAACAGCAGCAGAAACAGCATCACCATCATCATCATCATCATCATCATCATCATCATCATCATCATCATCATCATCATCATCATCATCATGATGATCATCATCATCATCAGCATCATCATCATCTTCATCATTTTGTTATTCTAGCAATTATAATTAGCCCCATCCCACCCAATTAGCTTGAATTTATGAGCTTGGTAAAACCACAAAAATGCGCTTTATAGATGTTAAGTATACTTTCAGAGCCTTGAAGACCATGGAGCCAAAGCTTATCCCG
>NC_088374.1:13413095-13420595 GCF_034508935.2 Berghia stephanieae
CTCGTCATCAAAGTTATCATCATTATCATTATCACCATCAACACCATCATCACCGCCACCACCCCTAGGCTACACTCATCACCACCATCACCATCACAATCTATACAACTAAATTATTCAAACCACTATCACCACCGCAATGATCATTTTACTTATTCATATTTTCCAAAGATAAATCCTTGTAACGTTCTGAATGTCTGATGATATCTTTCCGATTTACCGGCACGCGTTCTGATTAACCAGTAGAAATTATAAAGCAAAACTTTGCCATCGTCAGATCTTTCCAATTAAGCGACTGATCCGATAAAGCGATGTTCCAAATACCAACTTCAACTGAACTAATATTAATAAATAATATGAAATTGAAGCTTGCAATTTTATTCAATTTTATTACCAAAAAACCCCAGATCAAATGAACGTTTCGGGTTTCCCCTTTATAAAAAAAAAGGATGAATGAAACACTACAGATGAATGAAATAATGTGGTATTGGCGTAATTAAGATGAATTTGCATTACCCATGTACTAATATTATAACATCTTTACTCTCTCCGTCCCACACCCTTATACCCCCACACCCCTACACTCCCACACCCCCACACCCTCATACTCCCACACCCCCACACACCCTAACACCCCCACACCCCCACACCCTCATACTCCCACACCACCCCCACCCCCACACACCCCACACCCCAATCCCAATCTTCCCCATACCACCCACCAGGGCTCACTCGCCGCCATAAAATCCATCCAGAAAACCAGTCTCACCATAACAAAACCAATATTACTGGACATCAAAAAGGTAAGAGTACGCTATGTGGTCTCGTGGTATGACACTCGCTTTCGGATCGGTAGGTCCTGGGTTCGAACCTTTCTCGGCTCATAGTTGAGTCCTTGGAGTTCACCATAACAAAACCAATATTACTGGACATCAAAAATGTAGCAGTACGCCTATGTGGTCTAGTGGTATGACGCTCGCTTTCGGATCGGTAGCTCCTGGGTTCGAACCTCGCTCGGCTCATAGTTGGGTCCTTGGAAAAGACTCTTTAATCACATTCTCTCACCGTACTCATGTGTAAAATGAGTACATGGTCGTTAACAGCGTTGTCTTTCTTTGTCCGGAAAAAAATTACAATATCGCCTAACAGGCGTCATGTCTCGTCCTACATGTTAAGTGTTGCTGTTGGCTAGGGACCCCTTGTAAAGCGCTTTGAGCACGTTTAGTGGATATTGCTCTATATAAAAGCTCAAGTTAAGAGTAAAAATAAACAGAGCCCGCATGGAGCGCAATATCCAATAGGGCAGCGTAGCTTAGCGTTACAGTCTTTGCTTCCTCCCCGAAAGGTACAGAGTTCGATCAACTGCCTCTGTGTTGTGTGGGCTTGAGCAAGTCACCACCTCGCCCTAGCTCAATTTGCGGCGCTGCACTGCGGCTGCCGCCTGGATTATTCCTTTGGAATAATTCCTAGAGACAAACTTCCCCTATGGGATGAATAAAGGAAATTTTATTATTTATTTATTCATTTATTTTTAATAATAACGATAAGTATTGGAAAGTAAGCTTCAATTTATCAAACGAGGACAGATACTGTGGACGTTTCGGGTTTCCATTTTATCAACAAATCAAGATGTATGAAATGTTTTGTTGGTACAGGGGAAACCCAAAACGTCCAGAGTATCTGTCTTCGCTTAACCCTCTCCTTACCAACTATAGGAAAATCAACCAACGATTTTCTAATTCAAATTTCTCTTGTACAACATAAAATTTAAAGAAAATGAACAGTGTGTTGTAGAGCATGTTTTGCTAAAGAATTAATGTATTGCTAGAACTTACTGCTATTGTGTTTGAGTGATAAAAGATATATTTTTGTGTTAGTTGAGTGTGAAGTTTTGGGAAAATCCTGAAAATGGCTGGTAAAGAGTAGAGAGTTAATAAATTGAAGCTTACATTCCTATACTTATCGTTATTTTTTTCCTTCGAGCTTGAAGTAGCAAGATTTCAAATATCCAATAAATGTTAATGGTGATTCTCGAAGCTCTAATAAAGTAATAACAGTGTGAAATTGAATGTAAGCTTCAATTTGATATACGGAAACAGATAAAATGGACGTTTCGGGTTTCCCCTTTATCAACAAAACAGGATGAATGAAACACTACAGACGAATGAGATAATATGGTAGTGGCGTTTATACATCTTAACAACCTAAATCAACATTAATGTATTGAACATCTTGCTTGCTCTCACAGGAAAGATAGAAGGTAAAATGAGTAAAGTTAGACAAAGAAAGACATTTGAATAGTTTGAACAGCTGGATGACAAAGAGAAGAGTGGTATTGGTTGTTGTTTTTTTTTATCAGAGTGATGAATGGCGTACCATGATCAACGATATCTGTCACAGACTTGGAACTTATATCGAATCCTCTCAAATCATTCCATGTGTCATAATATCGATTCCTAGATCAGATCGTAAAATTAATCGGATTCTATATCGATTAAATGATAAATCAAATTCTATTAGATCATATCATTTTTCATATCGATTCCTACAGATGAAAGATGTCCACAACGATCATATAGTAAGATTGTATATCGATCATATTATAAAATATCGAATCATATCATTTGTCATATCGATTCCCACAGATAAAAGATGCCCACAACGATCATATTATAAAATTGTATATCGATCATAATATAATATATCGAATCATATCATTTCTCATATCGATTCCCACAGATGAAAGATATCCACAACGATCATATCGTAAGATTCGTCGGATTGTGTATCGATACACCCAATGCCTGTATTCTCACCGAGTATTGCCAACGAGGATCACTACAGGTAATTGTACTCAATAGTCTGATGTCACGTCCGCCCGGCAACCAGCAGCTTGGTTCTGAATAAAGAAAATCGGTATTTTTTATTCTTCATGCTGGCTAGATTTTTTTTCACACGTCATGTGGTCAGAATGTATAAAAGTCAAAACATGATCAGATTTATAATGTTTTTTTCTCCTCTGGATAGACTTTTATGCTCGTCGGAGAAGTATTTCATAAAGGCGTTAGCCATTATTCCGATAATTTAGAACCAGTTACTTAGTTACTATGCGTCATTACGAGGGAAGTGACGTCATGACTGTTGAAACCTATTTTGAAAAAAATAATAATGGGGGGGGGGGGGGGTCCTTCAGAGCCATAACATTCTGTCTTGTGGAGGCCTTCCGCAAGCTCCTACATCCCCGGTATTTTAAAAAAATGATGTTCTTGTAGCGGGTTTGGGAAGGGGGAAACTTTAAAAAAAAAAAGTTAGGCGATATTGCAAATTTATTTTTATCCGGACAGAGACAACGCTGTTAACGGCCAGGTACTCGTTTTACACCTGAGTACGGTGAGAGAATGTGAGTAAAGTGTCTTCTCCAAGGACTCAACTATGCGCCGAGCGAGGCTCGAACCTAGGACCTTCCGATCCGAAAGCGAGTGTCATACCACAAGCAACAGACTAATAGCGTGGCATTCGTAATGTTATGGCCTGATACTGATCAAAAAATGACGTCAAAATGCCAGTCTTTTGCCACAAAAGAAAACAAATCGTGAGTTGTATTCAATAGTTCAGCCAATGAAATAACTCGTTTCCATGAGTACTACTAACGACAACTCACTAGACGGTACAAAAACCAAATAATGACGTCAAACTGCCAGTCCTTTTGGATTTCAGTATCAGGCTATAGATAGAATGCGCTTGGCCTAGGAGTTCACAACATTGCCATCCGGATGTATAACGGACCAACACACAAACTCTGTGTAACCATGAGCTTTTATAGTCTAGTTAATAAAGTTTAGTGAGAACAACTCACAAACGCGGATGGCAAAAACAATAACAAAGGCCTGCGTGACGTCATCTGCATACTATCTATAACATAACGATGGCTACGCTAATAGCCGCATAGCGTGAAGCAAACATCATTTTTTTCTTTCTTTATATTCAATCAGGATGTCCTTGAGAACGAAGAAATCAACCTGGACTGGATGTTCCGTTACTCTATCATTCAAGACATCGTACGGGTAAGGGGAAACATGAGCTTTTATTTAGAGCAATATCCACTAAATGTGCTCAGAGCGCTTTACAAAGGGTCCCTGACCAACAGCACAGGTTTTAGAGGAAAGAGAGGAAGAGAGAGAGAGAGAGAGAGAGAGAGAGAGAGAGAGAGAGAGAGAGAGAGAGAGAGAGAATAAGTCGGAGTGAAATATCTGAAATGTTACAGTTATCATTTAACGTTATAACAAGTGTAACTAAATGACAAATTGCCATATTTATGGACAATAAAGATCTATTATTATTATTATTATTATTATTATTATTATTATTATTATTATTATATTATTATTATTATTATTATATTATTATTATTATTATCATTATTGTTATTATTATTATTATTATTATTATTATTATTATTATTATTATTATTATTATTATTATTATTATATTATTATTATTAATATTAATATTAATATTAATATTATATTATTATTATTATTATTATTATTATTATTATTATTATTATTATTATTATTATTATTATTATTATTATTATTATTACCGCTCGCTCTACCGCTTAATGAATGGTAACTAGTCACCCATTTGGCGAAAACAATAACAATGATCAGAGACAGGTCGAATTCATTCACGTTATTGTTTATAAACAACCAACTATGTTTGTCCGAGCACGTGTGAAGGTGTGCCGCAAAATCCAAGTTTTGATTAGTCAAAAATCTACTGGTTAATTTCTCTCACTTCATTGGGGGTCACGATAACTCAGTAGAGCGCTTGCTTCAAGCGCAAAGGGACCGATTTCAATTTACCAGTAGATTTTTGACCAATCAAAAGATGGAATTTGTGACACACCTTCGGACAAATATACTTGGTTGTTTATAAACAATAACGTGAATGATACCAACCTCTCTCATTGTTTTTATACCGCCAAATGGGTGACTAGTTATCAGACGATTTTCTCGATCACTTTATAAACATTTAGATTCACACATAGTTTTCTGTGCTGGTTCTTTTGATCAAGCGGTAGAACAGTGAGTATTTTACTTAGACACTAAGACACCGATAGTAAATTCTGTGTAGTTTGCTATGTCAACCAATCACTGCCATTGTTTACGCTATGACAACTGTCCGAAAGTCGTGGTAATCTTAGTGTCTATTCTGAGCGAAGTCCAGTTTTTTTTCCTGACCCCCCCTGTCCACCCAGCAGTGATTTTGGTAACTGGGACTGTTAGATCTAGAAAAAAAATAGTACTTTGCACTAGACTAGCGTCCTATCCAAGGGTAATGAAAATGTTGCTGCTTGAAGTTTGAAGAAAAAAATAAAGATAAGTATTGAATTGTAAGCTTCAAGTTATTAGACGAAGACAGATAATGTGGACGTTTCGGATTTCCCCTTAATCAACAAAACACGACGAATGAAACACTAAGAATGAATGAGATATATGTGACACAAAAAAAAACATAATAAATTGAAGCTTACAGTTCAATATTCAAGGGTAGCAAGCTTTTGCTATTGCCCGTTCCACGCATTAGACACCGGGATCAACTCCGGCTCAGTGAGCCTTATGGCTCTGAAGGACTGTTCAGTTTGAAAGATTTATGTGTTGATTTATCATTTTATCATTGCAGGGAATGGCTAGTTTACACAACAGTGAGATCCGTAGTCATGGCAACCTGAAGAGTTCCAATTGCGTCATTGACAGCAGATTTGTTGTCAAGGTAACTACTATACATTGGGTCTGGTTATTTGAACCTCATTGGGTTGTCGCTTTTTTATTTAAGTTGTTTTTTGTTTTTGTTTTTTTTTTGTTTGTTTGTTTTTTATTCGTTGTTGATTTTTTTTCTTTCTGTTTGTTTTTTTTTCTTTTTGGGTGTTACTATTCTATTTTTTTTTGTAGTTTTATTCTTTCTTTTGTTTTGGTGTTTGTTCTTTATTTTCGGGTTTATTTTGTTACTATATTGGGGGGAGGGGGGAGTGGGTTGTTTTTTTTTTGTTTTTAAAAATTTCTTTGGATTTCTTTGAGTTTAAATTTTGAATGTTACTCCCCGTTTCACGCTATTAAAACCGGAAGTAACTCAGGCTTCAATGGTCTACTGGCATGGAATGACTTCTTTCATTTTCTATTATTTAATATAACAAGAAATAAAGTGAGAAAGGAAAGTGCCAAAAGACAACAGAGAATAAAAACTTCGTGGCGGCGATGGGGGCCTCGAACCCGCGACCTTACTGGCACGACAACTCCGCCTGGCCGGGGAGATTGTGGCTCCACCGTATGAGCTATCTACGACTCCCCAAAAAGTCGCTTCAAACCTGAGTCTATCTAGAGCCATTCTCACCCAACTTCTTGAGGTCACGGGTTCAACACACACAAACTCCGCGAAGTTAGTTGGCCAGCATTTAAGCTTTATAGCCAATATTCTCAACACAAACATGTAACATAGAAACGATTGAGATATTGAGTATGCTCCGGTATTTGGGGTGAATTTTAATTCAGAAAAGTGAGTGAAGCAGGCACTTAAGTTGATAATAACAGGAAATGAAGTGAGTAGGAAAGTGCCAGAAGACAATAGAGAAGAAAAACTTCTAATCATTCATATATTTGTCCACAGATCACAGACTTCGGGCTGCCGTATTTTAGGGAAAAAGAGGAGGAAATCGCCAACAACGAATATGCATGTTACAGAAGTAAGATACTGGGTGGGGTTCCTGACTTCCCATAGTGGACATGGCGGTACTTACTGAGTCTTCTATCCCCCTAAATCTGTTTTTCAACTTCCTTTCTGTCTTTGTCTTGGAATGAGATTACTTGATTTTATCAGAAACCCTGGCTGAGAGGGAAACAGTCAAATGTATTGTTAGTTAGTTTTGGGAGATGGTGTTTTTTTCCCCCTTGTAAATCATCTCTCTGTTATGCACTGTATTATATTTTGTTTACATATTATATATGATTTGTTAAAAAATGGATTGTATCCCTCTTAGTGGGGACATGTGCTTGTGTCCGGATGAGAATTTTAGGTGATCTCAAACTAAGTACAATGATAGTGTGCTTTTGAAGCCTACATCTGTTTCCTATTTGAAGCAATTTCCCCTTGTATTACTTTTCTTGTGTGCTTTTAGTTGTGAATTTAGAATTTTTTTTACTATCCCATTTTCTTTCTTTTTACTGGCTCTGATACGACCTTAATGTATTGCAAGCGCCATAAAACCCTTAACCCTCTCCTTACCACGTTATTGGAAAATCGTCACATTTGTTACGATGCAACCGTCAGTTTTCTCACCCAGATTTCATTTCTTTTTGCTATATCTATAAAAACTTGACATTCTGTAACAGAGCACATGTCGTCGAACAATATTACGTATAGAATGTGCTTGCTGCTTTTCTGTTTAAGTAAGATATGTCTGTTTTTGTGTTGGGCGTGTGTGAAGTTTTTGGGGAAAATTCT
>NC_088374.1:13425595-13438095 GCF_034508935.2 Berghia stephanieae
TTCTATGTTACCAAAGTAAGTAATGAATGAATCGTGCCAACGAAGATGACGTCGCTCGTGTCTTTGTTATTGTATTTTGCCATCCATGTTTATGAGTAAGGCTCACTAAACTGTATTAACCAGACTATAAACGTTCAAGGTTACACATAGTTTTGTGTGTTGGTCCATTATACTTCCGGATGGCAATGGTGTGAGCTTCTTAGCCAAGTGCATACTATCTATATATACTGCGCTGTCTCTATGGACGCTTGCCGTGTGTTACTTAGAGCGCAGTCATCTTTAACTTAGAAATAGTATGCGCTTAGCTAAGAAGCTCAAAACATTGCCATCCGGAAATATAACGGACAAACACACAAAACTCTGTGTGACCATGCAGTTTTATATATAGTCTGGATAATACAGTTAAGTGAGAATTACTCATAAACGTGGATGGTAAAAAGACCCGAGTGATGTCAACTTCCTTCTATTTATAGCCTGACACAAGGACCCACAAAGACATATATTTTGACGTCATTTTTAGGTTTTTGCAGCGTCTAGTGAGTTGTCGTTAGTAGTGCTCAAGGAAACAAGTGATCCCATTGGTTGAACTAGTGAATACAACGCACAATTTGTTATATTTTGTGGCCAAAGATGTCTTTGTGACTTTATTTTTTGGCCAGTGTCAGGCTATAAGTTAACGATGGCTACGCTTAGGGTGTGTCGGTCCGTTCCTAGTATCCAGTTAGTGATGCCATTCATCTCTGTTCCGTGCAAGTGTTCTTAGCTTTTGAATGTCGTCATGTGTGTTAAGATGATGAGGCAATTGGATGTTTCCTTGTGTTGTTGAAATACGTTCTTCGGTTGTTGTTTCTAAATATATTTGATCATTTTTTGAGATCTTGATTCAATGTTGTTGGAATGACGTTGGTGTAGGTTCTCTGTATTTGGCTCCAAAGTACGTAATGATGAGATACACAGAGTATAGATAGTATAGATAGTATGCGCTTGGCTAAGAAGCTCATAACATTAGAAAGTATAACGGACAAACACACAAAACTGTGTGTATCCATGAACGCTTATAGTCAGATTAATACAGTTCAGTGAGCATTACTCATAAACGCGGATGGCAAAAAAACAATAACAAAGACCTGATAGACGTCATCTTCGAACCATCTATAGAGTTTCTGGGTGGGGTTCTTGACCTACTTAAGTGGGCAGGGAGGCACTTACTGTGTCTTCTTTCCCCCTATTTATCTGGTTTCCAATATGCTTTCTGTCTTTGTCTTGGTTTTATCAGGCCCTGGCCGCATACCCGAAATACCTGTCAAATGTATAGCTATAGTTTTGGAGGTTGATATTTATTATCTTGTAAATCATCTCTCTGTTATGCACCATATTGTTTTGTTTGCATATTATATATGCTTTGTAAACATTTGAGCGTATCCCTTTTAGATGGGTCCTGTGCTCTGTGTCTGGATAAGCCTTTTAGGTGATCTCAAACAGTAGTTTGATAGTGTGCTCTTGGACTCTACATCTGTTTCCTATTTGAACAAATTCCCCTTTGTCTTACATTTTCTTATGTGCTTTAAATGTAAATTCTAGGACTTTTTACTATCCCAATTTCTTCCTTTTTACCGGAGCTGATATGACCATAATGCGTTGCAAGCGCCGTAAAACCCTTAAAAACAAAAACAAACAATAGAGAAGTTTCCAGATGAAAACAAATAATAGCGATACGTAATGGAATGAAAGCTTCAATTATGTTGAACGAAGACAGATAAGGTGGACGTTTCGGGGTTTCCCTTTATCAACAAAACACGATGAATGAAAGAAAAAAAATAAAAGATAGATGAAAGGAGAGAATAAAGATATCACGGCGTCAAAGAGCAAAACTCTAGATCCAATTGATACGACACCCATGAGCTTTGTGTTTTATATCAAACTCACCTTCGGATCTGGACGTTCTTGGTTCGAGTCTCGCTCTGGGTGACGCAAAATTGATTATTGGAAAGAGACTTCACTCACATTCCCTCACCATACTCGGCTATAAAATGAGTACCTGGAGGTAAAAGAGTTGTCTCAATCCAAAAAAAAATAAAAAAAATAAAAGTATAAAAATGTTTTACTTGCGCTGTGTCTCTTGATAGACACGAAGCGTTGCTGTTAGTTTGAGACCCCTTTATAAAACGATTTGAGCACATAAGTTTAATGGATTCTTCGATGTATAATTAAGATTTTTTTCGGGGGGGGGGGGGCAGTCATTCATCCATCTAGTCATGAATTCATTCATTTATCTATTTATCGTGCATCCGTACATTTCATCCATAATTAATTAATTAATTTATTTATTTATTTATTTATTTATTTATTTATTTATTTATTTATTTATTTTTTATTTATTCATTCATTCCTTTTATTCTATTAATCAATAAATCATTTATTTATCATTCATTCATTCATTCATTCAATCACTCAATAAAGCTGTATTCATCCATTTATTTCTTTCTTAATTCATCGATAATTTATATATTTATAATTCATTCATTCATTCAATAAATCAATCAATCATTTATTATTCGTTTATCTGTGTTTTTATTCATACTGCACATTAACAGATCTGTAGCTGAACAGCTTATACAAGGTGAATCTGTGAAGGCCGAAAGTTTTGACTGTGTTACCATCTTCTTTAGTGATATAGTCGGGTTTACAGCCATGTCTGCTGTGTCGTCACCTATGCAGGTATTGATGATGTTGATGATGATGATGATGATGATGATGATGATGGTGATGATGATGATGGTGATGGTGGTGATAAGAAATGATGATGATGATGATGATGATGATGATCATGAGAATGATGATGGTGATGATGATGATGATGGTGATGACGGTGGTGGTGATGATGATGATGATGATGATGATGATGATGATGATGATGATGATGATGATGATGATGATGATGATGATGATGATCATGAGAACGATGATGGTGATGATGATGATGATGATGATGGTGATGACGGTGGTGGTGATGATGATGGTGATGACGGTGGTGGTGATGATGATGGTGATGATGATGATGATGATGAAGATGATGATGATGATGATGATGATGATGGTGATGACGGTGGTGGTGATGATGATGATGATGATGATGATGATGATGATGATGATGATGATGATGATGATGATGATGATGATGATAGAGGAAATTCATTCAGAGTTGGTAATCGTTTATGAGCTTCAGGCATTTAACTTTCTGGTGTAAATGATTTCAACAAGGTCGATCTGACATGCAGGATAAGCCACGTGCAGGAAGGTCTCAGTCTTCCCATTCACACGAGAACATTCGACATGTTGAAAATCTGATTCCTGGGTTAGGTTCCTGACCTCCCATAGTGGCAGGGAGGTACATACGGTGTCTTCTATCCCCCTATATCTGTTTTCCAACATGCTTTCTGTCTTTGTCTTGGAATGAGATTACTTGGTTTTGTCCTGGCCCTGACCGGATACCCTTGGTGAGAGGGGAAACAGTCAAATGCATAGGTAGTTTTGGGAGATGATATATTTTTCCTTGTATATCATAACTCTGTTATGCAATATATTATGTTTTATTTAATGTATTATATATGATTTGTAAACAGTTGAGTGTATTCCTATTAGTTGAGACTTGTGCTTGTGCCTGGATGAGACTTTTAGGTGATCTCAAACTTAGTACACTGATAGTGTGCCCTTGTGAACAAATTCTCCTTTATTTTACCTTTTCTTGGATGCTTTACTTGTAATTCTAGAACTTTTTACTATCCCATTTTCTTCCTTTTTACTGGCGCTGATATGATCTTAATGTGTTGCAAGCGCCGTAAAACCCTCAAAAACAAAACAAAAACAAAATATTATTCGGGAGGACAGGCGGTTTGTAGTTCGAGAACTATGCTTTCGACTTAGAATTTTCAAATCCGCTGTTCATGGAATAATCGAACATTTAGATGCACGCAGTCTTTCTAATCTGTTTTAACTGACGTGCACTTATTTGCAGGTCTGATAACCTAATTCCTGATGGGCTCATTGTTGTAATGGAATTCTCAAAAATGAACGCAAAATATATAAAATCTTGTCTCCTATAAGTGACTTCACTCGGCTATTTGTCATTCTTTTTTAGACTACCACAGGGTGATTATTTCTCACTACATTTTAATATAATAATAATAATAATAATAATAATAATAATAATAATAATAATAATAATAATAATAATAATAATAATAATAATAATATAATGATAATGATAATGATAACGTAATAATAATAATAATAATAATAATAATAATAATAATAATAATAATAATAATAATAATAATAATAATAATAATAATAATAATAATAATTACGACAACGTTAAACTAGGCCCATAAGTAGGTTCGGATGTCAGACCTGTATAGATGTACATGTCGGTTGTAACGGTTCAAGATTTTACTATATCATCCATCCTCTTGACAAATGTCTTACAGGTGGTGGCCCTTCTCAATGACCTGTACACGACATTTGATTCCATTTTGGAGCACTACGACGTCTATAAGGTAAGGCTTCAAGAGAGAGAGAGAGAGAGAGAGAGAGAGAGAGAGAGAGAGAGGAGAGGGAGAGAAAGAGATAAAGAGAGAGAGAGAGAGAGAGAGAGAGAGGAGGGGGAGGGAGGGAGATGAAACTAAATCTTAATGATATATGTTTTGAGCATGATAAAATCATAAATATGCGTATCTTGACTAAATTTATTGAATTTGGGGAGAATTATCACACATTTGAAAACAAAGAATTCAAATGACACCAACTTCATCTTGTCTCCTATAGAATGAATTAAGTTGTTGATGATGATGATGGCAGTCATAATAATAATCATAAATACACCCTTCTACGTGCCGTCGCCTAACCAGTCCATGAAGGAATATAGACAATCCATTAAACAATCGTCTGATATCAATAGGAATCACCCATGCTGTCCAAAGTGCGCAAATTCGGGGTTAATAATCTAGCCAAAGGCAAAAAACAAAACAAAAAACAACAAAAAAAAACAAAAAAAAAAAAACACAGAAAACAAAAAAAAAAAAAAAAAAAAAAAACACGAACATTCTTAAAACGGCGCTCGAACTCGGGGCCATTGCAATGCCTTAACCACTCGGCCACCCCCCCCCCCCCTACCAAATCTCTTAGACATTTATTATGTTACACATAGATTTGTGTGTTGGTTACTATTGTTTTGGTTGGTAGAACTGGTGAGCATTTTACTTAGCTGTATAACATCAATTTTATCATAGGTTGAGACGATTGGAGATGCTTACATGGTAGCTTCCGGTCTTCCCTTGAGGAATGGCAACGCGCATGCGCCTGAGATAGCCCGGATGTCCTTGGCCTTGCTAGAAGCGGTCAAAACGTTCAAAATCCGACACAGACCGAACGAAAGCATAAAACTAAGAATTGGAATTCATTCAGGTGAGTCGAATAAATAGGTATATTAATACATAAGTAATTAAACAAATAATTAAATATGCGCTAGATAATTCGTGCGTCTATGTGGTCTAGTGGCATGACACTCGCTTTCGGACCGGAAGGTCCTGGGTCCGATCCTCGCTCGGTGCATAGTTGAGCACGTGAAAAAGGCTCTTTACTCACTTTCTGTCACCGTACTCAGATGTAAAATGAATATCTGGCCGTTAACAGCGTTGGCTATGTCCGAAAAAAAATTGTAATATCGCCTAATAGGCGTCATGTCCCGTCCTACATGTTAAATGTTGCTGTTGGCCAGGGACCACTTGTAAAACGCTTTTAGCACGTTCAGTGGATATTGCGCTATATTGTATAAATGCTCTATTAAAAAAAATATGCTCTATATTTCTTTCTTTGTTACTATCAGGTTCAGTGTGTGCTGGTGTGGTTGGTTTGAAAATGCCTCGCTATTGTTTATTTGGGGACACTGTGAACACAGCATCCAGGATGGAGACCAATGGGCAGCGTGAGTATAAAATTGTTACAGAAGCAAAGACGGACAAATCAAATCCTGGTTTTTTTATAAGCTTGGGCGACTGATCAGTTTCTGCAATGACAGAATTTATGAAGAACAACAGTCAAACTGAAAGAACTCTGCTGACCCGATGACGTCTTCGCCAGGAGAAGAGCTAAAGAAGCGGATATACAGAGAAGTGATAAGACATGGAACGAGATAAAAAAAGAATTAGTTAGCTCAAGATAGAAAGGGGTGGAAACTATTTGTCTGTGGCTTGTACCCTGCCCCAGGATGAAAAAGGCAATGATGATGATGATGACAACAATATTCAAACAAGCCCAATATTATGTTCAGTTATCTGACCTGCAAATAGCAACAGACAAAGAAGTATAAAATTGTTACAGAAGCACAGACGGACAAATCAAATCCTTTTGTTTTTTAGCTTGGGCGACTGAAGAGTATCTGCAATGACCGACTTTATGAAGGACAACAGACAAAGTCGAAAGGATTCTGCTGCCCCGATGACGTCTTTGCCAAGAGAGGAGATAAAGAAGCTGAGATATAGAACGAGATTAAAAAAATAGTTAGCTCAAGATAGAGAGGGATGGAAACTGTTTGTATGTGACCTATGCCCTGACCCAGGGTGAAAAAGCCAATGACGAGGCGGTGACCTTCCGATCCGAAAGCGAGTGTCAAACCACAAGACCACATAAGCTTAACTTATTAATTTTGTGCGGCTATGTGGTCTTGTGGTATGACACTCGCTTTCGGATCGGAAGGTCCTGGGTTCGAGCCTCGCTCGGCGCATAGTTGAGTCCTTGGAGAAGGCTCTTTACTCACATTCTCTCACCGTAATCAGGTGTAAAATGAGTACCTGGCCGTTAACAGCGTTATCTCTGTCCAAAAAAATTATAACATCGCCTAACAGGCGTCATGTCCCGTCCTAAATGTTAAATGTTGCTGTTGGCCAGGGACCCCTTGTAAAGCGCTTTGAGCACGTTTAGTGGATATTGCGCTATATAAAAGCTCAAGTTTTTTTTTCTTTTGTTTTTGTTTTTTTTATAGGGGGTCCCGATAGCTCAGTTGGTAGATCACTCGCTTTACACACAAAGCTACCGAAATGTATCCCGGATGAAGTTGAGATTTTTTTTCTCTGACTTTCATGTCCACCAAACAGTGATTGAGTATCTGGGTCTGTTCGATATGGTGGAGAGTGTTTTGCGATAGTCTAGCATCCTATCCAGACGGTAGCAAACAATTGCAATTTTCCGTTTCACACTATAGAAAACGGGATAAACTTCGGATGGATCCACGAGCCCAATGGCTCTGAAGGACTACTTTCTTTTTTTTTTTAGTAATCAATATGAATTCTGAGTGGCGTCTTTAGACCTCCGATAGTGGGTGAAGACCACACTTTTTCAGTGTCTTTTATCCCCCTATATCTGTTTCTTTTTTGTTTTTGTTTTTTGTTTTTTTGGTTCTTGTTTGTTTTGTTTTGTTTCTTTGTTTTTTTGGGAGTGGGGGGGGGGTTGGGTTTTTTTGGGTTTTTTTTTTTTTTTTGCTTATATTGCTTTGCCTTTGTCTTGGAATGATATACCTTTGTTTTGTCCTGATCCTGTATGCGAGGGGAATATAGTATTAGTTTTATAATTATTGTTATCATCACCATCTTCATCATTATTATCATCTTCATCATCATCATCATCACCATCATCATCGTCGTCGTCGTTGTCATCAATACAATCATCATCATCATCGTCGTCAATACCATCATCATCATCATCATCATCATCATCATCATCATCATCGTCATCAATACCATCATCATCATCATCATCATCATCATCATCATCATCATCATCATCATCATCATCATCATCGTCATCAGTACCATCATCATCATCATCATCATCATCATCATCATCATCATCATCATCATCATCATCATCATCCTCTTCCTCCTCGTCATAATCATCATCATCATCATCATCATCATCATCATCATCATCGTCGTCGTCGTCGTCGTCGTCGTCGTCGTCATCATTATCATCATCATCATCATCATCGCACATGCCAAACGTTCATTCTATAACTATAACTTGCCAATGCCTTCTGTCCTAGCCTTAAAGATTCACGTAAGTCCAGACACAAAGAAAGTTCTGGATCTCTATGGAACGTTTGTATTGGAGTTACGAGGAGCTGTCGAAATGAAGGTAAAGCTGTATAGATAGTATGCCCTTGGCTAAGAAGCTCACAGCATTGCCATCCGGAAGCATAACGGACCAGCACACAAGACTATGTGTAACTTTAAACGTTTATAGTCTGGTTAATACCGTTTAGTGAGAATTAATCATAAACGCGGATGACAAAATCTTATCTTATCTTATCTTATCTGATCTTATCTTATCTTATCTTACTAAAGGCTTAATAGGAATTATCCTTTAAATGCCTTATGCAATAGTTTATAATTACAGAATCTTATTCTAGCTTGCATTGTGTCATTCACAGACAGTTTTACACAACTTTGAATGTCAGGAAAAATGTATCAATACGGCAATGTAAAATCGAAAAATACTATCATAGAATACTGCTGGTAATTGAATGCTGGTCATGATCGAATGAATCATAAATGTACAAAGTTCATAGTACAATGAAATATTAATGACAAAAATAATCATGAAAGCAACAACGATAATAATCATACATAAGTCTCTGATTTTACATTGTTTCAGATGTCATGCATTTTACTTGTCAACATTTACAAACCGGTCTACAAATTCATGAAATTAATGGAAACAATTGTATCCACATGACAAGTTAAAGTCGAAAAGATAAATAAATAAATGGATAAATAACTAAAGAAACAAACAAACAAATAAATGAATATTTCGTTCTATCTATATAATGAATGAGGCTGAAGTCAGTCGGCTCGTTATTGTTGTTTATAGATAGCATTTTAACCCTCTCATTACCATCCACAGCAGAATCGTCACATTTGTTACGACACAATATACTTTTTTTTTACTCATATTTATTTTGTACATCACAAACTTTGAAGAATAATCTTTGTTTAATCAATAAGAACATAAAGTTGTTTTGAAGAGAGCTTGTTTGAGTTTTAAAAAATAAATTTTTCCCCTGGGTAAGCCTGCCATTTTGGGGAAAATACTGAAAATGATTGGTAAGGAAAGAGTTAACGATTAATTCTCACTAAATTATGTCAATCAGACTATAAATGTTTAAGGTTACACTATTTTGTGTGTTGGTATCTTTGATTTGGCTGGCAGATGTTGTGAGTATTTTACTTTCACGCATAGCATCAAAATAAAATGAATGAGGTTGACGACACGCGGCTTTTTTCTGTTGTTGTTTTTCTTAAAGACCACTAGTTGAGTGATTAGTTCTCACTAAAGTCCATCTAACAGATTATATTATATTATAAATGTTTAAGAAAAGGGTTACATATTAATATAGATAGTTCGAAGATGACGTCACTTAGGTCTTTGTTATTGTTTTTTGCCATCCACGTTTGTGGGTGCATCTCACTAAACTGTATTAACCAGACTATAAAAATCATGGTTACACATAGTTTTGTGTGTTGGTCCGTTATACTTCCGGATGGCAATATTATGAGCTTCTTAGCCAAGCGCAAACTATCTATCGTGTGCGATTGGCCATGAAAATCACAACATTGCCATCCAGAAGTATAACGGACCAACACACAAAATTATGTGTAACCATGAACGTTTATAGTCTGGATAATACAGTTCGGCGAGAATTACTCAAAAGCATAGATGTCAACAACAAACAAAAAAAAAAGCAACAGTAACATAGACCTGAGCGACGTTATCTTCGCTCTGTCTATCCATAGTTTATGCGTGTTGGTACGTATGCTTTATCTGGCAAGGAGGACTCATGAGTACAGGGAATGAGATTAGTGGAAGAGTGGCTTCCCTTGATTGGACGTCACCGGCTGAGAAGTTATTAGAGAGAGAACGTCAATATGGTTTTGCGCATGCGTCTCTCGTCCTCGCTTCCGGTGAAAGCGGCATGAGACACTTCACCGAAAGCGAGGACGAGAGAGACGCATGCGCAAAACCATGTTGACGCTCTCTCTATAAGGTGACGTCCAATCAAGGGACGCTACTCTTCCGCTAATCTCATTCCCTATTAAAATATGTACTCTCATCATCTGGCAGTCAGGTAACCCGTATGTTAACGTACAAAACTAAGTGTAAATTCGTACGTTTTAGTCTGATTGATTTATTTTGGTGAGAACTAAACACCCAAACTGGCGGTCTAAAATCAACAACAAACAGCCGAGTTGAGTCCTTGGAAAAGGCTCTTTAATCACATTCTCTCACCGTACTCAGGTGTAAAATGAGTACCTGGTCGTTAACAGTATTGTCTCTGTCTGAAAAAATTGTATTATCGCCTAACAGGCGCCATGTCCCGTCCTACATGTTAAGTGTTGCTGTTGTCTAGGGATCCCTTGTAAAACGCTTTGAGTACGTTTAGTGAATATTGCGCTATATAAAAGCTAATCCTTTAAAGCGTTTTTTTTTTCATTATATACAATAATTATTTTTAAATTTTGAGATGAGATGATCTATTCTTGTCAATAATTCTTAACCCTCTCCTTATCAACTATAGATAGTTCGAAGATGACGTCACTCAGCTCATTGTTTTTTGCCATCCGCGTTAATGAGTAATGCTCACTGAACTGTATTAACCTGACTATAAACGTTCATTGATACACACAGATTTGTGTGTTGGTCCGTTATACTTCCGGATGGCAATGTTATGAGCTTCTTCGACAAGCGCATGCTATCTATAGGAAAATCGTCACATTCGTTACAATACAGCCAACATTTGTGTTATTCAAATTTCTTTTGTACATCATCAAATCATCAAGAAAAGGAACAGTAGAGCATGTTTTGCTAAATAAATTATGTATACCCTGGCTGAGAGGGAAACAGTGAAATATATAGTTATTGTTTTGGGAGATTATATTTTTTTAATGTAAATCATCTCTCTGTTACGTATTATTATTATATTTGTTGTTTTGAATTTATAATGTAAAGATTTGAGTGCTTTGCTCCTAGTAGGGACCTGTGCTCGCGTCTGGATGAGACTTAAAGGTTATCTCAAACTAAGTACATTGATCGCATGCTCTTGGAATCTATACCAATTCCCTATTTGTACCATTCCCCTTTGTCTTACCTTTTCTTGGATGCTTTAATTGTAATTCTAGAACTTTTTACTATCCCATATCTTCACTTTTTACTGGCGCCGTAAAACCCTTAAAAACAAAAACGACCCACCAAGACATAATGGCGGTCTCATTTCTCCACAGGGCAAGGGTTCCGTCACAACCTACTGGCTACTGAAAGAAGAAAAATAAAAATAGACAAGGATAAAAATAGAAACCCAACAGAAGGACTCAAACATCATACCAAGTTACTCATCAACGTCACAACACAGGCGTTTTTAGATAAAACCTACAACTCCGGTGTTTGTTAGTTGAAAATTATTTCCCTCGAGTGGAAATATTGCTGCTAATTGGGTATGTTTCCTCCCTCAGCTACTACGCATCTGGCGAAATAACTCAATCTTTGTTGTTTCATATCACTGGAGAGTTCATACAACGAGGTAACATTATACTCTCTGTTACTGCCTTTGCTGAGATCAAATAGTTTTGGCAGGATTCTCTTTTTATTTGATTTTAATTTTTCTTTCTACTCCGCCCAATTGGACTCAGTAGTCTGATGCCACGTCCACCCAGCAACGAGCAGCTTGGTTCTAAACAAAGAGAATCGGTAATTTTTATTCTTCATGCTGGCTAGAACTTTTTGACATGTCATGTGATCAGAATGTATAAAAGTCAATACATGATCAGATTTAAAATGTTTTTCTCCTCTGGATACACTAGTTATGCTCGTCGGAGAAGTATTTCATAAGGGCGTCCGCTATTATTGTTCCGATAGTTTAGAACCAGCTACTAAGTTACTACTTTCCTACTCACTTCATTTCTTGTTATTATGCGTCATTACGAGGGAAGTGACGTCACAACTGTTGAAGCCTATTGGAAGCAAGATGGCAGTGACCATCTCGTGTGTAGTGTACTTTGGGACAAAACTCTCGGTGTAATTTGATAATATACGGATGGACTAAGTAATTGGTCTAGACCGAAATGCGAAGGAGATTTATTGGACGACGCATTTATTCATTATTGTATCTAAAGGAGGAGGGAGCAAGTGGAAGGAATGCTACAAGTTTGGGGACGCCTCGTTACACCGACAATTCCATTCAGGTAAATTTGTTTCATCATTAACTTAATTCGGCTAACCTTGTTTCATTGATATCACAACTCGGCTAACATTGTTTCATTGATATCACAACTCGGCTAACATTGTTTCATTGATATCACAACTCGGCTAACATTGTTTCATTGATATCACAACTCGACTAACCGTGTTTCATTGACAACTTCATTCACAATTCAGTTAGCCCTGTTCTATCGACA
>NC_088374.1:13443095-13458095 GCF_034508935.2 Berghia stephanieae
ACCATCTGTAATAAACATGGCAAAACTATCTCCAGGCCTCTATTTTCTTTTCCGTAAGATGTGCCTAGCTATCCTTTTGTTCTTCCTTGGTCTTACGTTAGCCTCACATTGTGCCAATACTTTTAAAGAATCATCTTTATCTCCTTACTTCCAAGGCAACGTCCTATACACTTCCCGGCCTTGAGAACCTATCCACGTTCCAAGCCAACCGGCTTTTCGTTTAGGCGTAAGAGTGGACAATGGCCCAGCGAACACAATCTCTTTGTGGTCCCTAAATCTAGCGAATTCTTTGTAGAGATCCGATGCACTCCAAACTAGTACTGGCTGCTCAAAGTTGAAACTTGTTTCAACTATCTTGGGGAATTCTTTTATCAGCACGTCAGAATCTAAAGAGGAAAGGCGCATCCAGCAGCCTCGTCAGAGATCACATTTTCTTGCTTCAGATTCACTACTTCATATCTCTCTTGAGTATTAATATCATTGTGTGTGACTTTCGAGACTGTGGAACCTACAGGTCTAATGCCATCATTTATGACACCATGTAATGTATGTCAAATAAATAGGTTCTAAGACATGATTTGTGTTGCAATGGTCGTTTGTCTCTCACGATGGTATGGGGAGAAGTGCCAGTCCTGTGTGAAGTGGCGGGAGAGGGGAGCTAATCCAGTTCCCTGGGAGGGGTTCTTGACCTCCCATAGTGGGCAGGGAGGTACATACTGCATCTTCTATCCCCTTATATCTGTTGTCCAACATGCTTTCTGTCTTTGTCTTGGAATGAGATTACTTGGTTTTGTCCTGGCCCTGGCCAGAGTCCTAGCTGGGAGGGAAACAGTCAAATGCATAGTTATTGTTTTGGGAGATGATATCTTTTTCCTTGTAAATCATCTCTCTGTTATGTATTATTATATTTGTTATATTAAAATGTATAATGTAGGCATTTGAATGTGTTCCTCTTTGTTGGATTTTGTGCTTGTGTCCGGATGAGAATTATAGGTGAGCGGGTGGTTGGATGGGAGCATCACCCTTGAATCATATACCTATGATGTTCGCATGGGTGTACGATCCGATAGTGATGTCGTTTCTTCTTCTCTTTACTAGCCTATCCTGCTTCTTTGGTTTGTGATTGTATTTTTGACAGGGGATATTTTTTTTCCTGTAAATCTTCTGCCTGTTTGTTCTTGGTTATTTATAATTTAGCTTATGATATCTTTAGGTTATGATTTTGATTTACATTTGTACTATTTTTGTTAGATTGCTTGTTTTTTTGTTTCAGCGGTCTCTCATATAACCTCAATTGTGTTGGAAAAGACCTAAAGCAACAAACAAACAAACAAAAAAATTATAGATGATCTCAAACTAAGTACATTGGTGGTATGCTCTTGGAATCAGAAATGTGTAAAACCCTTAAAAACAAAACAAACAACATAATCCAGTTCCTGGTCGGTCTTCGTATTTGTGTTTATTCGCGAGATAACTAATATACATTAATAATTTACATTACAATAATGGTAATGATAATATTTATGATGATAATGATGATAATAGTAATAATAATAATAATAATAATAATAATAATAATAATAATAATAATAATAATAATAATAATAATAATAATAATAATAATAAAATAATAATAATACTAACAATAATAATAATGATAATAATAATAATAATAATAATGATAATAATGATAATAATGATAATAATGATAATAATGATAATAATAATAATAATAATAATAATGATAATAATGATAATAACGATAATAATAATAATAATGATAATAATGATAATAATAATAATAATAATAATAATGATAATAATAATAATAATAATGATAATATAATAATAATAATAATAATAATAATAATAATAATAATAATAATAATAATAATAATAATAATAATAATAATAATAATAATAATAATAATAGTTTCGCGTAGGTTATCATTATCATTGTTCACATGCAATAATCAAAGTATTATGTTGCCGTTTTTGTTGATGTTCATTATTAATATGGATATACTTTGGTGTTTTGTGTCATTTTTGTTCTTTTGTATGTTTATTGTTTATACGGTGTTGATGGTTTTTTTCTCTCATTATTTTGGTTTTGTTTGATATTTTTTGTTTTGATTTTGTTTCGTTTTCTTGTTGCTTTTTTGTTTGTTTTTGTTTCTTTCGGGGTTTTTTTTTTTTATGTTTGCATTTTGTTTTGTTTTGTTTGTTTTAGAATTTGCTTTCTTGTTTTGATCCGTTTGTTGTCTGCTTTGTCTTGGTTTCTTTTTTCTTGTGTGTTGTTTTTTTTTTTAATTTCATTGTTTATTTCGTCTTTTTCCCTTTTCTTCTGTTCTTTTGTTAGTTTTTTTTTTGTTCTTGTCTTTTATGTTTAGGGTTTGTTTTTTGTTTTATTTTGTTTTGTTTTTGTTTTTTTTTTTTTGGGGGGGGGGGGGGGGAGGGATAGATTATGTTTTCGTATTGTTGTTGTTGTTGTAGTTGTTGTTTTGAGGCGTGGGTTGTATCGAATTAATTGTAAACTTGTTGTTTCTTTCATCAAATTACCTTTGTCATCTTTTCAAAGAAAAAATTGTATTAATATCAAATGCTTTGGATCCCGTATCCACCCCCCACCCCCACCCCACCCCTTCCTCAGGTCGTCATCACCCTCCCACCCCTTCCTCTTATAACTGGCATCCAAAAGTATCCATGGATCGAGTGTGGGAAGCCATTCGAAAACTTAGAGAGGAGAATGCAGACTTATTGAGACAGGTTAGTATTCATTCAGGACAGAGAACAGAATTTGGGGGGGGGGGATGCGTTTGTCAATGATTTTGTCCCTTAGTTGTGTCCAAAACATTGAACAACATTATAAGGACAACTAAGACGTAAACAATTATATATATATATATATATATATATATATATATATATATATATATATATATATATATATATATATATATATATATATATATATATAGTAGTGCTCAACTTTTTGATAAAAGGAGCTATTTATAAACATTTCAAGTATGATTATGATTATTTAACTTCTACAACATTGTTTCAAGTCTTCGCTCTCATCAGGAAGTGGAAGTGAAAGTAGATTTTTGTGTTATTCGTATTTTTCTAGATTCGTGTTTATGGATGTTCGCAGTTACATAAAATGTGTTTGTTTCTATGTCTGCATCACATTATTCATTAAACGAATGAGAATACGTACGAAGCCTAAAAAGTGTCCACCAATGAAAGCATTCAGCGCCATTATATCTTGGGCTGGGAATGTAAGCATTACCATTCATTCGGTCTCTATGTCAACATAACGACAAAAGAAAAACAACAAACAATATCAAAATCCACAATAGAATTGTTCAGAACTGTTGCGTATATTTATGGCACAATGAAGCTGTCAAAAAATGAAGTTAGAGAATATGTGTAATCATGTATTATAATAACCTATAATGTGTTTTCCAACCACCACATCATCACCGTCGCTACTACTACAACCACCACCACAATATCATCACTAACACTACTACTACAGCCACCAGCACCACATCATTATCACTACCACTACTACTACACCACCACCAGCACATCATCATCACTACCACCACTACTACAATCACCACAACCACATCGTCATCTTTACCACTACTACCGCAACCACCACCACCATATCATCATCATTACCACTACTACTACAACCACCACCACATCATCATCACTACCTCAACTACTACAACCACCACCACAATATCACTACCACTACTACCACAACCACCAGCACCACATCATTATCACTACCACTACTGCAGCACCACCAGCACATCATCATCACTACCACTACTACTACAACCACCACAACCACATCGTCATCACGACCACTACTACTACAACCACCACCACCATATCATTACCATTACCACTACTACAACCACCACAACCACATCGTCATCACTACCACTACTACTACAACCACCACCACCACATCATCATCACTACCACTACTACTACAACCACCACCACATCATCACCACTATCACTACTACTACAACTACAACCACCACCACATTATCATCACTACCACTACTACTGCAACCACCACCACCATATCATCTTCATTGAAATATTTTTTTTTAAATTGAGCTTTATATAGTGCAATATCTACTAAATGTGCTCAAAGCGCTTTACATGGATTCCCTGGTCGACATTTAACATGTTAGGCGATATTACAATTTTTCGGACAACGACAACTCTGTTAACGGCCAGGTACTCATTTTACACCTGAGTACGGTGAGAGAATGTGTGTAAAGAGCCTTTTTCAAGGACTCAACTATGCGCCGAGCGTGAGGCTCGAACCCAGGACCTTCCGATCCGAAAGCGAGTGTCATACTACTAGACCACATAGCCGCATCATTACCACTACTATTACAACCACCACCACCACATCATCATCACGACCACTACTACTACAACCACCACCACCACCATATCATTACCATTACTACTACAACTACAACCACCACCACATCATCACTACACACATAAACAACAGAAACAATTTAAAAACATGACTATGACACGCAACCACTCACAACGAGGTTATACTATTTATCCTTTTCTCTATAATATAGAACAGGACAAGACAAACAAGAGCTTGACTCTCTCTACACTTCGCATTGATGTTTGTCGTCTGACGAGTTCAACTCTCGGTCGACCTGTCAATATTCCTTTTTGCCTAGGACGTAATCATTAATAGAATGTTGTGTGGTTTTGACCGTGAAGAAAACCTTAAGAAGTCACATTTATATCATTTTAGAGACATCGTTTTGAATAATTTTGAGTTAAACCAGCGATCAGGAAGTTATTTTCTTAGATTTCATGAACGGCCGATCAGCGCTTGTTTACTATAGTAACGCGATTCCCAGCCAATGTCTCAATGGCGGATATTTTTCTCATCGAGGCCGCTGGTTGGTAAGCCAATAAGAGCACCGTACGGTTTCCATTGGGTAAATTCCTTGGTCTGCATGAGGATGTTTTACTTTAACTTACTGGTGAGGGCTAACGCTTGAATATATATATATATATATATATATATATATATATATATATATATATATATATATATATATATATATATATAATCGTGCTTGATACAAATATGGTACGAAAAGTGCTTGATATATATATATATATATATATATATATATAATAATAATGCTGAAAACTTATATAGCGCTATAACTCCGAGACACCAGACTCTAAGCGCTTAAATTACAAATTACTTTGGCTGAAACATACTCATTCACACACACAAGCACACACACATACACACACACATACACACACACACAACACAACACACAACACAAACCAAACCTATCTTGCTTCTCATACCATCTACTAAAATCGAAACAAATATGTTTTAAGGGAACGTTTAAAAATAGACAAAGATTCTTTTTCACGAATGCTCTGCGGTAAGGCGTTCCAAATAGAGGGTCCGAAATGAGAAAAGGATCTCATTCCAGCATTTTTCCGAATTCGAGGGACAACTAGTTTTGTGGAATCACTGGCCGAACGTAAGGGGCGGGGTTTTGAATATCTTTCAATTAGTTCTGAAAGGTAGGAAGGGGCAGTACCTTCAAGACAACGATACACTAAAACACAAGCTTTGAATTTAATTCTTTTCCCAACAGGCAGCCAATGCAGGTCATGAAGTAGAGGTCCGGCAGAGTCGCACCTACGCTTCATGAATACTAGTCTGGCAGCGCTGTTTTGGACAATCTGAAGACGTTTCAGATTGTATTGCGAAACGCCAAACAACAGAGCATTACAATAATCCAATTTCGATAGTACGAGGGACACAACCAGGTGCTTGGTCACATCCTCAGATATGAACCGTCTAATGGAAGCAATCTTTTTTAGTTGGAAAAAGAGAGATCTAACCAAATTATTAACCTGATGCTCCATCGACAGTTCAGAGTCTAAGAATGTGCCAAGGTTTTTCACTTTGTCAACAATTTGAATAGAGGCATCCCCCAACTTCAAGTCTGTTTCACTTTTCCACTTCCTGTTCCCCACATACAGCACCTCCGTCTTATCATCATTCAGTTTCAGTCTGTTCTCATTCATCCATTTCTTAACACTTTGGATACAATTTTTACTATTGGCTGATACTTCTTGTAAATTTCTCGTATTGGAAACGCAGTACAATTGCGTATCATCAGCGTATTGATGGTAAGACAGACCATAACTTCTGATGATTTTAGACAGAGGGCCAACGTACAAAACAAAAAGAACGGGTCCAAGTACTGAACCCTGGGGAACCCCACAATCAAGAAAGATTTCCTCCGATCTATATTCATCCACCGTAATAATCTGTTTACGATTGAACAAATATGACCTAAACCAATCAAGCGCTGCACCAGACACGCCATAAGTAATTTCAAGACGTTTGAGAAGAAGATTGTGATCAATAGTATCAAAAGCAGACGATAGGTCAAGCAAATTCAGCAAGGAACATGAACCATTGTCTATAACAGAGAGGAGATCATTAACAACCCTAACAAGTGCGGTTTCCGTCGAATGATGTTGCCTATAAGCAGACTGAAATTTTTCTTCAAGACAATTATTTTTAAGATGAGACAGTAATTGTTTCAAAACAAGCTTTTCTAAGATCTTAGAGAGAAAAGGAAGATTAGAGACAGGGCGATAGTTTTTTAAGTTCTCTTTATCGAGATCAGGTTTTTTCAAAAGGGGTTTGACATGGGCAACTTTGTAAATGTCTGGTACAGCACCTGACTGCAACGAATTATTAACAATACATGTAAATGGTGTTAAAATTACATCAATGCATTTTTTTAAAATGGCAGTATTTAAGGGTCTAAATCACAACTTTTAGTTGGAGACGACATAATGCAATCACATAAGTCAGCTTCAGTAATCATTGAAAAATGTGTTAACGAATCACCATGAAATGTGTCAAATGTTGTATGGATCGATTCAGACGACAGTTCTTTCCTGATGCTATCCGTTTTTTCTTTAAAATATTGACCAAAGCGAGTTGGTAGATCTGCACGATCGATTAAAGATGGGAGAGCTGGTTGCGTCTGTTGTCCCAGCAGTTCCTTGGTCAAGGCAAAGAATTGTCTCGAACGTCCCACGTTTTTGAGGCTGTCTTCGTAGAATTTCTTTTTGGTCCTGAAATTGACGGCTTTTGCATCATTTCTAGCCACGATGTATCGCTTCTTATCGACAGCATCCCTGGACTTGAGCCATTTTCTTTCTGCCCGCCTCCTGGCTAATCCATTCAATTTTATTTCGGTATTATACCAGGGTGCTTGACGTCTCACTTTTACTGCTCTAGTTGTTAAGGGAGCATGCTTGTCCACCGTACCAACAATTGACTCGTGGAGACCATTCGCATCATGTTTATTTTTAACGTTATGGTCAAGGTCTTGTTTAAAAATGTTCATGTTTATATTCTTCAAATTACGAGATGTTATCATCTTTTTTACTTCGTGCTTCATTGGAAATAAAACGCAAAACACAATTAAATGATGGTCAGAGATTAATTTATCAATATTTGAGACAGGTGAAGAGAGAGAATGTTCAATGTCTGTAATGACATGATCTATTGTGTGGCCATGGTTGTTTGTAGGACCGCTTACAAGTTGGATATAGTTGTTTGTGTCAATAATCTCCCGAAATACTTTCGATTCATTTTTGTTTCCGAAATAATCAATGTTAAAATCACCCATAAAAATATTATGCTTTTTGTTAATGGATTGCATAGACATAAATTCTCCGAACTCAGATAAAAAATCAATTGTTGATATTTTGTTTTGTTGGCTTGGTGGTGGGCGGTAGACACAGTGAAACGACTTTTTAAAATTATTTTCATGAATGGCAAATCCAGCGTATTCAAAACTTCTAAAATTATCATGGTGAAATGATATCTTGTCAAAGAGTGACAAGTTGTAAATAATTGCAATTCCACCTCCTTTCCTCCCAATGCGTGGAAATGATTTAATACAAAAGCCTTCGGGTGTAATTGCTTTCATAATTGGATCATCATATGAATGATTAAGCCATGTTTCCAAGATGACAAAAATAGTAATTTTATGATCTTCAATAATGTCGATTATGTCTTGAGTTTTATTACGACACGATCTAACATTTAGTAATCCAATTTTTAAACTGGTATGATCACTACGTGCAGGTTGTTGTTGTTGTTGTTGTTGTTGTTGTTGTTGTTGTTGTTGTTGCTCAAGACGGTGCTGTTGCTGCGAGTTGTTGTCATGGTGGTCGTTAATTTCATACTGACTGTCACGGACAGTGTTGATATTTGACAAGGAACGGTGAGGATTACTCATTGAAGTGATTAGATTGAATGGGGGACGAGTGTTGATAAATTGAAGCGAGGATCGAGGTCGTAGGGGGAGCGGGCGTGGGGTTGGCCGATGACCAATGACGGTGGTTATAGGGCGTTGTTTTCGTCTACCCCCTCTGAGTCTGTTCATAAAATTAGTATTATAAATAGATCGATGTACACGGTAGTTGTTAAAAGTTGTAAAATATAGCACAGTGAATAAAGTTTCCAATATGGCTGTAAACAAATAGCAGTTTAAAACTATGTTAGACTTTGGAAAATCCATACTTAAATTTTAAAATTTTAGAAAAATCCTCTGTTAGAAATCGTTAAAATGTATATCAATAAAACCACAAGACTATCACAAATCAGATGGTATTAAAATCCAGGCGAAATGTCAGATAAAAATCACTCAAAACACGTAAATGAAAGAGCCAACAAAAACAAGACTCGCCGGTCAGGCGTGTTACAAGAATATATATATATATATATAATATATATATATATATATATATATATAATATATATATATATATATATATATATATATATATATATATAATGGGCCATAAGACTTGTCTTTTGACGTAATTTGGTCAGTGTCTATGCAGTGAGCTACCGAGTCACACATAATAGGGCATAAGTGTGATGTCAAAATACTGGCTCCTATCTGATTGGAAGTGTAAAACCCACTCTTCCATAGGACTGGATACTTACATTGTGCAATTGATTTTCTCATTTCAGAGTCATCATCATCATCATTGCCTTTTTCACCCTGGGTCAGGGTATAGGCCACACACAAACAGTTTCCACCCTTCTATATCATCATCATCATCATTGCCTTTTTCACCCTGGGTCAGGGTATAGGCTACAGTCAAACAGTTTCCATCCTTCTCTATCATCATCATCATCATTGCCTTTTTCACCCCGGGTCAGGGTATAGGCCACAGTCAAACAGTTTCCATCCTTCTATATCATCATCATCATCATCATTGCCTTTTTCACCCCGGGTCAGGGTATAGGCCACAGTCAAACAGTTTCCATCCATCTCTATCATCATCATCATCATCATTGCCTTTTTCACCCCGGGTCAGGGTATAGGCCACAGTCAAACAGTTTCCATCCTTCTATATCATCGTCATCATCATTGCCTTTTTCACCCCGGGTCAGGGTATAGACCACAGTCAAACAGTTTCCATCCTTCTCTATCATCATCATCATCATTGCCTTTTTCACCCCGGGTCAGGGTATAGGTCACAGACAAACAGTTTTCATCCTTCTATATCATCATCATTGCCTTTTTCACCCTGGGTCAGGGTATAGGCCACAGACAAACAGTTTCCATCCTTCTATATCGTCATCATCATCAATGCCTTTTTCACCCCGGGTCAGGGTATAGGCCACAGTCAAACAGTTTCCATCCTTCTCTATCATCATCATCATCATTGCCTTTCTCACCCCGGGTCAGGGTATAGGCCACAGACAAACAGTTTCCATCCTTCTCTATCCTGAGCTAACTTTTTTTTTATCTCATTCCAGGTCTTACCACTTCTCTCTATATCAGCTTCTTTAATTCTTCTCCATGTTCCTCGTGGCCTTCCCCTTGATCTTCTGCCCTGAGGGTTCAAGTCCAATACTTTCTTTGTTATCGGGTCAGCAGAGTCCTTTCGGCTTTGTCTGTTGTCCTTCATAAATTCTGTAATTCCAGAAACTCTTCGGTCGCCCAAACTAAAAAAAGGATTTGGTTTGTCTGTGGCCTTTCAGAGTAATGTCACCTTATTTACTTTTTGAAATATACGATAATCGTCAATAAAGATCATACAACCTCGCACTTTTTTTCCCATAATCCTAAAAATCTACCGTTACACCCTGCTAATACTAAAATAGTTATGCGCGGCTATGTGGTCTAGTGGTATGACACTCGCTTTCGGATCGAAAGGTCCTGGGTTCGAGCCTCGCTCGACGCATAGTTGAGTCCTTGGGGAAGGCACTTTACTTATATTCTCTCATCGTACTCGGGTGTAAAATGAGTACCTGGTCATTAACAGCGTTGTCTCCGTCCGAGAAAAAAAATGTAATATCGCCTAACAGGCGTCATGTCCCGTCCTACGTGTTAAATGTTGCTGTTGGCCAGGGACTCCTTGTAAAGCGCTTTGAGCACGCTTAGTGGATATTGCGCTATATAAAAGCTCAATTTAGAATTTAGAATTTATGGTTAATATGTAACATATTCAGAGGACTGATTACATACACTTCCAATTATTTTGGAACTGGAAAATAAAAGGTGTGACGCCTACAAATTAATTGTCTTATTTAGGTTTCATCTCAAAAACAAGAGATTGGAGAGTTGAAGAAATTAATTTTCAAACTAGAGGAAATGGTAGTGGAACAGCAGGATGACACAGACTCAAAACTTCTTCAAGATGAAATACTGGAAAAGAACAAAAGACGAGTAAGTATGCTTTTAAGTATTCAGTCTTATGGATGAGTGGTTTTACACTTAATAATAATAATTGAGCTTTTATATAGCGCAATATCCACTAAAATGTGCTCAAGGCGCTTTACAAGGGATCCCTGGTCAACAGCAACATTTAACATGTAGGACGGGACATGACGCCTGTCAGGCGATATTACAATTTTTCGGACAAAGACAACGCTGTTAACGGCCAGGTACTCATTTTACACCTGAGTACGATGAGAGAATGTGAGTAAAGAGCCTTTTCCAAGGACTCAACTATGCGCCGAGCGAGGCCCGAACCGATCCGAAAGCGAGTGTTATACCACTAGACCACATAGTCGCACTTCCAATCAAATTTTTTTTGGTGGTCAGGTACTTATTTTACACCTGAGTACGGTAAAGAGCCCTTAACTATGCGGGCAAAAGACGAGTAAGTATGTTTTTAACCCTCTTCTTACCAACTATAGGAAATCGTCACATTCGTTACGATAAAACCAACATTTTAAAAATTCAAATTTCTTTTCTTTTTTTGTACATCATAAAATTTAAAGAAAATGAACAGTGTGTTGTATGTAGAGGACGTTTTGCTAAAGAAAGTATCTATCGCAAGAACTTTACTGCTATTGTGTTTAAGTGATAAAAACTCTATTTTTGTATTAGTTGGGTGGGTGTGAAGTGTTAGGGAAAATCCCGAAAATGGCTGGTAAGGAAAGGGTGGATTAAAACCTTAGCTGTGATATATTTTTTTTTAAAGGGCGGGGCGGGGGGGGGGGGGGGGGGTTGAGTGGATGAGCTCCGCTTTAGATACATTGGATTTTTTTTCCTTGGACAAGATTATTCACCTCCTCTTTACTAACGTAAGAGTGAAAATGGAGAGGCTTCGTATGGGAGCAAAACAGACAATGGACGTTTCGGGTACAAAGAAACTCAAATGAATCACCAATCTTTACTCACTTCGACCAACATGGGTGATTCCTGGTAACAGACGTTTGTTTGATTCGTGCGGCTATGTGGTCTAGTTGTATGACACTCGTTTTCGGATCGGAAGGTCCTGGGTTCGAGCCTCGCTCGGCGCATAGTTGAGTCCTTGGAAAGGGCTCTTTACTCACATTCTCTCACCGTACTCATGTGTAGAATGAGTAACTGGCCCGTTAACAGCGTTGTCTCTGTCCAAAAAAGATTGTAGTATCGCCTAACAGGCGTCTTGTCTCGTCCTACGTATTAAGTGTTGGTGTTGGCCAGGGACCCCTTGTAAAGCTCTTTGAGCACGTTTAGTGGATATGGCGTTATATGAAAAATCTCAAAGGTCAATTATGTATTTATGTTCCTTCATGCAATGCCTGGGCGAATGGCATCTCACGATGGGAACGCGGAAAGGCGTTAATTTTTTAATATTTTTTTTTTTTTCGAGAGAGAGCAATATCCGTTGAGGGCGAAGTGGCCGAGTGGTTAAGGCGTTACACTATGATCCGAAAGGTCCTGGATTTGAGCCCCGCTTCCAGTACTTTCGGGTTTTTTTTTTCCTTAGGACAAGATTATTAACCCCCAATTTGCTCACGTTGGACAATATGGATGATTCCTGTTGACATCAGACTTCTTATTTGATGTATTATCTATTGGTTTACGGAATGTCTAGGCAACGGTATCGACTGGTATGTTGGCGGAGGACGTATTTTTTTTCATCCACTGAATTTGTTAAAAGCGTTTTACATATAGGATGCAAAAAAAAGACCTGTTAGGCGCTATATATAACATTTGTTTTCAATAGACAACTCTGTTATCGGCCAAGTACGCATTTTGCACATTTTGTGCGGCTATGTGGTCACATACACACACACACACACACACACACACACACAACACACACAACAGAAACCAGACAGACCTATCTTGCTTCTCATACCATCTACATCGAACTTCGCTAGGTTGATAAGTTGACCACTTCAAAGTCGAAACAAAGTTGATTACAGTTGTAATGGATGGAAACTTCTCGTTCTTGTCCTTCCTTCGTCTCCAAATCCAAAGTAAAGTTGTGGATTAAATGATAGTTTGTCCTTCGTTCTCACTACAACATAACGTTATGGATAACACCTTCGACAATTCGTCTGTCGGTGTCACTCCAACGTAAAGTAGAGTACCCAATGTTGGGCAAAAGTATAGCAAACACGGCTGATTAATGATCACAAGTTTCACGTTTATAATAATCAACATTTTAGTGCTGGATAACGACACCCCTGAATAACGACAACCCCTGGATAGCGACATTGACCTCTGGTCCCGAATTTTTTGCTATATGTTATTAGTGATTTTTTAAAACCCGAATAGCGACATACACTTGAGTAAAACCCTGTTTAGCGATATATTTATAGCAAAAAACGGCAGTTGAAACTGATGCTTGATACCCGACCATCGCCAACTCGTATTCTTAACCAATTAAAAAAAACGTTTTCTTCTCCTCCCAATGGGATAGCTTTGTTACCAACCAACAGAACAGATGCTTACTACACTGTGTGGAATCGCCTCTAGTTCATATTGAACGACAGCAAAAGAAGATTATCAGTGGATGGAATAGGCTTCAACAGTCGTGACATCACTTCCCTCGTTATGACGCGTAGTAACTTAGTATCTGGTTCTAAACCATCGGAACAATGGCAGACGCCCTTATGAAATACTTATCTGACGAGCAAGAAAGTGTATCCAGAGGAGCAAAACATTATAAATCTGAGCATGTTTTGACTTTTATACATTCTGATCACATGACATGTGAAAAAGTTCTATCCAGCATTACGAATAAAAAAGAACAGATTTTCTTTGTTTAGAACCAAGCTGCTCGTTACTGGGCGGACGTGACATCAGACTATTGAATCCTATTCTCAAGGGTCCATTAACCTTCCCTGTTAACTACCTGTCTGATGTCAGTAGAGGTTAACTGATTATCAGACCAACGCTGTGTCCAATGGGGGCATTTATGAATATTAATAATTTTATAATACATGAAGGAATAGCCGGCAAAACTACCACAGCCTCTTCACTTTATTGTTTTGTTATTTTCATTATTATAAATCAATTTTTTTCTGAACATCAATCCAAATTTGATATTGTTTTGGTCAATACCTAGTTGCTTTGTTGTTCTTTTTGTTGTTGTTTGTTTGTTTGTTTGTTTTTAATATCGTAAGATGTAGATCTACTATTTTAAGTGCTTGTAAATTATGGTGCACTTCAATTAAAAAAATTCGGTATTCAAAACCCATCAATAGCATCGCGTGGGTTTTAATTAAGGCTAGCACTATTCAGTATCTGATACTGAATAGTGGTTTTGCACTATTCAGTATCAGATACTGAATAGCGGTTTTGCACTATTCAGTATCTGATACTGAATAGTGGTTTTGTACTATTCAGTATCTGATACTGAATAGTGGTTTTGCACTATTCAGTATCTGATACTGAATAGTGGTTTTGCACTATTCAGTATCAGATACTGAATAGCGGTTTTGCACTATTCAGTATCTGATACTGAATAGTGGTTTTGTACTATTCAGTATCTGACACTGAAATGTGATTATGCACTATAATACGGTGGTTTTTTTTTACAAAACCTGACAAAGTTATGGGAAGAGGGCAGCTGTGGGAGTGAATATGGGAAAATAGAGAAGTGTACACTAGTGGGGAGTGAACCTGGGACTGGGTTTCGGCGGGTTTCCAAATAAAAAGCAATTACTTTTTTACGAAACACGACGACACCTGGCAATATCCGACAAAGTTATGAGAGGTAGGCAGCAGCGTGTGTGTGTGTGTGTGTGTGTGTGTGTGTGTGTAGGGGGGGGGGGGGGGGGAGAGAGGATGAACCTGAGAATCAGGGAATAATAATAATAATAATAATAATAATAATAATAATAATAGATCTTTATTGTCCATAAATATGGCAATTTGTCATTTAGTTACACTTGTAACCCATAGATACTCTCACCGTACTCATGTGTAAAATAATTACATGGCCGTTAACAGCATTGTCTCTATCGGGAAAGTGTAATATGAGTCCCATATTCACTCCCACAGCTGCCCTCTTCCCATAACTTTGTCAGGTTTCGGGGAAAAAAACACCGTATTATAGTGCAAAACCACTATTCAGTGTCAGATACTGAATAGTGCTAGCCTATGGGAAGTGTACACCAGT
>NC_088374.1:13465595-13478095 GCF_034508935.2 Berghia stephanieae
AATATAAAGCATATCGACAGCTAAGAACAAAAAAATAGTACTATAGGGGTTGATAATTCTTGCATATTGATGCTTGTAGGGAGAGAGGAACGTTTATGTCTTTCGCTTATGGTTTTGTTGGAGATAGCCCTTTTGACTTCTAATAGATGCTGTGATGTTTTAATTGGGGGTTGGGCGCGCGGGGGGGGGGGGGGTGTTTCTTACAGTTTTTAATGTTGTGCAATGTTCGGAGACAGCACCTTTCAAATAAAATGTCAAAACCTTCTTTTCTATTAGCATGTTTCGATGCTCTTATAATAGTGCAAATTAAGAGCATTTTATCAGCCACCCTAATGCACCCCTCCCCCACCGAGATTGATACATAGAAAGATAACACACTTTAAATGACTGATCTATAAGACAATGTGCATAGGCTTGAATCGATTTTAAAACTAGCAAGTTTAGAGAGAAAATACATACGTTTCTTAATTTTAGATTCAATTTTTTTTACTTTGTGTTCATTTCACATTATAATCTATCAGGGGCGTAGCTATATTGGTTGATTTGGTGCCTGGCACCGCATCCATCTTTTAATAATGGATTACAGCATTTAAAAAACAATAAAACTGAGAAATGGTAAATACCGCCTCTTACTTATTTGAGTAAGTCTTTTCTTTCTTTTTTTTCTTTCTTTTGTACTTACAAATACAGCATCTTTTAACTCATTTTTTTTCTTCTGATAATGGCACCACCCTATACTGTAAGCATGCCACGCCACTGTAATCTATACAACCACTCCTAAATATTTGTATTCTGAAACTTGCTCTTTGATCTTTGATTTTTGGTGGACGAGGGATTGTTTTTGATTTTCTAAAGTCTACAGCTAATTCTTTTGTTATACCTACATTTAAGTCTAAACAATTTCTTTCACATCAAGAGACAAAAAAAATTCAAAAGCCCGTGATTAAGGTTTAAGACAACTCTAAATACGATAGGGAAGGCTAAGGAGTATTATGCGTATCTCTCTTGTACCATAACATGGAGGCGAGTGTCCTTCTCACGAAACATACGTGCTCTCTCTCTCTCTCTCTCTCTCTCTCTCTCTCTCTCTCTCTCTCTCTCTCTCTCGGAGTAGCAAGCAGTTTTCCGTCCGATGACGAGCGAAGAGATCTAGTCAGTGGATCAAGCTTCAATTTGTCCTGGAAATAAGTGCTGTTCGAAAATGTGAGAATTGCAAAAGCCAAAAGATTGACAACAATGATATAATCAATATTTTTGTCACACTTGATGTTATGAATTTTCTAATTTGACCATTTCTGTTAAGGTTGAATTATAAGAATTCACAAAGATAATTTAATGTGCCGGGCAAGAGTTAGATTTTCATTATTGAAGATGCCAAGATTTTTAACAGTTGATAAACTTTGTACAATCGAACCACTTATGTTACATATGATATTTTAAATAGACTTTGCAATTTTTGGATTTGTCGTAAAATGATGATTTTGAATGGATTTTTTTTTTCATCATTCAACTTGAATCATAATTTGTGTATTGTCATCAAATTTTTGACATCATGTTTCAATTCTAACTAATGCTTGTCTTTGATCATTTTGTTCGTATGCGATATATATTTTGTGTTACCTGCATATAGATGGTAAATGATCTAATAGTATCCCAGAAACTCGATTAGTAGCTGCGTATATAATGTGAAGAAGATGGGACCTAATGCGGCACCTTGAGGGACTCCACATTTGAGTTTCTTGGCCTCAGATATATCTCTCGTCACTCTCATTCTCTGCACGCGATATGTAAAATATTAATGTTTCCAGTCTAAGACATTCTCTCTAATTCACAAATTATTTTTGGAGAATCGATCACAAAGGATTGCATGGTCGATCGTGTCGAAAGCAGTGCGTTAATAAAAAAGGACAATGATCAGCAAATTAAAAGTGTTGTTTTAGCACTGTACTGTTCTCTGTATGCTGACTGATATGGCTCTTTCATATCATTTGATTAAATAACAATTGTTCTATCTAACAATTGTTTCAACTCAGCTTTTGCTAGAATTTTGAAGACAAAGTACAACGTTTCTCTTTTCTTTCTTAAACAGGAATCCTCTCCGTCCCTGGCGGGTGCCACCAATAACAACGGTGTAATCTCAAACCTCTTAGGTTTCTTGTCTCCATTTGAGTCTACTCACTTTGCAGTGAACGATTCATTTGAACAGCAACCACTTTCGAGCCAAGATATTCGAGAACGTAACAAGAAAAAGCCTGAATTTAGCCAGCTTAACATAAACAGTAAGTTTTATATAAAGGCAACAAATTTTCGCAGGTTTACGCCGATGTGCATTTATTTCAACGCATGGCAAGCCAAAATTGTTTTAGGTTCATTGCAGTAAAATAGAAACCTTCAAACCAATGAAAAAGATTTTTATTAAACAATTTTAAATCAGGCCCAAAATAAGGTTAAACAGTCGTGACGTCACTTCCCTCGTAATGACGCATAGTAACTTAGTAACTGGTTCTAAACTATCGGAACAATGGCAGACGCCCTTATTAATATTTCCCCGACGAGCATAAAAGTGTATCCAGAGGAGGAAAACATTATAAATCTGATCATGTTTTGACTTTTATGCATTCTGATCACATGACATGTGACAAAGTTATAGCCAGCATGAAAAATAAAAAGTACTGATTTTCTTTGTTTTGAACCAAGCTGCTCATTGCTGGGCGGACGGGACATCAGACTATTGAATCCTATTGTGTTCGGTGTTCGGTCACCGGACATTCCCTGGGTGGGGTTCCTGACCTCCCGTAGCGGGCAGGGAGGTACATACTGTATCTTCTATCCCCTTATATCTGTTTTCCACCATGCTTTCTGTCTTTGTCTTGGAATGAGGTTACTTTGTTTTTGTCCTGGCCCTGGTTGGAGTATTGGCTGGGAGGGAAACAGTCAAATGCATAGTTATTGTTTTGGGAGATGATATTTTTTTCCTTGTAAATCATCTCTGTTATGTATTATTATATTTGTTTTTTTAGTGTATAATGTAAGCATTTGAGTGTATTCCTCTCTGTTGGATTGTGTGCTTGAGTCCGGATGAGACTTATAGGTGATCTCAAACTAAGTACATTGGCGATATGCTCTTGGAATCTACATCTGGTCCCTATTTTTTCCCAGTTCCCCTTTGTCTTACCTTTTCTTGGGTGCTTTAATTGTAATTCTAGAACTTTTTACTATCCCTTTTCTTCCTTTTTACTGGCGCTGATATAACCTATATGTGTTGCAAGCGCCGTAAAACCCTTAAAAACATTTTTTAAACCGGACATTCTAATACGTATACCTGGGTTTAGGCACATTTAGCAAGTATGTAAATTCTACGGACACTTTTTAACATTATTTGTTATAATTGCCATTAAACCCTTTTCTTCAAATTAAATCGACCGATAAAAATGACCCATCCATTTGCCCTCCCGCCCCCCCCCCCCTCTCTAAAGAAAAATGTCAAGCAACTTCATCCTTTGAACCCTGTGATTGCGTGACTGGGTCTGTTTGATTTGACGAAAAGTACATTACCAAGATAAGCAATTGCTTATTGTCCGTTTCACGCTATAGAAACCGGGATAAACTTCAGCTCCAAGGGCAAAATGGGCTCTGAAGGACTATTTTAACAGACCCAAGAACCAATCACTGGTGAGGGTCAGAAGAATATCCCAACTGCACCCAATAAGGCTCGCAACGGACTATCCGGACTCCTATGAAAGCATACTATTCTGTACAACTTTTTTGTCTAATGCTATGACACTCGCCTTCGGATCGTAAAGTCTTGGGTTCACAGGTGAGTCCTTGGAAAATATATTTATTTACATTCTCTCACAGTACTCAGGTGTAAAATGAGCACCTTGCTGTTAACAACCTTGTCTCTGTCCAACAAATGAGGAAATCAGAAAGGATTGAGGAGTAGAATAAAAGATTTCTTACACTTTTGCGTTTTGAGATTCGAACTTTGTTCCCAACGCGCACTCGCAAGCGTTTGAAGCGGAATACTAGAAAGTAAGAGGATAGGAATAATGATAATAATGATAATGATGATAATAATATTAATAATAATAATATAATAATAATAATAATAATAATAATAATAATAATAATAATAATATAATAATAATAATAATAATAATCATAATCATAATCATAATCATAATCATAATCATAATAGAATAATAAGAATAATAAGAATAATAATAATAATAATAATAATAATAATAATAATAATAATAATAATAATAATAACAACAACGACTACGATTATGATGATGATGATGATGATGATGATGATGATGATGATGATGATGATGATGATGATGATGACGATGACGATTACAATTACGGTGCCTGTCGCTGGATTTATGACATTAAAATAAAAGATATTTCAAACCACAATCGGACAAATGGTATTACAAAAGGTCCCCACAAAAGTATAGCTTTAAATTATTAAAAAGTCTGCTGATTTAATTTATTCATAACTTTATTTTTTAAATTTAGATGATGATGATGATGAGATGATGATGATGATGATGACGATGATGACGTTGCCATTTGTTAAAAGGCCTTGAAGAGCGGTGTCATCTGCAAACTTTATTAAAGATGCACTCAGGTCTTGACTTCTATAGGCATTCGTGTATATCGTGAATAATACAAGGGACAATGCATAACCATTAGGAGCACCAATATTTGTAGTTATGCAGGAAGACACGATTTGTCCCAATTGAATGTTCTCAGTTAGAAATTCGAGTTCCCAAGCAATTATATTATACTTTTTAAAATTCAGTCCAGTGAATTTTTGAACAACCAACTGAGGGAGCATTGTGTTGAACGATAAAGAAAAGTCTACAAAAGAAATCTTCAATAGCTCTTAGGGTAATCTAGATGTCTGTAAATGTTGTTTGTAAACAGCAGAATGGCATCTTCTACCCCTGATGACTATAACTCAATGGCATAAACTGGTTCCTAATTTTAATAAAAACAATTTTTTCTAAAGATGCCATGACTATTGAAGTCAGTGCAGTGCAACAGGTCTCATTGATTCAAATTTTTCTTGTTTTGGAACAGGAATAATTTTTGTAGTTTTCTAAACTGCAGGGATCGAAACGCATTAGAAGTACATGTTAAAATATATTTTTAAATGGGGGAAAGCTGATAGGCACATTCTTTTAATAATTTTCCTCTCAACCCAGTTCTGCAAGGCTTGTTGTTAGGATAATACCTTATTTCTTTTAAAATAACACCCGTATAATTTGTCATATTTATATGTATGTCTCTCTCTCTCTCTCTCTCTCTCTCTCTCTCTCTCTCTCTCTTTCTTTCTCTCTCTCCCTCTCTTTCTCTCTCTCTCTCTCTCTCTCTGTGTATGTGTGTGTGTGTGTGGGTTATGTGTTGTACCGGTATGGTATTTACTTTATGCCCGAAAAGTACCGAGTTCGACCAATCGTCGCACTGTGTGGCTTTGAGCAAGTCACCTTGCTTTAGCTCATTTTGTGATGCTGCACTACGCCCCGAGTTATGAAGGTCTTCCATTGCACTGACCCTAAAGAAAAATTTCCCCTTAGGGATTAATAAAGGGAACTGTATACTATATATTATTATGGGAAGGGTGTATGCGAGCATAAATTGATTTCACGGGCCTGTATCAATTTCCTTATTCGTTTATTTTCCTTCACAGGCTTACAAAAGATGAGCAGATTTCGTGTGGAATCGACGCAGACTTGCCCAGTCCTAGCAGGAAATCGAGTCAAAATTGACGGTTACGATTACGTGCACCACATTTGTTATTTATTTATGAATATGGATACCGGTATCTACACAATTCCCTTTAGCGGGAAATACAATTTCTGTCTCTACAAACAGGAAGCTGGGCAGAATGGAACGACCTGGTTTCTGTGCATGACGAACCCTACGAAGGACGGGTCGAAAAAGAAGATAATTATAACGGTGGACGACGACGATTGGCAAGACACACACGATATCCCGAATATGGTTTACTGTCCCGTCTTGGCGCATTGCGACAAGGACAGTCATGTTTGGATCGAAGCCGACGCGGAAATGGATACAGAAATACGAGCTGGTTTCAGTGGAAAGTTACTGAATCAAATTACCCCTACTGCGAAGGAGTGTTAATGATGTAAATTATTTTAAGTTTCATAGGCAATGTGTGTGTGTGTGAGTGTGTGTGTGTGTGTGTGTGTGTGTGTATGTGAGTGATTCCTGGATGCAAGTCCTGCTGTGAACTTTGCCAAGTTGAGTCCTCAAAGAATACACATCTTTTCAACATAAGTTTGGGCTGAAAACTCGTCTTTCAAACATATCATCGATTATAAGGACCCTCATCTTACCTAAAACTTTCAAACCTGGGACTTTAGGAGGGCTTCGTGGAACATGTAAAGTAAAGTAATCCTTCAGAGCCTTTAGGCTCATGGAGCCGGAGTTTATCCCGGTTTCTATAGCGTGAAACGGACAATACCAATTGCTTGCTATCCATTGGATATGGATAATCCTCGCTAATCTATCGCAAAGTACTTTCCTCCAGATCCAACAGACCTACCCTGAGTGGACGGGGGGAGGCGGGGGGGGGGGGGGGTCAGAAAAAAACTCGACAACGTGGAAAATGAAGGTCATTTTAATCGATCAATAATTGAAGGACGACTTTCTGGCCAAAACTTTATACACGTTGCCTATCCAGAGTGCGGTAGTATATTTTGAATCATCCTTGTCAATGCTGGAATACAAATGCTGCATTGTGGTATATAGAAACGCCTGCAATGGGAGCACAAAAAGCTGTAATGAAGACATCATCTAACCAGATGAGTCTAAGGCGTTGGTAGGCGTGAAAAAGTAGGCCTGCGGTCTCCACAGAGTATCCCATGAAGCCTCCCAATAAAAATGGTGGGTAGGAATCGTAAGGGTACTCTTGAACTGGGATGTGCCATCTGTTCCTTGGGTTTCTATGAGGTTTTTCCCCCGTTAGCATTTTTCCTAAAATAAAATGTGGGTTTTTGGTTGGATCTTTATAATGTTCCTGAAGAGCTCGAGTCGCGTTGGGCAAATCTACTCGACAGTCGTCATCCATGCGTATAATAAACACAGATTTATTGCAGTGTGATACACTCCATCTTAAAAGAAGGGCAGCATTTTTCGTGATATTTCTGTAAACGTCGATATAATCACATTGAACGATGTCTTTGTGTTCACGTTCTTCGTCTTTGATTTGTTTTTGTATATTTTTGGAATTTAAGTCATTGGGATTAGCAGGTGATCCGATAAAGAACAGCATTTTGGCACGGTTTTTGGGATCTTTTGCAAAAAGGGCAGCGCTGTTTTTTCGGACTTTTCGCCTTCTTTCAAAATTCCCTGGCGCTGAGGGAACAGCTATGATGTATTTGACGTCGTTCTCAGTGCAGGGGTTTGGTTGGTTGAGTAAGTAAGGATACGTGTGCGGGTTGATGATTGGCATATCCAGGAGTTTTGAGGTCAGATCCATTTTGTTGTTATTATTATCAATCTGTTTCGATTTGTGATTCCCATTACCACTGTGCTCAAAGCCCGTCAATTTATATGTATTATTATTACGGACGCTATATGTTGTGTTGAATAAGAATGACCAGCTGTCAGTAGAAAGTTGACTCTCATGGAGGTAATATTTTTGGAGGCACCGAAATATTTTTTGTATGAAAACGTCTTCAAATTTTATTTCCGAGTTTTGACTGGTTAATTTTACTTTCAAGTAGTCCAAAGTATTTTGAGCTCCAGCTTGACTGAAGTTGATCTCGCAAGGAGAGTCTTCAAATACAGTGTTCCTTCCTGTTAGCTGTAACATTTTGGATGTGGTAATGTACAATGATGTGGTAATGATGGCAGCAATTAGAGTCAAAATAATCTTGTTTTGTCTTCGCACTCGACTGTATATGAAAGTAATAGCCATTCTGAGGAAATAAAATGAAATGTACTAATCAAGACAATTTCACAGAAACATATATTGTTATTGTCGTCAGTCTTTTTAGTGGAGCCACTAAACCTAAAGTACAGTAGTCCTTCAGAGCCATTAGGAGCTTGGAGCCGAAGTTTATTCCGGTTTCTGTAGCGTGAAAAGGGCAATCAGATTTGCTTGCTACCCTTTGGGTAGAACGCAATATTTTCTTCTACATTTTCTTCTTCTTCTTTTCTTCTCCATCTTTTCTTCTACTTCTTTTCTTCTTCGTCTTTTCCTCTTCCTCTCCTCATACTCCTTCTCTCCTCCTCCTCATACTCCTTTCTCCTCCTCCTCCTCCTCCTCTCTCCTTCTCCTCCTCCTCCTTCTTTCTTCTTCTTCCTTCTCTCTCTCTTCTTCTTCTTCTTCTTCTTCTTCTTCTTCTTCTTCTTCTTCTTCTTCTTCTCTTCTTCTTCTTCTATGCGATTTTGACTGTGGTTACTTAGTTTAACAAATTACCAAACATATTATCTCATTTGTCAATGTGTTTCATTCATCCTGCTTTGTTGATAAGGGGAAACCCAAAACGTCCACATTGTCTGTAATCGTTTATTAAATTGAATCTTACCTTCAATTTGACATTGTTATTTATTTCTTCGAGCTTCGAGCAGCAAAATCTATATTGTCCAATGTGATCTCACTTGTCTTGGGCCTATCAAGTATTTGTTTCACGTATCTCCCCCCTCTCTCTCTCTCTCTCTCTCTCTCTCTCTCTCTTCTTTATTATATTATATATTTTATTTATATATATATATAATATATATATATATATATATATATATATCTCGAAAGATTTATAAATAACTCCGTTCTCAAAAGTTGAGCAGTGTCAGTGTATGGTATTTGTTTTTATAATTGTAATATATATATATATATATATATATATATATATATATATATATGTATGATAAGGGACCCCTTGTAAAGCGCGTTGAGCACGTTTAATGGGTATTGCGCCATATAAAATAATCTCCAGTTTGGGACAATTACTGGGGTTGATCGACAAATAAAAGCAAGAAAAAACGTTTTTCTAGTCTATTCACTAAACTTGTTCAAAGTACTTTATGAAGGGTCCCTAGTCAACAACAATACACCTGTGTGGGGTTGCTGACCTCCCATAGTAGGCAGGGGGTACATACTGTGTCTTCTATCCCCTTATATCTGTTTCCAACATGCTTTCTGTCTTTGTCTTGGAATGAGATTACTTGTTCTTGTCCTGGCCCTGGCCGGAGTCCTAGCTAAGAGGGAAACAGTCAAATGCATAGTAATTGTTTTGGGATATGATATTTTTTCCTTGTAAATCATCTCTCTGTTATGTACTGTTATTGTTATTCTTTTCATTTTTAACATATGATTTGTAAACATTTGAGTGTATTCCTCTTAGTGGGGACCTGTGCTTGTGCCTGGATAAGACTTTTAGGTGATCTCAAACTAAGTACTTTGATAGTGTGCTCTTGGAATCTACATCTGTTTCTTCTTTGAACAAATTCCCCTTTGTTTTACCTTTTCTTGGGTGCTTTAATTGTAATTCTAAAACTTTTTACTATCCGTTTTCTTCATTTTTACTGGCGCTGATATTCTTAATGTGTTGCAAACGCCGTAAAACCCTTAAAAACAAAACAAACAACAGCAACACGTCAGGCTATAAGTTTACGTTTTATTTGAAAATCAACACATATGAAAGTAACAGCTTCTAAATTGTAGGCATTCAATAGAAAGTGGGCCAAATAAAATTCACTGATTCAAACGGGGACAAAGTGTACAGACTAGGCAAAAGCAAACAATCGTAATGACGTATGGTAACTTAGTAACTGGTTCTAAACTATCGAAATAATGGCGGACGCCTTTATGAAATACTTCTTGTTTTTGTTTTGTTTTTAAGGGTTTTACGGCGCTTGCAACACATTTAGGTTATATCAGCGCCAGTAAAAAGGAAGAAAATGGGATAGTAAAAATTTCTAGAATTACAATTAAACCACCCAAGAAAAAGTAAGACAAAGGGGAACTGAGAACAAATAGTGATCAGATGTAGATTCCAGTAGCATACCACCAATGTACTCAGTTTGAAATCACCTATAAGTCTCATCCAGACACAAGCACAAAACCAAACAAAGAGGAATACACTCAAATGCTTACATTATAAATTCAATATAAAAATAATAATACATAACAGAGAGATGATTTACAAGGAAAAAAATATCATCTCCCAAAACAATAACTATGCATTTGACTGTTTCCCTCCCAGCCAGGATTTCGGCCAGTGCCAGGACAAAACCAAGTAATCTCATTCCGAGACCAAGACAGAAAGCATGTTGGAAAACAGATATAAGGGGATAGAAGACACAGTATGTACCTCCCTGCCCACTATGGGAGGTCAGGATCCCCACCCAGGAGATACTTCTTCGACGAGCATAAAAGTGTATCCAGAGGAGAAAAACATTATAAATCCGATCTTGTTTTGACTTTTATACATTCTCATCACATGATATGAGAAAAAGTTCTAGCCAGCACGAAGCTCAAAAAGTACTGATTTTTTTGTCTGCTGGGCAGACGTGACATCAGACTATTGAATCCTATTTTATATACGTTATAACATGCACAAGATAACAATAATATCGTAAAATTCAACAACTACTAACTACAGGTTATGTGGTCTAGTAGTAAAACACGCTTTTTCTGATCGGAAGGTCTTGGGTTCCAGCCTCGCTTGCTTGGCACATAGTTGAGTCCTTTTTTGTAATTTCGCCTAACAGGCGTCAGGTCTCGATCTACATTTTAAGTGTTGCTTTTGGCTAGGAATCCGGAACCCTTTGTAAAGTGCTTTGAGCACGTTTAATGGATATTGCGCTATATAAAAGCTTAAGCTCAACTACTACAAATTCTAATTTTATTTGATTTCCGCAAACTAGGAGATAATATGAGTAAGTTTAGTGACCATTGCATAAAAGTTATAAGTCCCAGGGAAAACATTTTCCTTATATTAAAGTTGAGCTTTTATATAGGGCAAAATCCACTAAACATGCTAAAATGCTTTACTAGCAGCAACACTTAACCTAAAGAATGAGACATGACGCCTGTTAGGCGATAATACATTTTCCCCGACACAGACAACTTAGTTAATGACCAAGTATTCATTTTACACCTGAGTACGGTGAGAGAATGTGAGAAAAGAGTCATTTCCAAGGACCCAACTATACGTCGAGCGAGCGAGACTCAAACCCAGGACCTTCCGATTCGAAGGCGAGCGTCATTCCACAAGACCACATAACAGCACTAAAGCTGAGTAGAGTAGAATTTAGTTAAAGGAATAGAAAACCCAGATTGTCCATTTGTGACCCAACGTCTCAAAACGGTATTATGTCGGGATGTACCAGATGCTAAAAAGTCAAATTATCGTTAAACTAGTCAAAAATATGAAACGTTGGTATTTAGCACAATAAAATGTGATAATCCTTCTCCTCTATAAAGCAAATAAACTCAACTTAAGCATGATATTTCTGGCTATAAATTCCATTTTCAGCATCTTAATCATCCCGACTTAATACCGTTTTGAGACAAGGGGTCACATTTAATATTAAGCTCGAATGGAAATATTTGATTTTTTTAAAAATGAGAATGCAGGAAAAACACATGGCTGATTTTGAGATTTTAAATGTTTATAGAGTTATATTCATTTTGAAGTGCCCCGCAACAGCACCCCCAGGCGGCTACCAAATGGTTCATGAGGGGGACAGTGCTTTCGCGGATTGGGTGAAGCGATACAACGTGGAGTTGTAGCCATACGAAACTACTACTAGCATAAACAATTCCAAAAAACTGTATTAGGAGTTATAGATATCGATCAATAATTTTCTTTCCCATGAACAGATTTCGGTGGATTTTTTATGTTATAAATGCCGTTGAGTATGTTACCAGTTATGTAAAATTTAGCTTGGTACCATAAAGTATGTATGATGTATGTATGTATGTAGTTGTATGTATGTATGTATGTATGTATGTATGTATATGTATGTATGTATGTATGTATGTATGTATGTAAAGTATGTATGTATGTTGTATGTATGTATATGTATGTATGTATGTATGTATGTATGTATGTATGAATGCTGTATGTATGTATGTATGTATGTATGTATGTATGTATGTAAAGTATGTATGTATGTATGTATGTATGTATGTATGTATGTATGTATGTATGTATGTATGTATGTATGTATGTATGTATGTATGTGTATGTATGTATGTATGTAGTTGTGTGTATGGTATGTATTAGTATGTATGTATGTAAAGGTGTATGTGTGTATGTATGTATGTATGTATGTATGTATGTTGTATGTATGTATGTATGTAGGTATGTATGTATGTTATATGTATATGTGTATGTATGTATGTATGTAGGTATGTATGTATGTATGTATGTGTATTGTATGTATGTATGTATGTATGTATGTGTATGATGTATGTAGATGTATGTATGTATGTATGTATTATGTATGTA
>NC_088374.1:13483095-13505395 GCF_034508935.2 Berghia stephanieae
TGTCTTCTACCTCCCTATATATGTTTTCCTGGGTGGGGACCCCGACCTCCCATAGTGGGCAGAGAGGTACATACTGTGTCTTCTACCTCCCTATATCTGTTTTCCTGGGTGGGGACCCCGACCTCCCATAGTGGGCAGGGAGGTACATACTGTGTCTTCTACCTCCCTATATCTGTTTTCCAACTTGCTTTCTGTCTTTGTCTTGGAATGAGATTACTTGGTTTTGTTCTGGCCTTGACCGGATACCGTTGGTGAGAGGAAAACAGTCAAATGTATAGTTAGTTTTGGGAGATGATATTTTTTTCCTTGTAAATCATCTCTCTATTTTGCACTGTATTATGTTTGGTTTACGTATTATATATATACAAACAGTCTTAATTATCTTTCAAATGTTTATAAATAGATCCTTTTATCCTAAAGTTGAGCACTATTATTTCATGGTTTTTGTTTTTATAATTTATAATATATATATATATATATATATATATATATATATATATATATATATATATTATTTGTAAACATTTGAGTGTCTTCCTCTTAGTGAATGCCTGTGTTCGTATCTGGGTGAGACTTTTAGGTGATCTCAAACTAAATACATTGATGCTATGCTCTTGAAATCTACACCAATTCCTTATTTGTACAATTCCCCTTCGTCTTACCCTTGTGTGCTTAAATTGTAATTCTAGAACTTTTTACTATCCCATTTTCTTCCTTTTTACTGGAGCTGATATGACCTAAACGTGTTGCAGGCGCGTAAAACCTTTAAAAACAGAAACAAACAACATAATTAAGTTACAGTGTGTGACATAATCAGTCGGATGGTGAAGATGTTTGAACCAAGATATTGCTGAGTTTAATTAGAAGGTTATTTTTTTTAAGTAGGTTCTAATCATAAATCAAGAAATCAACCCTTTTTATACATCTTCTGGTAATATCAAAGCTTAACTTCACATTTCTAAATGTATATTTTTTACAGCTAGTAAAGTCGAACAAAAAAATGGAAATTTGAGAAAAGTTGTTGGATACCTTTCTCATGCATGTGACCATAACTTCATGAACAATCACCCGATTTTCTTCAAATAAAGATTAAAATTTTCTTGGGAGCATATTCCTTCAGACACTTAATTTATGAATGGGGTTGATTCACGGCTAAGACGCGGTCACGTGATGTCCAAACTGTGTCGGCTGGGTGAGGATCCTGACCTCCCATAGCGGGCAGGGAGGTACATTCTGTGTCTTCTATCCCCTTATATCTATTTTCCAACATGCTTTCTGTCTTTGTCTTGGAATGAGATTACTTGGCTTTGTCATGGCCCTGGCCGGAGTCCGAGCTGGGAGGGATACAGTCAAATGCATAGTTATTTTTTGGGGAGATGATATTTTTTTCCTTGTAAATCATCTCTCTGTTACGTATTATTATCTTTATTTTGAATGTATAATGTTAGCATTTGAATGTGTTCCTCTTTGTTGGATTTTGTGCTTATGTCTGGATGAGACTTGTAGGTGATTTCAAACTAATTACATTGGTGGTATGCTCTTGGAATCTACATCTGATCCCTATATGTTCTCAGTTCCCCTTTGTCTTACTTTCTCTTGGCTGCTTTACTTGTATTTCTAGAACTTTTTACTATCCCATTTTCTTCCTTTTTACTGGCTCTGATATAACCTAAATGTGTTGCAAGCGCCGTAAAACCCTTAAAAACAAACAAACAAACTGTGTCGGCTGACAGTAGTGTGTTTTTCAGTACTGTATGACTGACTATGTAGTAGATACAGTCATCAGTAGCCTCAATTAAACGAAGATCACATTGATTTTTCTAATTAATTATGAATAATGTTATAATCATGACTATTCTAGGGGGATAATTTTTTTAAAAAGTCTTTTGGTTGATGACAACGGATTGACGCCATATGTAGTTACGGTGTAAAAGCAAAAACTTGTTCATGGTCACCTGCAGAAATTGTAAATAAATATTTTTAAACAACAAACATGTAACTATTATGATTTTATAAAGATTTTATTAAAACAGTACACGATTGAGCAGCGATGGCCCCTCAAGGCCGATAAAAATTGATAAAAGACAGAAACGGGGCGCTTAAATGACCTAAATAGTGTCGAAAGCGCCGTTAAACACCTAAAAACAAAACAAAACAAAACAATGGTCACCGATCAGGGACATGCTGTTACCCTACTGAGAGAGAGAGAGAGAGAGAGAGAGAGAGAGAGAGAGAGAGAGAGAGAGAGAGAGAGAGGTCTCAACTTTTTCTATTATGCCATTTGACACACATCTTTCAATTTTTCTATTTTTGCCCTGAGCATGTATGGCGGAAACCGTGCCTTGCAATATCTAGTGTTAGTACCTGTCTTCATTGCCAATTTGACTGTTCTATCATTCAATAAACCATTTTCCCCAAAAGCATGTATGTTATCATTCAACAATATTTCTAACGAGGCATTAGTACTAGTTTCACACTTCACAGAAAATATGGGATTCCAGTCCAGTTTGATGTGTTGAAGCCAGTTCCTGACAAGCAATGATGGTACATCTCCTGGGACAACGACAATCGGGAGTTTCAACTTCTGTCTATTGTAGTCAACTGGTACAACAGTCTCTCCTAACACTGGCACACTACCTCCTGTGTATGTCTTTAAACGCTTTGTTGATTCTGATGGTTGAAGAGTGATGTTTCTTGAACTACACACATCAAAATCGGCCTTGTTCATGACACTTAGTGTAGCGCCAGTGTCAAGCACGAATGTCACTCTGGCGTCATTTACGTCGACTGGAAGCGAAACTGGCTTTGTGTTGACACTACCACAATTTGGTGATCCTGTCATCTCATACAATTGAATTTCTAGGTCATTTGTGGTAGACATGGTGTGTGCGACAGATTCGGAATTGTCAAGCTGCACATCCACGAAATGCTGACGATGACGCTCATTGTGGCCTCCTGTCCGCTTAGGCAAAGGGGTTGGTTTGGACGATCTACACGCCTTTGCAATGTGGCCACCCTTGCTGCACTTGTAGCAGGTTGCTGATTTAAACTTACTTTGCTGGGGTGAATGTGGGCCCAGACAACGATAACAGTTGATAAATCTGTTGTTGGTGTTGTTTTTAGAATCGCAATGGTGATTCTTCGCCGTACGATGATGCGTGACATTTACTGCATGAATCGAAGAATCGGTATGAGCAGCAAGAGTTCAGGCTTTTTTTTAATACCCCAACATTTAAACAAAACAATTCATACATTAAGCCCAGATATGCTGCCCACAAACCACACATATATACCCACATACATACGCTATTCTAGATACAACAAACACACCACCTCTGGAGAACAAGCAGCATCATACACAAAAAACCAACAATACAAAATAAAAACAACATAAAAGAGGATGAGTTCCCAACATTGACAATTATAACCTTAAACATCAGAGGTATGAGACAGAAAATACAAAACATGAAAAATCTAATGAGGAACTACAGACCAGACTTCCTACTGTTACAAGAAACGAACATAGATGACAAATACATACAAGAACGAACACTTTTCGAACTTAGACCAACCGTCGCAAGGTGTGGCTTTGAGCAAGTCACCTTGCTTTAGCTCATTTTGTGATGCTGCACTACGGCTGACGCCTGAGTTATGAAGGTCTTCCATTGCACTGACCCTAAAGGAAAATTTCCCTTAGGGATTAATAAAGAGAACTGTATACTATATATTATTATGGGAAGGGTGTATGCGAATATAAATTGATTTCACGGGCCTGTATCAATTTCCTTATTCGTTTATTTTCCTTCACAGGCTTACAAAAGATGAGCAGATTTCGTGTGGAATCGACGCAGACTTGCCCAGTCCTAGCAGGAAATCGAGTGAAAATTGACGGTTACGATTACGTGCACCACATTTGTTATTTATTTATGAATATGGATACCGGTATCTACACAATTCCCTTTAGCGGGAAATACAATTTCTGTCTCTACAAACAGGAAGCTGGGCAGAATGGAACGACCTGGTTTCTGTGCATGACGAACCCTACGAAGGACGGGTCGAAAAAGAAGATAATTATAACGGTGGACGACGACGACGATTGGCAAGACACACACGATATCCCGAATATGGTTTACTGTCCCGTCTTGGCGCATTGCGACAAGGACAGTCGCGTTTGGATCGAAGCCGACGCGGAAATGGATACAGAAATACGAGCTGGTTTCAGTGGAAAGTTACTGAATCAAATTACCCCTACTGCGAAGGAGTGTTAATGATGTAAATTATTTTAAGTTTCATAGGCAATGTCTGTGTGTGTGTGTGTGAGCGTGTGTGTGTGTGTGAGAGCGTGTGTGTGTCTGTGTATGTGAGTGATTCCTGGGTGCAAGTCCTGCTGTGAACTTCGCCAAGTTGAGTCCTCAAAGAATACACATCTTTTCAACATAAGTTTGGGCTAAAAACTCGTCTTTCAAACATATCATCGATTATAGGGACCCTCATCTTACCTAAAACTTTCAAACCTGGGACTTTAGGAGGGCTTCGTGGAAATGTAAAGTAAAGTAATCTTTTAGAGCCTTTAGGCTTATGGAGCCGGAGTTTATCCCCGTTTCTATAGCGTGAAATGGACAATACCAATTGCTTGCTATCCATTGGATAGGACGCTAATCTATCGCAAAGTACTTTCCGCCAGATCCAACAGACCTACCCTGAGTGGACGGGGAGGGGGGGGGGAGGGGTCAGAAAAATCTCGACAACGTGGAAAATGAAGGTCATTTTAATCGATCAATAGTTGAAGGACGAGTTTCTGGACAAAACTTTATACACGTTGCCTATCCAGAGTGCGGTAGTATAATTTGAATCATCCTTGTCAATGCTGGAATACAAATGCTGCATTGTTGTATATAGAAACGCCTGCGGGTGGTTGGATGGGAGCATCACCCTTGAATCATATACCTATGATGTTCGCATGGGTGTACGATCCGATAGTGATGTCGTTTCTTCTTCTCTTTACTAGCCTATCCTGCTTCTTTGGTTTGGGATTGTATTTTTGACAGGGGATATTTTTTTTCCTGTAAATCCTCTGCCTGTTTGTTCTTGGTTATTTATAATTTAGCTTATGACATCTTTAGGTTATGATTTTGATTGACATTTGTACTATTTTTGTTAGATTGCTTGTTTTTTTTGTTTCAGCGGTCTCTCATATAACCTCAATTGTGTTGGAAGAGACCTAAAGCAACAAACAAACAAAAAAATAGAAACGCCTGCAATGGGAGCACAAAAAGCTGTAATGAAGACATCATCTAACCAGATGAGTCTAAGGCGTTGGTAGGCGTGAAAAAGTAGGCCTGCGGTCTCCACAGAGTATCCCATGAAGCCTCCCAATAAAAACGTGGGTAGGAATCGTAAGGGTACTCTTGAACTGGGATGTGCCATTTGTTCCTTGGGTTTCTTTGAGGTGTTTCCCCCGTTAGCATTTCTCCTAAAAAAAATGTGGGTTTTTGGTTGGATCTTTAGAATGTTCCTGAAGAGCTCGAGTCGCGTTGGGCAAATCTACTCGACAGTCGTCATCCATGCGTATAATAAACAGATTTATTACAGTGTGATACACTCCATCTTAAAAGAAGGGCAGCCTTTTTCGTGATATTTCTGTAAACGTCGATATAATCACATTGAACGATGTCTTTGTGTTCACGTTCTTCGTCTTTGATTTGTTTTTGTATATTTTTGGAATTTAAGTCATTGGGATTAGCAGGTGATCCGATAAAGAACAGCATTTTGGCACGGTTTTTGGGATCTTTTGCAAAAATGGCAGCGCTGTTTTTTCGGACTTTTCGCCTTCTTTCAAAATTCCCTGGCGCTGAGGGAACAGCTATGATGTATTTGACGTCGTTCTCAGTGCAGGCGTTTGGTTGGTTGAGTAAGTAAGGATACGTGTGCGGGTTGATGATTGGCATATCCAGGAGTTTTGAGGTCAGATCCATTTTGTTGTTATTATTATCAATCTGTTTCGATTTGTGATTCCCATTACCACTGTGCTCAAAGCCCGTCAATTTATATGTATTATTATTACGGACGCTATATGTTGTGTTGAATCGGAATGACCAGCTGTCAGTAGAAAGTTGACTCTCATGGAGGTAATATTTTTGGAGGCACCGAAGTATTTTTTGTATGAAAACGTTTTCAAATTTTATTTCCGAGTTTTGACTGGTTAATTTTACTCTCAAGTAGACCAAAGTATTTTGAGCTCCAGCTTGACTGAAGTTGATCTCGCAAGGAGAGTCTTCAAATACAGTGTTCCTTCCTGTTAGCTGTAACATTTTGGATGTGGTAATGTACAATGATGTGGTAATGATGGCAGCAATTAGAGTCAAAATAATCTTGTTTTGTCTTCGCACTCGACTGTATATGAAAGTAATAGCCATTCTGAGGAAATAAAATGAAATGTACTAATCAAGACAATTTCACAGAAACATATATTGTTATTGTCGTCAGTCTTTTTAGTGGAGCCACTAAACCTAAAGTACAGTAGTCCTTCAGAGCCATTAGGAGCTTGGAGCCGAAGTTTATTCCGGTTTCTGTAGCGTGAAAAGGGCAATCAGATTTGCTTGCTACCCTTTGGGTAGAACGCAATATTTTCTTCTACATTTTCTTCTTTTCTTTTCTTCTCATCTTTTCTTACTTTCTTCTTGTTTCTCTCTTCATCTTTTCCTCTCTCCTCTCATACTCTTCTCCTCTCCTCCTCTCTACTCCTTCTCTCTCTCTCTCTCCTTCTTCTCTCTTCTTCTTCTTCTTCTCTTCTTCTTCTTCTTCTTCTTCTTCTTCTTCTTCTTCTTCTTCTTCTTCTTCTTCTTCTCTTCATGCGATTTTGACTGTGGTTACTTAGTTTAACAAATTACCAAACATATTATCTCATTTGTCAATGTGTTTCATTCATCCTGCTTTGTTGATAAGGGGAAACCCAAAACGTCCACATTGTCTGTAATCGTTTATTAAATTGAATCTTACCTTCAATTTGACATTGTTATTTATTTCTTCGCGCTTCGAGCAGCAAAATCTATATTGTCCAATGTGATCTCACTTGTCTTGGGCCTATCAAGTATTTGTTTCACATATCTCCCTCTCTCTCTCTCTCTCTCTCTCTCTCTCTCTCTCTCTTATATATTATATATATATATAATATATATATATAATATATATATATATATATCTCGAAAGATTTTATAAATAACTCCGTTTCTCAAAAGTTGAGCAGTGTCAGTGTATGGTATTTGTTTTTATAATTGTATATATATATATATATATATATATATATATATATATATATTATATATATATATATATATATATGTATGATAAGGGACCCCTTGTAAAGCGCGTTGAGCACGTTTAATGGGTATTGCGCCATATAAAATAATCTCCAGTTTGGGACAATTACTGGGGTTGATCGACAAATAAAAGCAAGAAAAAACGTTTTTCTAGTCTATTCACTAAACTTGTTCAAAGTACTTTATGAAGGGTCCCTAGTCAACAACAATACACCTGTGTGGGGTTGCTGACCTCCCATAGTAGGCAGGGGGTACATACTGTGTCTTCTATCCCCTTATATCTGTTTCCAACATGCTTTCTGTCTTTGTCTTGGAATGAGATTACTTGTTCTTGTCCTGGCCCTGGCCGGAGTCCTAGCTAAGAGGGAAACAGTCAAATGCATAGTAATTGTTTTGGGATATGATATTTTTTCCTTGTAAATCATCTCTCTGTTATGTACTGTTATTGTTATTCTTTTCATTTTTAACATATGATTTGTAAACATTTGAGTGTATTCCTCTTAGTGGGGACCTGTGCTTGTGCCTGGATAAGACTTTTAGGTGATCTCAAACTAAGTACTTTGATAGTGTGCTCTTGGAATCTACATCTGTTTCTTCTTTGAACAAATTCCCCTTTGTTTTACCTTTTCTTGGGTGCTTTAATTGTAATTCTAAAACTTTTTACTATCCCGTTTTCTTCATTTTTACTGGCGCTGATATTCTTAATGTGTTGCAAACGCCGTAAAACCCTTAAAAACAAAACAAACAACAGCAACACGTCAGGCTATAAGTTTACGTTTTATTTGAAAATCAACACATATGAAAGTAACAGCTTCTAAATTGTAGGCATTCAATAGAAAGTGGGCCAAAATAAAAATTCACTGATTCAAACGGGGACAAATTGTACAGACTAGGCAAAAGCAAACAATCGTAATGACGTATGGTAACTTAGTAACTGGTTCTAAACTATCGAAATAATGGCGGACGCCTTTATGAAATACTTCTTGTTTTTGTTTTGTTTTTAAGGGTTTTACGGCGCTTGCAACACATTTAGGTTATATCAGCGCCAGTAAAAAGGAAGAAAATGGGATAGTAAAAATTTCTAGAATTACAATTAAAGCACCCAAGAAAAAGTAAGACAAAGGGGAACTGAGAACAAATAGTGATCAGATGTAGATTCCAGGAGCATACCACCAATGTACTCAGTTTGAAATCACCTATAAGTCTCATCCAGACACAAGCACAAAACCAAACAAAGAGGAATACACTCAAATGCTTACATTATAAATTCAAAATAAAAATAATAATACATAACAGAGAGATGATTTACAAGGAAAAAAATATCATCTCCCAAAACCATAACTATGTATTTGACTGTTTCCCTCCCAGCCAGGATTTCGGCCAGTGCCAGGACAAAACCAAGTAATCTCATTCCGAGACCAAGACAGAAAGCATGTTGGAAAACAGATATAAGGGGATAGAAGACACAGTATGTACCTCCCTGCCCACTATGGGAGGTCAGGATCCCCACCCAGGAGATACTTCTTCGACGAGCATAAAAGTGTATCCAGAGGAGAAAAACATTATAAATCCGATCTTGTTTTGACTTTTATACATTCTCATCACATGATATGAGAAAAAGTTCTAGCCAGCACGAAGCTCAAAAAGTACTGATTTTTTTGTCTGCTGGGCAGACGTGACATCAGACTATTGAATCCTATTTTATATACGTTATAACATGCACAAGATAACAATAATATCGTAAAATTCAACAACTACTAACTACAGGTTATGTGGTCTAGTAGTAAAACACGCTTTTTCTGATCGGAAGGTCTTGGGTTCCAGCCTCGCTTGCTTGGCACATAGTTGAGTCCTTTTTTGTAATTTCGCCTAACAGGCGTCAGGTCTCGATCTACATTTTAAGTGTTGCTTTTGGCTAGGAATCCGGAACCCTTTGTAAAGTGCTTTGAGCACGTTTAATGGATATTGCGCTATATAAAAGCTTAAGCTCAACTACTACAAATTCTAATTTTATTTGATTTCCGCAAACTAGGAGATAATATGAGTAAGTTTAGTGACCATTGCATAAAAGTTATAAGTCCCAGGGAAAACATTTTCCTTATATTAAAGTTGAGCTTTTATATAGGGCAAAATCCACTAAACATGCTAAAATGCTTTACTAGCAGCAACACTTAACCTAAAGAATGAGACATGACGCCTGTTAGGCGATAATACATTTTCCCCGACACAGACAACTTAGTTAATGACCAAGTATTCATTTTACACCTGAGTACGGTGAGAGAATGTGAGAAAAGAGTCATTTCCAAGGACCCAACTATACGTCGAGCGAGCGAGACTCAAACCAAGGACCTTCCGATTCGAAGGCGAGCGTCATTCCACAAGACCACATAACAGCACTAAAGCTGAGTAGAGTAGAATTTAGTTAAAGGAATAGAAAACCCAGATTGTCCATTTGTGACCCAACGTCTCAAAATGGTATTATGTCGGGATGGACCAGATGCTAAAAAGTCAAATTATCGTTAAACTAGTCAAAAATATGAAACGTTGGTATTTAGCACAATAAAATGTGATAATCCTTCTCCTCTATAAAGCAAATAAACTCAACTTAAGCATGATATTTCTGACTATAAATTCCATTTTCAGCATCTTAATCATCCGACTTAATACCGTTTTGAGACAAGGGGTCACATTTAATATTAAGCTCGAATGGAAATATTTGATTTTTAAAAAAATGAGAATGCAGGAAAAACACATGGCTGATTTTGAGATTTTAAATGTTTATAGAGTTATATTCATTTTGAAGTGCCCCGCAACAGCACCCCCAGGCGGCTACCAAATGGTTCATAAGGGGGACAGTGCTTTCGCGGATTGGGTGAAGCGATACAACGTGGAGTTGTAGCCATACAAAACTACTACTAGCATAAACAATTCCGAAAAACTGTATTAGGAGTTATAGATATCGATCAATAATTTTCTTTCCCATGAACAGATTTCGGTGGATTTTTTATGTTATAAATGCCGTTGAGTATGGTACCAGTTATGTAAAATTTAGCTTGGTACCATAAAGTATGTATGTAGTATGTATGTATGGTATGTGTATGTATGTATGTATGTATGTATGTAGTATGTATGTAATGTATGTATGTATGTATGTATGTATGTATGTAGTATGTATGTATGTATGTATGTATGTATGTATGTATGTATGATGTATGGTATGTATGTATGTATGTATGTATGTATGTATGTATGTATGTATGTATGTATGTATGTATGTATGTATGTAGTATGTATGTATGTATAGTATGTATGTATATGTATGTATGTATGTATGTATGTATGAGTATGTAGTATGTATGTATGTATGTGTATGTATGTATGTATGTATGTATGTATGTATGTATGTATGTATGTATGTATGTATGTATGTATGTATGTATGTATGTATGTATGTAGTGTATGTAGTATGTATGTATGTATTGTATGTATGTATGTATGTATGTTGTAGTGTATGTATGTATGTATGTAGTATGTATGTAGTATGTTATGTATGTATGTATGTATGTATGTATGTATGTATGTATGTATGTTTATGTATGTATGTATGTATGTATGTATGTATGTATGTATGTATGTGATGTATGTATGTATGTATGTATGTATGTGTATGTATGTATGAGTAGGTAGGTAGGTAGGTAGGTAGGTAGGTAGGTAGGTAGGTAGGTAGGTAGGTAGGTAGGTAGGTATGGTGTAGGTGGTAGGTAGGTAGGTAGGTAGGTAGGTAGTAGGTAGGTAGGTAGGTAGGTAGGTAGGTAGGTAGGTAGGTAGGTAGGTAGGTAGGTAGGTAGGTAGGTAGGTAGGTAGGTAGGTAGGTGGTAGGTAGGTAGGTAGGTAGGTAGGTAGGTAGGTAGTGGTAGGTAGGTAGGTAGGTAGGTAGTGTAGGTAGGTAGGTAGGTAGGTAGGTAGGTAGGTATAGGTAGGTAGGTAGGTATGGTAGGTAGGTAGGTAGGTAGGTAGGTAGGTAGGTAGGTAGGTAGGTAGGTAGGTAGGTAGTAGGTAGGTAGGTAGGTAGAGGTTAGGTAGGTGGTAGGTAGGTAGGTAGGTAGGTTAGGTAGGTAGGTAGGTAGGTAGTAGGTAGGTAGGTAGGTAGGTAGGGTATGAGGAGGTAGGTAGTGTAGGTAGGTAGGTAGGTAGTGTAGGTTAGGTAGGTAGGTAGGTGGTAGGTAGGTAGGTAGGTAGGTAGGTAGGTGTAGGTAGGTAGGTAGGTAGGTGGTAGGTAGGTAGGTAGGTAGGTAGGTAGGTAGGTAGGTAGGTAGGTAGGTAGGGTAGGTAGGTAGGTAGGTAGGTAGGTAGGTAGGTAGGTAGGTAGGATGTAGAGTTAGGTATGTAGGTAGGGTAGGTAGAGTGTAGGTAGGTGGTAGGTAGGTAGGTAGGTAGGTAGGTAGGTTAGGTAGGTAGGTAGGTTAGGTAGGTAGGTTAGGTAGAGTAGGTAGGTGGTAGGTTAGGTAGGTAGGTAGGTAGGTAGGTAGGTAGGTGGTAGGTATGGTAGGTAGGTATGGTAGTAGGTAGGTAGGTATGGTAGTGTAGTTGTAGGTAGGTAGGTAGGTAGGTAGGTAGGTAGGTAGGTAGGTAGGTTAGGTAGGTAGGTAGGTAGGTAGGTAGGTTAGGTAGGTAGGTAGGTAGTGTAGGTATGGTAGGTAGGTAGTGTAGGTAGGTAGGTAGGTAGGTAGGTAGGTATGGTAGGTGTAGGTAGTAGGTAGGTAGGTAGGTAGGTGGAGGTATGTTGTAGGTAGTGGTAGGTAGGTAGGTAGGTGGTAGGTAGGTAGGTAGGTAGTATGTAGGTAGGTAGGTAGGTAGGTAGTTGGTAGGTAGGTAGGTAGGTAGGTTAGGTAGGTAGGTAGGTAGGTAGTAGGTGTAGGTAGGTATGGTAGAGTGTAGGTAGGTAGGTAGGTAGGTAGGTAGGTAGGTAGGTAGGTAGGTAGGTAGTAGGTAGGTAGGTAGGTAGGTAGGTAGGTAGGTAGGTAGGTAGGTAGGTAGGTAGGTAGGTAGGTGTAGTAGGTAGGTAGTAGTAGGTAGGTAGGTAGGTAGGTAGGTAGGTAGGTAGTTGTAGGTATGGTAGTGTATGGTAGTGGAGGTAGGTAGGTATGGTAGGTAGTGTGGGTAGGTAGGTAGTGGTAAGGTAGGTAGGTAGGTAGGTATAGGTAGGTAGGTAGTGTAGTGGTAGGTAGGTAGGTTTGGTAGGTAGTAGTAGGAGTAGGTAGGTAGTGTAGGTAGGTAGGTAGGTAGGTAGGTAGGTAGGTATAGGTAGTAGTAGGTAGGTAGAGTAGTATGGTAGGTAGGTGTAGGTAGGTAGTGGTAGGTAGTAGGTAGGTAGGTAGGTAGTGTAGGTAGGTAGTGTAGTAGTAGGTAGGTAGGTATGGTAGGTAGGTAGGTAGGTAGGTAGGTATGGTAGGTAGGTAGGTAGGTAGGTAGGTGGGTATGGTAGGTATGGTATGGTGGTAGTGTAGGTAGGTATGGTAGGTAGGTAGGTAGGTAGTTGGTAGGTAGGTAGGTAGGTAGGTTAGGTAGGTAGGTAGAGTAGGTAGGTAGGTTAGGTAGGTAGGTAGGTGGTTTAGGTAGGTATGGTAGGTAGGTAGGTAGTAGGTAGTAGGTAGGTATGTATGTATGTAGTATGTATGTATGTAAGTATGTAAGTATGTAAGTATGTAAGTATGTAAGTATGTAAGTAAGTAAGTAAGTAAGTATGTAAGTAAGTAAGTAAGTATGTATGTATGTATGTATGTATGTATGTATGTACGATCTGTTCAATTCAAAGGCAGATGATGTGAGTGGCACGTTTGATTAATCAATGTACAGATCTGTGTGACTTTGTTTACATGGCCTCGTTTTACTAATGGGTGAGCTTGAACGGTTCATTTGCATAATTCTGGTTGGGGCCCCCGACCTCCCATAGAGGGCAGGGAGGTACATAATGTGTCTTCTACCTCCCTATATCTGTTTTCCTGGGTGGGGCCCCCGACCTCCCATAGTGGGCAGGGAGGTACATACTGTGTCTTCTACCTCCCTATATCTGTTTTCCAACTTGCTTTCTGTCTTTGTCTTGGAATGAGATTACTTGGTTTTGTTCTGGCCTTGACCGGATACGGTTGGTGAGAGGAAAACAGTCAAATGTATAGTTAGTTTTGGGAGATGATATTTTTTTCCTTGTAAATCATCTCTCTATTTTGCACTGTATTATGTTTGGTTTACGTATTATATATATATAGATACAAACAATCTTAATTATCTTTCAAATGTTTATAAATAGATCCTTTTATCCTAAAGTTGAGCACTATTATTTCATGGTTTTTGTTTTTATAATTTATATATATAGTATATATATATATATATATATATATATATTATATATATATATATATATATATATATTATATATATATTATTTGTAAACATTTGAGTGTCTTCCTCTTAGTGAATGCCTGTGTTCGTATCTGGGTGAGACTTTTAGGTGATCTCAAACTAAGTACATTGATGCTATGCTCTTGAAATCTACACCAATTCCTTATTTGTACAATTCCCCTTGGTCTTACCCTTGTTTGCTTAAATTGTAATTCTAGAACTTTTTACTATCCCATTTTCTTCCTTTTTACTGGAGCTGATATGACCTAAACGTGTTGCAGGCGCGTAAAACCTTTAAAAACAAAAACAAACAACATAATTAAGTTACAGTGTGTGACATAATCAGTCGGATGGTGAAAATGTTTGAACCAAGATATTGCTGAGTTTAATTAGAAGGTTATTTTTTTAAAGTAGGTTCTAATCATAAATCAAGAAATCAACCCTTTTTATACATCTTCAGGTAATATCAAAGCTTAACTTCACATTACTAAATATATATTTTTTACAGCTAGTAAAAAAATGGAAATTTGAGAAAAGTTGTTGGATACCTTTCTCATACATGTGACCATAACTTCATGAATAATCACCCGATTTTCTTCAAATAAAGATTAAAATTTTCTTGGGAGCATATTCCTTCAGACACTTAATTTATGAATGGGGTTGATTCACGGCTAAGACGCGGTCACGTGATGTCCAAACTGTGTCGGCTGGGTGAGGATCCTGACCTCCCATAGCGGGCAGGGAGGTACATTCTGTGTCTTCTATCCCCTTATATCTATTTTCCAACATGCTTTCTGTCTTTGTCTTGGAATGAGATTACTTGGCTTTGTCATGGCCCTGGCCGGAGTCCGAGCTGGGAGGGATACAGTCAAATGCATAGTTATTTTTTGGGGAGATGATATTTTTTTCCTTGTAAATCATCTCTCTGTTACGTATTATTATCTTTATTTTGAATGTATAATGTTAGCATTTGAATGTGTTCCTCTTTGTTGGATTTTGTGCTTATGTCTGGATGAGACTTGTAGGTGATTTCAAACTAATTACATTGGTGGTATGCTCTTGGAATCTACATCTGATCCCTATATGTTCTCAGTTCCCCTTTGTCTTACTTTCTCTTGGCTGCTTTACTTGTATTTCTAGAACTTTTTACTATCCCATTTTCTTCCTTTTTACTGGCTCTGATATAACCTAAATGTGTTGCAAGCGCCGTAAAACCCTTAAAAACAAACAAACAAACTGTGTCGGCTGACAGTAGTGTGTTTTTCAGTACTGTATGACTGACTATGTAGTAGATACAGTCATCAGTAGCCTCAATTAAACGAAGATCACATTGATTTTTCTAATTAATTATGAATAATGTTATAATCATGACTATTCTAGGGGGATAATTTTTTTAAAAAGTCTTTTGGTTGATGACAACGGATTGACGCCATATGTAGTTACGGTGTAAAAGCAAAAACTTGTTCATGGTCACCTGCAGAAATTGTAAATAAATATTTTTAAACAACAAACATGTAACTATTATGATTTTATAAAGATTTTATTAAAACAGTACACGATTGAGCAGCGATGGCCCCTCAAGGCCGATAAAAATTGATAAAAGACAGAAACGGGGCGCTTAAATGACCTAAATAGTGTCGAAAGCGCCGTTAAACACCTAAAAACAAAACAAAACAAAACAATGGTCACCGATCAGGGACATGCTGTTACCCCACTGAGAGAGAGAGAGAGAGAGAGAGAGAGAGGAGAGAGAGGAGAGAGAGAGAGGAGAGAGAGTCTCAACTTTTTCTATTATGCCATTTGACACAAATCTTTCAATTTTTCTATTTTTGCCCTGAGCATGTATGGCGGAAACCGTGCCTTGCAATATCTAGTGTTAGTACCTGTCTTCATTGCCAATTTGACTGTTCTATCATTCAATAAACCATTTTCCCCAAAAGCATGTATGTTATCATTCAACAATATTTCTAACGAGGCATTAGTACTAGTTTCACACTTCACAGAAAATATGGGATTCCAGTCCAGTTTGATGTGTTGAAGCCAGTTCCTGACAAGCAATGATGGTACATCTCCTGGGACAACGACAATCGGGAGTTTCAACTTCTGTCTATTGTAGTCAACTGGTACAACAGTCTCTCCTAACACTGGCACACTACTCCTGTGTATGTCTTTAAACGCTTTGTTGATTCTGATGGTTGAAGAGTGATGTTTCTTGAACTACACACATCAAAATCGGCCTTGTTCATGACACTTAGTGTAGCGCCAGTGTCAAGCACGAATGTCACTCTGGCGTCATTTACGTCGACTGGAAGCGAAACTGGCTTTGTGTTGACACTACCACAATTTGGTGATCCTGTCATCTCATACAATTGAATTTCTAGGTCATTGTGGTAGACATGGTGTGTGCGACAGATTCGGAATTGTCAAGCTGCACATCCACGAAATGCTGACGATGACGCTCATTGTGGCCTCCTGTCCGCTTAGGCAAAGGGGTTGGTTTGGACGATCTACACGCCTTTGCAATGTGGCCACCCTTGCTGCACTTGTAGCAGGTTGCTGATTTAAACTTACTTTGCTGGGGTGAATGTGGGCCCAGACAACGATAACAGTTGATAAATCTGTTGTTGGTGTTGTTTTTAGAATCGCAATGGTGATTCTTCGCCGTACGATGATGCGTGACATTTACTGCATGAATCGAAGAATCGGTATGAGCAGCAAGAGTTCGGGCTTTTTTTTAATACCCAACATTTAAACAAAACAATTCATACATTAAGCCCAGATATGCTGCCCACAAACCACACATATATACCCACATACATACGCTATTCTAGATACAACAAACACACCACCTCTGGAGAACAAGCAGCATCATACACAAAAAAACAAACAATACAAAATAAAAACAACATAAAAAGAGGATGAGTTCCCAACATTGACAATTATAACCTTAAACATCAGAGGTATGAGACAGAAAATACAAAACATGAAAAATCTAATGAGGAACTACAGACCAGACTTCCTACTGTTACAAGAAACGAACATAGATGACAAATACATACAAGAACGAACACTTTTCGAACTTAGACCAACCGTCGCAAGGTGTGGCTTTGAGCAAGTCACCTTGCTTTAGCTCATTTTGTGATGCTGCACTACGGCTGACGCCTGAGTTATGAAGGTCTTCCATTGCACTGACCCTAAAGGAAAATTTCCCCTTAGGGATTAATAAAGAGAACTGTATACTATATATTATTATGGGAAGGGTGTATGCGAATATAAATTGATTTCACGGGCCTGTATCAATTTCCTTATTCGTTTATTTTCCTTCACAGGTCTTACAAAAGATGAGCAGATTTCGTGTGGAATCGACGCAGACTTGCCCAGTCCTAGCAGGAAATCGAGTGAAAATTGACGGTTACGATTACGTGCACCACATTTGTTATTTATTTATGAATATGGATACCGGTATCTACACAATTCCCTTTAGCGGGAAATACAATTTCTGTCTCTACAAACAGGAAGCTGGGCAGAATGGAACGACATGGTTTCTGTGCATGACGAACCCTACGAAGGACGGGTCGAAAAAGAAGATAATTATAACGGTGGACGACGACGACGATTGGCAAGACACACACGATATCCCGAATATGGTTTACTGTCCCGTCTTGGCGCATTGCGACAAGGACAGTCGCGTTTGGATCGAAGCCGACGCGGAAATGGATACAGAAATACGAGCTGGTTTCAGTGGAAAGTTACTGAATCAAATTACCCCTACTGCGAAGGAGTGTTAATGATGTAAATTATTTTAAGTTTCATAGGCAATGTCTGTGTGTGTGTGTGTGTGAGCGTGTGTGTGTGTGTGTGAGAACGTGTGTGTGTCTGTGTATGTGAGTGATTCCTGGGTGCAAGTCCTGCTGTGGACTTCGCCAAGTTGAGTCCTCAAAGAATACACATCTTTTCAAATAAGTTTGGGCTGAAAACTCGTCTTTCAAACATATCATCGATTATAGGGACCCTCATCTTACCTAAAACTTTCAAACCTGGGACTTTAGGAGGGCTTCGTGGAAATGTAAAGTAAAGTAATCTTTTAGAGCCTTTAGGCTTATGGAGCCGGAGTTTATCCCCGTTTCTATAGCGTGAAACGGACAATACCAATCGCTTGCTATCCATTGGATAGGACGCTAATCTATCGCAAAGTACTTTCCGCCAGATCCAACAGACCTACCCTGAGTGGACGGGGAGGGGTGGGGGGGAGGGGTCAGAAAAAATCTCGACAACGTGGAAATGAAGGTCATTTTAATCGATCAATAGTTGAAGGACGAGTTTCTGGACAAAACTTTATACACGTTGCCTATCCAGAGTGCGGTAGTATAATTTGAATCATCCTTGTCAATGCTGGAATACAAATGCTGCATTGTGGTATATAGAAACGCCTGCAATGGGAGCACAAAAAGCTGTAATGAAGACATCATCTAACCAGATGAGTCTAAGGCGTTGGTAGGCGTGAAAAAGTAGGCCTGCGGTCTCCACAGAGTATCCCATGAAGCCTCCCAATAAAAACGGTGGGTAGGAATCGTAAGGGTACTCTTGAACTGGGATGTGCCATTTGTTCCTTGGGTTTCTTTGAGGTGTTTCCCCCGTTAGCATTTCTCCTAAAATAAAATGTGGGTTTTTGGTTGGATCTTTAGAATGTTCCTGAAGAGCTCGAGTCGCGTTGGGCAAATCTACTCGACAGTCGTCATCCATGCGTATAATAAACAGATTTATTACAGTGTGATACACTCCATTTTAAAAGAAGGGCAGCTTTTTCGTGATATTTCTGTAAACGTCGATATAATCACATTGAACGATGTCTTTGTGTTCACGTTCTTCGTCTTTGATTTGTTTTTGTATATTTTTGGAATTTAAGTCATTGGGATTAGCAGGTGATCCGATAAAGAACAGCATTTTGGCACGGTTTTTGGGATCTTTTGCAAAAAGGGCAGCGCTGTTTTTTCGGACTTTTCGCCTTCTTTCAAAATTCCCTGGCGCTGAGGGAACAGCTATGATGTATTTGACGTCGTTCTCAGTGCAGGGCGTTTGGTTGGTTGAGTAAGTAAGGATACGTGTGCGGGTTGATGATTGGCATATCCAGGAGTTTTGAGGTCAGATCCATTTTGTTGTTATTATTATCAATCTGTTTCGATTTGTGATTCCCATTACCACTGTGCTCAAAGCCCGTCAATTTATATGTATTATTATTACGGACGCTATATGTTGTGTTGAATAAGAATGACCAGCTGTCAGTAGAAAGTTGACTCTCATGGAGGTAATATTTTTGGAGGCACCGAAATATTTTTTGTATGAAAACGTCTTCAAATTTTATTTCCGAGTTTTGACTGGTTAATTTTACTTTCAAGTAGTCCAAAGTATTTTGAGCTCCAGCTTGACTGAAGTTGATCTCGCAAGGAGAGTCTTCAAATACAGTGTTCCTTCCTGTTAGCTGTAACATTTTGGATGTGGTAATGTACAATGATGTGGTAATGATGGCAGCAATTAGAGTCAAAATAATCTTGTTTTGTCTTCGCACTCGACTGTATATGAAAGTAATAGCCATTCTGAGGAAATAAAATGAAATGTACTAATCAAGACAATTTCACAGAACATATATTGTTATTGTCGTCAGTCTTTTTAGTGGAGCCACTAAACCTAAAGTACAGTAGTCCTTCAGAGCCATTAGGAGCTTGGAGCCGAAGTTTATTCCGGTTTCTGTAGCGTGAAAAGGGCAATCAGATTTGCTTGCTACCCTTTGGGTAGAACGCAATATTTTCTTCTACATTTTCTTCTTCTTCTTTTCTTCTCCATCTTTTCTTCTACTTCTTTTCTTCTTCGTCTTTTCCTCTTCCTACTCCTCATACTCCTTCTCCTCCTCCTCCTCATACTCCTTCTCCTCCTCCTCCTCCTCCTCATACTCCTTCTCCTCCTCCTCTTCTTTTTCTTCTTCTTCTTCTTCTTCTTCTTCTTCTTCTTCTTCTTCTTCTTCTTCTTCTTCTTCTTCTTCTTCTTCTTCATGCGATTTTGACTGTGGTTACTTAGTTTAACAAATTACCAAACATATTATCTCATTTGTCAATGTGTTTCATTCATCCTGCTTTGTTGATAAGGGGAAACCCAAAACGTCCACATTGTCTGTAATCGTTTATTAAATTGAATCTTACCTTCAATTTGACATTGTTATTTATTTCTTCGAGCTTCGAGCAGCAAAATCTATATTGTCCAATGTGATCTCACTTGTCTTGGGCCTATCAAGTATTTGTTTCACATATCTCCCTCTCTCTCTCTCTCTCTCTCTCCTCTCTCTCTATATATATATATATATATATTATATATATATATATATATATATATATATATATATATATATATATATCTCGAAAGATTTTATAAATAACTCCGTTTCTCAAAAGTTGAGCAGTGTCAGTGTATGGTATTTGTTTTTATAATTGTATATTATTATATATATATATATATATATATATATTATATATATATATATATATATATATTATATATATATATATATGTATGATAAGGGACCCCTTGTAAAGCGCGTTGAGCACGTTTAATGGGTATTGCGCCATATAAAATAATCTCCAGTTTGGGACAATTACTGGGGTTGATCGACAAATAAAAGCAAGAAAAAACGTTTTTCTAGTCTATTCACTAAACTTGTTCAAAGTACTTTATGAAGGGTCCCTAGTCAACAACAATACACCTGTGTGGGGTTGCTGACCTCCCATAGTGGGCAGGGGGGTACATACTGTGTCTTCTATCCCCTTATATCTGTTTCCAACATGCTTTCTGTCTTTGTCTTGGAATGAGATTACTTGTTCTTGTCCTGGCCCTGGCCGGAGTCCTAGCTAAGAGGGAAACAGTCAAATGCATAGTAATTGTTTTGGGATATGATATTTTTTCCTTGTAAATCATCTCTCTGTTATGTACTGTTATTGTTATTCTTTTCATTTTTAACATATGATTTGTAAACATTTGAGTGTATTCCTCTTAGTGGGGACCTGTGCTTGTGCCTGGATAAGACTTTTAGGTGATCTCAAACTAAGTACTTTGATAGTGTGCTCTTGGAATCTACATCTGTTTCTTCTTTGAACAAATTCCCCTTTGTTTTACCTTTTCTTGGGTGCTTTAATTGTAATTCTAAAACTTTTTACTATCCGTTTTCTTCATTTTTACTGGCGCTGATATTCTTAATGTGTTGCAAACGCCGTAAAACTCTTAAAAACAAAACAAAACAACAGCAACACGTCAGGCTATAAGTTTACGTTTTATTTGAAAATCAACACATATGAAAGTAACAGCTTCTAAATTGTAGGCATTCAATAGAAAGTGGGCCAAAATAAAAATTCACTGATTCAAACGGGGACAAATTGTACAGACTAGGCAAAAGCAAACAATCGTAATGACGTATGGTAACTTAGTAACTGGTTCTAAAACTATCGAAATAATGGCGGACGCCTTTATGAAATACTTCTTGTTTTTGTTTTGTTTTTAGGGTTTTACGGCGCTTGCAACACATTTAGGTTATATCAGCGCCAGTAAAAAGGAAGAAAATGGGATAGTAAAAATTTCTAGAATTACAATTAAAGCACCAAGAAAAAGTAAGACAAAGGGGAACTGAGAACAATAGTGATCAGATGTAGATTCAGGAGCATACACCAATGTACTCAGTTTGAAATCACCTATAAGTCTCATCCAGACACAAGCACAAAACCAAACAAAGAGGAATTAACTCAAATGCTTACATTATAAATTCAAAATAAAAAATAATAATACATAACAGAGAGATGATTTACAAGGAAAAAAAATATCATCTCCCAAAACAATAACTATGTATTTGACTGTTTCCCTCCAGCCAGGATTTCGGCCAGTGCCAGGACAAAACCAAGTAATCTCATTCCGAGACCAAGCAGAAAGCATGTTGGAAAACAGATATAAGGGGATAGAAGACACAGTATGTACCTCCCTGCCCACTATGGGAGGTCAGGATCCCCACCCAGGAGATACTTCTTCGACGAGCATAAAAGTGTATCCAGAGGAGAAAAACATTATAAATCCGATATTGTTTTGACTTTTATACATTCTCATCACATGATATGAGAAAAAGTTCTAGCCAGCACGAAGCTCAAAAAGTACTGATTTTTTTGTCTGCTGGGCAGACGTGACATCAGACTATTGAATCCTATTTTATATACGTTATAAACATGCACAAGATAACAATAATATCGTAAAATTCAACAACTACTAACTACAGGTTATGTGGTCTAGTAGTAAAACACGCTTTTTCTGATCGGAAGGTCTTGGGTTCCAGCCTCGCTTGCTTGGCACATAGTTGAGTCCTTTTTTGTAATTTCGCCTAACAGGCGTCAGGTCTCGATCTACATTTTAAGTGTTGCTTTTGGCTAGGAATCCGGAACCCTTTGTAAAGTGCTTTGAGCACGTTTAATGGATATTGCGCTATATAAAAGCTTAAGCTCAACTACTACAAATTCTAATTTTATTTGATTTCCGCAAACTAGGAGATATATGAGTAA
>NC_088374.1:13505495-13540600 GCF_034508935.2 Berghia stephanieae
TTTTTCCGTTTCACACTATAGAAAGGGAAAACTTCGGATGGATCCACGAGCCCAATGGCTCTGAAGGACTACTTTCTTTTTTTTTAGTAATCAATATGAATTCTGAGTGGCGTCTTTAGACCTCCGATAGTGGGTGAAGACCACACTTTTCAGTGTCTTTTATCCCCCTATATCTGTTTCTTTTTTGTTTTTGTTTTTTGTTTTTTTGGTTCTTGTTTGTTTTGTTTTGTTTCTTTGTTTTTTTGGGAGTGGGGGGGGGTTGGGTTTTTTTGGTTTTTTTTTTTTTGCTATATTGCTTTGCCTTTGTCTTGGAATGATATCCCTTTGTTTTGTCCTGATCCTGTATGCGAGGGGAATATAGTATTAGTTTTATAATTATTGTTATCATCACCATCTTCATTCATTATTATCATCTTCATCATCATCATCATCACCATCATCATCGTCGTCGTCGTTGTCATCAATACAATCATCATCATCATCGTCGTCAATACCATCATCATCATCATCATCATCATCATCATCATCATCATCGTCATCAATACCATCATCATCATCATCATCATCATCATCATCATCATCATCATCATCATCATCATCATCATCATCATCATCGTCATCAGTACCACATCATCATCATCATCATCATCATCATCATCATCATCATCATCATCATCATCATCCATCATCATCCTCTTCCTCCTCGTCATAATCATCATCATCATCATCATCATCATCATCATCATCATCAATCATCGTCCGTCGTCGTCGTCGTCGTCGTCGTCATCATTATCATCATATCATCATCATCGCACATGCCAAACGTTCATTCTATAACTATAACTTGCCAATGCCTTCTGTCCTAGCCTTAAAGATTCACGTAAGTCCAGACACAAAAGAAAGTTCTGGATCTCTATGGAACGTTTGTATTGGAGTTACGAGGCTGTCGAATGAAGGTAAAGCTGTATAGATAGTATGCCCTTGGCTAAGAAGCTCACAGCATTGCCATCCGGAAGCATAACGACCAGCACACAAGACTATGTGTAACTTTAAACGTTTATAGTCTGGTTAATACCGTTTAGTGAGAATTAATCATAAACGCGGATGACAAAATCTTATCTTATCTTATCTTATCTGATCTTATCTTATCTTATCTTACTAAAGGCTTAATAGGAATTATCCTTTAAATGCCTTATGCAATAGTTTTATAATTACAGAATCTTATTCTAGCTTGCATTGTGTCATTCACAGACAGTTTTACACAACTTTGAATGTCAGGAAAAAATGTATCAATACGGCAATGTAAAATCAAAAAATACTATCATAGAATACTGCTGGTAATTGAATGCTGGTCATGATCGAATGAATCATAAATGTACAAAGTTCATAGTACAATGAAATATTAATGACAAAAATAATCATGAAAGCAACAACGATAATAATCATACATAAGTCTCTGATTTTACATTGTTTCAGATGTCATTGCATTTTACTTGTCAACATTTACAAACGGTCTACAAATTCATGAAATTAATGGAAACAATTGTATCCACATGACAAGTTAAAGTCGAAAAGATAAATAAATAAATGGATAAATAACTAAAGAAACAAACAAACAAATAAATGAATATTTCGTTCTATCTATATAATGAATGAGGCTGAAGTCAGTCGGCTCGTTATTGTTGTTTATAGATAGCATTTTAACCCTCTCATTACCATCCACAGCAGAATCGTCACATTTGTTACGACACAATATACTTTTTTTTTACTCATATTTTTTGTACATCACAAACTTTGAAGAATAATCTTTGTTTAATCAATAAGAACATAAAGTTGTTTTGTAGAGAGCTTGTTTGAGTTTTAAAAAATAAATTTTTCCCCTGGGTAAGCCTGCCATTTTGGGGAAAATACTGAAAATGATTGGTAAGGAAAGAGTTAACGATTAAATTCTCACTAAATTATGTCAATCAGACTATAAATGTTTAAGGTTACACTATTTTGTGTGTTGGTATCTTTGATTTGGCTGGCAGATGTTGTGAGTATTTTACTTTCACGCATAGCATCAAAATAAAATGAATGAGGTTGACGACACGCGGCTTTTTTTCTGTTGTTGTTTTCTTAAAGACCACTAGTTGAGTGATTAGTTCTCACTAAAGTCCATCTAACAGATTATATTATATTATAAATGTTTAAGAAAAAGGTTACATATTAATATAGATAGTTCGAAGATGACGTCACTTAGGTCTTTGTTATTGTTTTTTGCCATCCACGTTTGTGGGTGCATCTCACTAAACTGTATTAACCAGACTATAAAAATCATGGTTACACATAGTTTTGTGTGTTGGTCCGTTATACTTCCGGATGGCAATATTATGAGCTTCTTAGCCAAGCGCAAACTATCTATCGTGTGCGATTGGCCATGAAAATCACAACATTGCCATCCAGAAGTATAACGGACCAACACACAAAATTATGTGTAACCATGAACGTTTATAGTCTGGATAATACAGTTCGGCGAGAATTACTCAAAAGCATAGATGTCAACAACAAACAAAAAAAAAAGCAACAGTAACATAGACCTGAGCGACGTTATCTTCGCTCTGTCTATCCATAGTTTATGCGTGTTGGTACGTATGCTTTATCTGGCAAGGAAGACTCATGAGTACAGGGAATGAGATTAGTGGAAGAGTGGCTTCCCTTGATTGGACGTCACCGGCTGAGAAGTTATTAGAGAGAGAACGTCAATATGGTTTTGCGCATGCGTCTCTCGTCCTCGCTTCCGGTGAAAGCGGCATGAGACACTTCACCGAATGCGAGGACGAGAGAGACGCATGCGCAAAACCATGTTGACGTTCTCTCTATAAGGTGACGTCCAATCAAGGGACGCTACTCTTCCGCTAATCTCATTCCCTATTAAATATGTACTCTCATCATCTGGCAGTCAGGTAACCCGTATGTTAACGTACAAAACTAAGTGTAAATTCGTACGTTTTAGTCTGATTGATTTATTTTGGTGAGAACTAAACACCCAAACTGGCGGTCTAAAATCAACAACAAACAGCCGAGTTGAGTCCTTGGAAAAGGCTCTTTAATCACATTCTCTCACCGTACTCAGGTGTAAAATGAGTACCTGGTCGTTAACAGTATTGTCTCTGTCTGAAAAAATTGTATTATCGCCTAACAGGCGCCATGTCCCGTCCTACATGTTAAGTGTTGCTGTTGTCTAGGGATCCCTTTTAAAGCGCTTTGAGTACGTTTAGTGAATATTGCGCTATATAAAAGCTAATCCTTTAAAGCGTTTTTTTTTCATTATATACAATAATTATTTTTAAAAGATTAGATATTGATTAATTTGAGATGAGATGATCTATTCTTGTCAATAATTCTTAACCCTCTCCTTATCAACTATAGATAATTCGAAGATGACGTCACTCAGGTCTTTGTTATTGTTTTTTGCCATCCGCGTTTATGAGTAATGCTCACTGAACTGTATTAACCTGACTATAAACGTTCATTGATACACACAGATTGTGTGTTTGGTCCGTTATACTTCCGGATGGCAATGTTATGAGCTTCTTCGACAAGCGCATGCTATCTATAGGAAAATCGTCACATTCGTTACAATACAACCAACATTTGTATTATTCAAATTTCTTTTGAACATCATCAAATCATCAAGAAAATGAAGAGTAGAGCATGTTTTGCTAAAGAAATTATGTATACCCTGGCTGAGAAGGAAACAGTGAAATATATAGTTATTGTTTTGGGAGATTATATTTTTTTAAATGTAAATCATCTCTCTGTTACGTATTATTATTATATTTGTTGTTTTGAATTTATAATGTAAAGATTTGAGTGTTTTGCTCCTAGTAGGGACCTGTGCTCGCGTCTGGATGAGACTTATAGGTTATCTCAAACTAAGAACATTGATCGCATGCTCTTGGAATCTATACCAATTCCCTATCTGTACCATTCCCCTTTGTCTTACCTTTTCTTGGATGCTTTAATTGTAATTCTAGAACTTTTTACTATCCCATATCTTCACTTTTTACTGGCGCCGTAAAACCCTTAAAAACAAAAACGACCCACCAAGACACCATAATGACGGTCTCATTTCTCCACAGGGCAAGGGTTCCGTCACAACCTACTGGCTACTGAAAGAAGAAAAATAAAAATAGACAAGGATAAAAATGGAAACCCAACAGAAGGACTCAAACATCATACCAAGTTACTCATCAACGTCACAACACAGGCGTTTTTTAGATAAAACCTACAACTCCGGTGTTTGTTAGTTGAAAATTATTTCCCTCGAGTGGAAATATTGCTGCTAATTGGGTGTTTCCTCCCTCAGCTACTACGCATCTGGCGAAATAACACAATCTTTGTTGTTTCATATCACTGGAGAGTTCATACAACGAGGTAACATTATACTCTCTGTAACTGCCTTTGCTGAGATCAAATAGTTTTGGCAGGATTCTCTTTTTATTTGATTTTAATTTTTCTTTCTACTCCGCCCAATTGGACTCAGTAGTCTGATGTCATGTCCACCCAGCAACGAGCAGCTTGGTTCTAAACAAGAGAATCGGTAATTTTTATTCTTCATGCTGGCTAGAACTTTTTGACATGTCATGTGATCAGAATGTATAAAAGTCAATACATGATCAGATTTAAAATGTTTTTCTCCTTTGGATACACTAGTTATGCTCGTCGGAGAAGTATTTCATAAGGGCGTCCGCTATTATTGTTCCGATAGTTTAGAACCAGCTACTAAGTTACTACTTTCCTACTCACTTCATTTCTTGTTATTATGCGTCATTACGAGGGAAGTGACGTCACAACTGTTGAAGCCTATTGGAAGCAAGATGGCAGTGACCATCTCGTGTGTAGTGTACTTTGGGACAAAACTCTCGGTGTAATTTGATAATATCCGGATGGACTAAGTAATTGGTCTAGACCGAAATGCGAAGGAGATTTATTGGACGACGCATTTATTCATTATTGTATCTAAAGGAGGAGGGAGCAAGTGGAAGGAATGCTACAAGTTTGGGGACGCCTCGTTACATCGACAATTCCATTCAGGTAAATTTGTTTCATCATTAACTTAATTCGGCTAACCTTGTTTCATTGATATCACAACTCGGCTAACATTGTTTCATTGATATCACAACTCGGCTAACCTTGTTTCATTGATATCACAACTCGGCTAACATTGTTTCATTGATATCACAACTCGGCTAACATTGTTTCATTGATATCACAACTCGACTAACCGTGTTTCATTGACAACTTCATTCACAATTCAGTTAGCCCTGTTCTATCGACAGCTCAATGTAGGCTATTCTGTTTCATTGAAAAATCAACTTAGCTGAACTTGTTTCAACTCAACTCAACTCGGTTAATCTTGCTTCATCGATAAATCAACTGGACCAACATTGTTTCATCGACAAACCAATTTAAATAACTTTGTTTCATCTCCAACTCGAATCAAGTAACATTTTATCGACAACTTCATTCAAGTAGCCCTGTTATATTAATGACAACTCAATTTAGGTAACCATGTTTCATCGACAACTCAATTCGAGAAACCTTGTTTCATATGGAACTCAGTTCAAGTAGCTTTGTTTCATCGTCACCTCAATTTGAGTATCTACCCTATCTTCATTGATGCCCCCCCCCCCCTCCTTAGTTCTGTGCACTCAACAAGCAGTACTACTAAAGAAAAACAGCTACCCTAATTTCATCGATGCCACCCCCCCTCCCACGCCCTCCCCAGTTCTGCGTACGCAACAAGTAGTAATAGATAAAGACAGCTATCTTACTTTCATTGATGCCCCCCCCCCCTCCCAACCCAGTGATGTGTACTCAATCGGTAGTAACAACTAAATCGAACGGAACACTTAAGGTAATTCATGAGAACAATAATTTAATAAAATTATGTTTCATACGAAACCCAAAGAGTATTCATTGGCATCACTAGTGCGTTTCATTTTATCGTCATAATAGGATTCAGTAGTCCTGATGTCTTGTCCGCCCAGCAACTAGCAGCATGGTTCTAAACGAAGAAAATCGGTATTTTTTTTATTCTTCATGCTGGCTAGAATTTTTTCACATGCCATGTGATCAGAATGTATAAAAGTCAAAACATGATCAGATTTAAAATGTTTTTTCTCCTCTGGATACACTTTTATGTTTGTCGAAGAAGTATTTCATAAGGGCGTCCGCCATTGTTCCGATAGTTTAGAACCAATTACTAAGTTAATATGTGTCATTTCGAGGGAAGTGACGTCACGACTGTTGAACCCTATTTTAACACGGTGTAGCTGGGTGGGGTTCCTGACCTCCCATACTGTGTCTTCTATCCCCCTATGTCTGTTTTGCAACATGCTTTCTGTCTTTGTCTTGGAATGAGATTACTTGGTTTTGTCCTGGCCCTACCCGGATACCCTGGATGGGAGGGAAACAGTCAAATGTATACTTAGTTTTGGGAGATGATATTTTTCCCCTTGTAAATCATTTCTCTGTTATGCACTGTGTTATGTTATGTTTTTGTATTATGATATATGATTTGTAAACATTAGAGTGTCTTCCTCTTCATAGGGACCTGTGCTCGTGTATGGATGAGACTTTTAGGTGATCTCAAACTTAGTACACTGATAGTGTGCTCTTGGAATCTACATCTGTTCCATATTTGAACCAATTCCCCTTTGTCTGCCTTATTCTTGGATGCTTTAATTGTAATTCTAGAAATTTTTACGATCCCATTTTCTTCCTTTTTACCGGCGCTGATATGACCTTAACTCTTTCAGCCCTGGGACTAACCAAGCGGTCAGATGCCTGAGCCCTGGGCTTTTTAATACAATTTCAAAAATTCATTTAAAAAAAGTTTTCAGTCTATCTCCTTCAAATTTCTTGTGTTTACCAATCAATACTATTTCTAAGTTGCTGTGGATAGACAGAAAGCTACGTTTAAAATTAAAAGAATGAGAGCGTTTTGAAATGTGTCACTAAATTGAACAAAAGGTAAAAAATCAAGGAAAGAGATGAAATGGGGGTCTTGCCGCAAAATCGCCAGAAAGTCATGCAGTATAAGCCAATGAATGCCACATTTTGAAGCAAGCGCCGTAAAACCCTTAAAAACAAACATACAAACAACATGATGTAGAAGCATCTTAGCCATATCAGTAAGAGAGGTGTTTTTTTTTTTTTTAATTTTAGTTCCACATAAACTAGTTAGCTGCTATACTCTGAAAAAAAACCCAACATATATTTTAAAATTTGGCCATAAAAATCGTCCTTCAAATCTCGATTGATTTAAATGAATCTTCATCTCGGCAAAAACTCTAAACCATGGGACTTTGCGAAGTCCCAGGCTTGACAGATTTTCCAAGATGAATGTCGTTTAACTCTCTCCTTACCAGCTATTTTTAGAATTTTCCCCGAAAAGTCACTCCCACTCAACGCAAGAATAGACTTTTTTTTACACAAACAAAAAGTAAAAGTGAGTTCAGCAACACAGTGTTTAGTATTTATAGCTGTAATCAAAGCATTTCTTTGAATTTTGTGATGTATGAGAGAAATCAGAATGAGAAAATTGTCGGTTGCTTCGTAACGAATGTGACGATTTTCCTATGAGTCGTAAGGAGAGGGTTAAATCTATCAATATTTGAAGACTGGATTTTCTGACCTCATTTTCAAATACCTACATGTTTTGTTTTTTGTTTTTTCCCAGATTACGAAAGCTAACTGGTTAAACAGTGTTGATAGAATATTTATCTGTTTAGTCGAAATAGCCTGCTTTTTGTTGAAATAAATGACTGTTGAAATAATATTAGAAGCTTACCCAATGGAGAGAAAGATAAAGGGAGTAAATGTGACTCATAAATAAGGGAACAACACAAAACAAACGACGCTAACCCACTTCGCAATGTCGATGACTTGCACTTATTTGCTTATATTTAATGTACACGTCGGGTTCTGGGTGGGTTTCCTGACCTCCATAGTGGGCAGGGGGGCACTAAATGTGTCTTCTATCCCCCTATAGGGAACGAGATTAGCGGAAGAGTAGCGTCCCTTGATTGGACGTCACTCATAGTCTGTGACGTCACCAGCGGAAAAGTTATTAGAGAGAGAACGTCATGTTGTTTGTGCGCATGCGTCTCTCGTCCTCGATTCCGCGTGGACGAGAGACCATGCGCACAACCAACATGACGTTCTCTCGCTAATAACTTTTCCGCCGGTGACGTCACAGACTATGAGTGACGTCCAATCAAGGGACGCTACTCTTCCGCTAATCTCATTCCCTATAGCTGTTTTCAAATTTGCCTTCTGTCATCGTCTAAAATCACTAGATTCTCTCAACCAGACAGGCTTTCAACGTTAAAAGTTACAACACATATTGATGCTATGCGTTTAAGTAAAATACTCACAACATCCGCCAACCGGATATAAAAACAATATACATAAAACTGTGTGTGTAACCTTGAACGTTTATAAGATGAGTGAGGTAATTTGGTGAGAACTAATAATTAAAATGGGCATCTTAAAAACAATAACAAAGAGCTGAGTGACATCAATTTCGTACCATCTATATATAGTATGCACTAGGCTAAAAAGCTCACAACATTGCCATCCGGAAGTATAACGTACCAACATACTAATAATACAGACCTCCCTAGAACTGCGAATAATTCGTGGAAATACTGATTTTGGCTCAAGCCACTGGACTGCATTCGCCTCTTTAACTCAATAAATCTTGTTGGGAAGGAAATTTTGGTTGTTTTGATTCTTTTAAAAGGACTTTGGAGAATTTTTGGATCATGCTGAGGGCAAATGATTTATTTGTAAAGCTATTTAAGGGGGGAGCGACACTAAAATTGATGAATTTTGAATTTATTAATTTATGAGTAATTTGAAATTATGTAACCTTTTTCAAGGGGAAGAATCGAGTAATAAGTTTGAACTTAATTTTTTAAGTTTCTAATTAAAAAATTAAAAATCCGGCTTTCAGAGCCTCTTTATTTTCCTTTTTTCTACCTCTGGACAAAATATTATGGCAATGTGTTGATAAACAAAAAAAGCCTTTCACTTTTTAAGATTTGTTGTTTATTTTCCAATATGGCGTCGTTTCCATAGCAACGGGCAACTTTTTTCGAAAAATATTATATGCAATCATCCTTCCCAAACATATACATTTTCACTGTGCATAGAAGTTTAGGATATTTCATCAAGTTAAAAATAAATAATGACCCTTTAGTGTCGCTCCCCCCCCCCCCCCCCCCCCTTTAACGTGACTTTTCTTTTTTTTTTTTTTCTTTTCATTGGGAGCTACGATTTCTTGAAATTTCAAGTTGGCAGCACTGCTAATGGTTGTGAAGGACTACTTTTTACCTATTATGATAATATACCTCGATATTAAGAACGACTTTATGTTTTCATTTATCATCGAGAATATGTGCGGCTATGTGGTCTTGTAGTATGACACTCAATTTCGGATTGGAAGGTCCTGGGTTCGAGCCTCGCTCAGCGCATAGTTGAGACCTTGTAAAAGGCTCTTTACTCTCTCTCTCTCTCTCACCGTACTCGGGTGTAAAATGAGTACCTGGCCGTTAACAGCGTTGTCTCTGTCCGAAAAAAAAATTGTAATATCGCCTACTAGGCGTCATGTCTCGTCCTACATGTTAAGTGTTGATCTTGGCTAGGGACCCCTTGTAAAGCGCTTTGAGCACGTTTAGTCGATATTGCTCTATATAAAAGCTCAATTTATTATTTATTTATTTATTAATAAAGAATTCAGTGTGGATCAGCGGTACGGTCTTTATTGCCGGAAGGTGCTGCATGGGTTATTAACAACAAGGAATGAAGTGAATAGAAAAGTGCCGGAAGACAATAGAGAATTAAAAAAAACAACAAAAAAACATCGCGGTGATGGGGGCTCGAACCCACGACCTTACTGGTACGACGACTCTGCCTATCCGAGGAGAGAAAAGCGCTACTGTGAGAGCTATCCATCACTCAAAAGAAAAAAAAGTGGTATCAGACTCTATGTCTATCTTGAACCGCTCTCCCCGACTTCTGGAGTTCATGGGTTCAACCGTAGCCATCGTTAACTTATAGCCTGACATTGACCAAAAAATGACATCAAAAGACAAGCCTTTGGCCACAAAAGAAAAAAAAAATAAAAAAATAAAAATTCTCTTTATTCATCCCCAAGGGAAAAATTGTCTTTAGGGTCTATTCCAAGGGAAGACTGGAATAACCCAGGCGTCGGCCGCAAAGCAGCGCCGCAAAGTAAACTAGGGCGAGGTGACTTGCTCAAGGCCACACAACGCAGCGGCGGATGATTGAACTCGGTACCTTTCGGGTAGGAAGCAAAGACCGTACCACTGAGCCACGCTGCCCCTTGAAAGCAAATTGTGAGTTGTATTCAACATTTCAACCAATGGGATCACTCGTCTCCTTGAGCTCTACAAACGACAACTCACTAGATAGACGCTGCACAAAGCTATAAAAAAAATTTAAAAAATCAAACTGTTAGTCTTAGAGGGTTCTAGTGCCAGGCTTTTAGTTAACGCTGCACAAAGCTAAAAAAGAAAAAAAGAAAAATCAAACTGTTAGTCTTAGAGGCTTCTAGTGTCAGGCTTTTAGTTAACGGTAGAACACGCATGGGTGATTCCAGTCTCCCCTTGGAATAGACCCTAAAGACAAATTTCCCCATCAGGATGAATAAAGGGATTTTTATTTCTATTTTTTTTTAGATTTAAAAAATCATTCCAATAATTTCATGTTGCTGCACTACTGTAAATGTTGCTGCTCGATGCTCGAAGAAATAAATAACAAAGTGAAATAGAATTTGAATGTAAGCTTCAATTTAATTACAAAAACAGATCAAATGAACGTTTCGAGTTTCCCTTTTATCAACAAAACAGGATGAATGAAAGACTACAGATGAATAAGATAATAATTGTATAAACGCCACTACCATATTATCATTACCTCATTTATCCTGTTTAGTTGATAAAGGGGAGACCCGAAACGTTCATCTGATCTGTTTTTGTAGTTAAATTGAAGCTTATATTCAATTTCACTTTGTTATTTATTTCTGGAAATAAACACAGATTAAAAATTTTAACACTTTGGCCAGAAAATTCGTCCTTCAAATGATTGAATTCGTTGCTGCACTGCATAGCCCCTGTTTAATGGAGTGGCACGCTTTTACGAAATCTTCTATAGAGGCAATGCGATCGCTTGTTGTTTCGGTTCACTGATCCAAAGACTGAAGACTGAGCGACAAGATTACGACCTTTTCTACCGTTCAATGATAAAATACATTATATATATATATATATATATATATATATATATATATATATATATATATATATATTATATATATTATTCGAACTGTTCGAAAGTTGATGCTAGAGTGCATAATTTAACCCTCTCCTCACCAACTATATTAAAATCGTCACATTCGCTACGACACTACCAACATTTTTCTTATTCAAATTCCTTTTGTACATCATAAAATTTAAAGAGAATGAACAGTGTGTTGTAGATAGAGCATATTTTGCTAAAGAAATTATTTCTCGCAAGAACTTACTGCTATTGTGTTCGGATGATAACGAATCTATTTTTGTGTTCGTTGGGTCTGAAGTTTTGGGGAAAACCCCGAAAATGGCTGGTAAGGTGAGAGTTAAAGGATTTTGGAGTATGAGGGCAAATAGGATTCAGTAGTCTGATGTCACGCCACCCGTCCGCCATTGTTCCGATAGTTTAGAGCCAGTGTTACTAGTTTACCATGCGTCATTAGGAAGGAAGTGACGTTACGACTGTTGAAGAGTATTGTTGAATGTATGGCGACTACATTTTTATCTCATAAAAATGACTAATTTTTAGATTTTCAAGTAGAAAAGGTGGAAAAATATAAAGTACATGTTTTGTGCTACGATGCTATTTTCTTTCTCTTTTAAAAAAAAATCGTTTATGACGTTGCTAACATCAAGTTAGAGGGTGAGGGATATATATATATATATATATATATATATATATATATATATATATATATATATATATATATATATGAGTGTTGGTGGGTACTCGTAGGTACAAAAGTGCTCGATAATGATGGTTAGAGCTAATATAGAATACAAATTGTCACTCACATTTTTGTGGCCGAAACGTTTGTTTCTGTGTCTCTTTACACGTCCTCAGTCGGCGTAATCATTGTGTAAAGAGACACAGAAACGAACGTTTCGGCCACAAAAAATGTGAGTCACAATTTGTATTCTATATATATATATATATATATATATATATATATATATATCCCTCACCCTCTAAATTGAGAATAGCAACGCCATGAACGGTTTTCCCAAATAAGAATTCGACCTTGAAACAGAATTACTGTATTTTTTACAAATCGCGTTGTTTTAATTTGACCATAAACCCCATATATATGAATATATATATATATATATATATATATATATATATATATATATATATATATATATATAGGGAGAGAGAGAGAGAGAGAGAGAGAGAGAGAGAGAGAGAGAGAGAGAGAAAATTACTAGCATTTGATCAAGGTCATTGGTGCAAACAAAAGAGTTTTTGTGCAGTATACGTGCCATCCCGTACGCCGAATAATACTATAAAATCCAAATGAAAATCACTCTATTGAATCGGTAGCAATGTGTATAAAACTAAGAAGAAGAAGAAGAAGAAGAAGAAGAAGAAGAAGAAGAAGAAGAAGAAGAAGAAGAAGAAGAAGAAGAAGAAAAAGGCCGATTTGAATTGAATCACTGACCTGCATCGCGAATCTTTGCGTGGGCTAAATTTACAACTGGTTTATTATATTATATCATTTTGTCCCGAAACCAAACCTCGTCAGATCAATAGTTTTTCCACTTCGGAGTATCCTACAAGAATTCAGCGGGTAAGTAAAGAAAATCAAAATTATTATATGTAGATTGTTTTCTGGTTAAGTTTAATTCTTAGTAGATAATTATAATAGTGATACTAGTAGTAATAACAGTAATAATAATAATAATAATAATAATAATAATAATAATAATAATAATAATAATAATAATAATAGTAATAATGATAATAATAGTAGTTATAATAATGATGATGATAATAGTAATAATAGTAATAACAATGAAGATAATAGTAGTAGTAGTAGTAGTAGTAGTAGTAGTAGTAGTAGTAGTAGTAGTAGTAGTAGTAGTTAATAATAATATCAATTATCCTAATAACAATTAACAATTAAAATAGTAATAATAATAGTAATGATGTTGACGATGACGATGATAATAATGATGATAATAATGTGTGTCAAATAAATAGGTTCTAAGACTAACAAATCTGATTTGTGTTGCGAAGGTCGTCTGTCTCACGCGTGATTTAGGGGAGAAGTGCCAGTCCCGTGCGAAGTGGGAGGAGTGGGGAGCTAATCCAGTTCCGGGTCGGTCTTCGTAGGTTTATTGGCGAGATAACTAATTTACATTAACCCCCCCCCCCCCTAAAAGTATGTACAATATATACAACTGTAGTAATACCACAATTTAAAGGTCCATGCGCTCAGGGGCGCGAATGATTCGCCCTGAGCGCGTGGTCCTAGGTTGCCCTGGAGCTCTGAAGCCTTCCGCTCCCGAAGGAGCTACTGGTCCATTAGTTGCTTCTCGTGCAGTGGCTTCTGAGAACTCCTGATCATCAGCGTCTTCGATGTGATCAGGTTCAGGATCTGATTGTTGCACGTTTGCCTCAGCAGTAGAACGGTAGATATGTTGACTATTTATCCTGTATTTTTTTGCCGGTAGGATTCTGCAGGATATATGATCTTTCCTGATTTTTCTTTACCAATGAGGTAGACTACTATTCCTTGGTGCCTGGATGAGGCTTCACTCTTATCTCCTCCCCTGGTGAAAGGACAGGGAGGGACTTTGCAGTTCGATCCTGATAGAATTTCTGTTTTACCTTCTCTTCTGCAAAGTGAGCTCGGACATGATTTTTCGTGATTGTAATCGGCTGCAGCGATTTGTTTGTGGTGGGTAATTTATTTCTGGGACGGCAGTCAATAAGTAAAAGGAGTTGAGCTGGTGACAGGCCAAGTCCTTCTAGAGGAGTACTGTTGTAATCCAGCATGGCGAGGTTCTTGTTTGCTCCCTTATTCCAAAGACGCTTAATAGTTTGGCAGCCTCGTTAAGCAAGGCCATTGGCTTGTTAATAATGCGGAGAGACAGTCTTGTTTAATATTCCGAGGTTATCGCTGAATGTTTTGAAATCCTGTGATTGGAACTGAATACCACAGTCCTTTCTGCGGGTGGTTGGATGGGAGCATCACCCTTGAATCATATACCTATGATGTTCGCATGGGTGTACGATCCGATAGTGATGTCGTTTCTTCTTCTCTTTACTAGCCTATCCTGCTTCTTTGGTTTGTGATTGTATTTTTGACAGGGGATATTTTTTTTTCTGTAAATCTTCTGCCTGTTTGTTCTTGGTTATTTATAATTTAGCTTATGATATCTTTAGGTTATGATTTTGATTTACATTTGTACTATTTTTGTTAGATTGCTTGTTTTTTTGTTTCAGCGGTCTCTCATATAACCTCAATTGTGTTGGAAGAGACCTAAAGCAACAAACAAACAAACAAACAAAAAACAGTCCTTTCTTATAACTTCTGGAATGCCATGAATGCATATAATTTGTAGCAAGGCGTTCACTACTGTTGAGACACACATGTTGGTTAGCTTGTTGACTAGGATAAAGCGGGAATAACAATCAACTGTGATGAGATACTGTTCTCCTGTGAACTCAAAAATATCACAAGCTACTTCCCGAAAGGGCAGTTCTAGCTGAGGAGTTGGCTTAAGAGGTAGCTTAGCCTGCTGGATTTGGATAGAGGCACATTTAGGGCAGTTCTTGATGGCTTGTTCGATGTCCGCACTCTTTCCAGGCCAGAACAAGACCTCCGTGGCTCTCTGGTTGCGCTTTACCACTCCTAGGTGAGACTCGTGGATTAGTTTTATCATTTGGCGTATGAGTATGAGGCTAGGAGGCACAGTGATTCGATTGTCGTTGAGAATGATGCCATCCACAACTGTGAGTTCAGCCCTGGAAACCCAGTATGGTTGGATCTAATGAGGTGCTTCCGATCGAATGGGAGGCCATCCCTTGAGGATGGTAGTGAGCAGGTCTGCTAGTTCAGCTTCTGTGGCCTGTTGTATCTCTTGATAATTGTTATCGGTTATCAAGACTAATCTTTTGATGTCAATACAGTGCATCTCGGCGTGATCCTCCTCTTGATTGGGAAGGTATGCACGGGACAGGGTGTCAGATAGTTGTATTGTTGACCCTTTGCTGTACGTAACAGTGAGATCATACCACTGCAGAGTTAGCATCATCCTTTGTAATCTCATAGGGACTTGGTGAAAAGGTTTCCGAAAAATCATTTCCAGTGGCTTGTGGGCATTTGTCACTGTTGTGTCCTTCCCAATTATATAGCAGTGGAATTTATTTTAGGCAAATGTTATAGATAGCATTTTTTTCTCTATCTGGGCATAGCGTTTTTCTGTGTTGGTTAATACTCTTGAAGCGTAAGCAATGGGACGGCCATTTTGTAAAATCCGTAATTGTTTTTTGAAGTCTCATACTGCTGACAAATGCTAATTGCTTTGGCTGGTGACAGTTCTTCCCCTCTATCTAGCAATGAGCAATCTTTACTGTACTTTGCCGTCTACCACCCCATCAATGATGCAATCCACAAGTATGCCATCAGGGTCATTGTAGTCGCAATCCATTATTACCATCTGTAATAAACATGGCAAAACTATCTCCAGGCCTCTGTTTTCTTTTCCGTAAGATGTGCCTAGCTATCCTGTTGTTCTTCCTTGGACTTACGTAAGCTTCAAATTGTGCTAATACTTTTGAAGAATCATCTTTATCTCCTTACTTCCAAGGCAACGTCCTATACACTTCCCGGCCTTGAGAACCTATCCACGTTCCAAGCCAACCGGCTTTTCGTTTAGGCGTAAGAGTGGACAATGGCCCAGCGAACACAATCTCTTTGTGGTCCCTAAATCTAGCGAATTCTTTGTAGAGATCCGATGCACTCCAGACTAGTACTGGGTGCTCAAAGTTGAAACTTGTTTCAACTATCTTGGGGAATTTTTTTATCAGCACGTCAGAATCTAAAGAGGAAAGGCAGCCTCGTCAGAGATCACATTTTCTTGCTTCAGATTCACTACTTCATATTTCTCTTGAGTATTAATATCATTGTGAGTGACTTTCAAGACAGTGGAACCTACAGGTCTAATGCCGCCACTTCTGATACCATGTAATGTATGTCAAATAAATAGGTTCTAAGACATGATTTGTGTTGCAATGGTCGTTTGTCTCTCACGACGGGTATTGGAGAAGTGCCAGTCCTGTGTGAAGTGGCCGGAGAGGGGAGCTAATCCAGTTTCTCGTCGGTCTTCGTATTTGTGTTTATTCGCGGGATAACTAATATACATTACTAATTTACATTACAATAATGGTAATGATAATATTTATGATGATAATGATGATAATAGTAATAATAATGATAATAATAATAATAATAATAATAATAATAATAATAATAATAATAATAATAATAATAATAATAATAATAATAATAATAATAACAATAATAACAATAATAATAATAATAATAATAATAATAATAATAATAATAATAATAATAATAATAATAATGATGATGATGATGATGATGATGATGATGATGATGATGATGATGATGATGATGATGATGATGATGATGATGATGATGGTGATGATGATGATGATGATAACAACAATGATAATAATAATTATAATAATAATAATAATAATAATAATAATAATAATAATAATAATAATAATAATAATAATAATGATAATAATGATAATAATGATAATAATAATAATGATAATAATATTAATGATAGTTTCGCGTAGATTATCATTATCATTGTTCACATGCAATAATCAAAGTATTATGTTGCCGTTTTTGTTGATGTTCATTATTAATGTGGATATACTTTGGTGTTTTGTGTCATTTTTGTTCTTTTGTATGTTTGTTATTTATACGGTGTTGATGTTTTTTCATTATTTTGGTTTTGTTTGATATTTTTTGTTTTGATTTTGTTCCGTTTTCTTGTTGCTTTTTGGTTTGTTTTTGTTTGTTTCTTTTTTTTTTTTCTTTTTTTTTTGTTTTTGTTTAATGTTTGCGTTTTGTTTTTTTTTGTTTTTTTTTTGTTTTAGAATTTGCTTTCTTGTTTTGATTTGTTTGTTGTCTGCTTTGTCTTGGTTTCTTTTTTCTTGTGTGTTGTTGTTTTTGTTTTTTTAATTTCACGTTTATTTCGTCTTGTTCCTTTTTCTTTTTTTTCTTTTTTTGTTCTTGTCTTTTATGTTTAGGGTTTGTTTGTTCTTTTTGTTTTCGCGGGGGGGGGGGGGGGGGGGGGGTATGTTATGTTTTCGTTTTGTTGTTGTTGTTTTGAGGTGCTGGTTGTATCGAATTAATTGTAAACTTCTTGTTTCTTTCATCAAATTACCTTTGTCATATTTTAAATGAAAAAAAAAAAATATATATATATTAATATCAAATGCTTTGACCCCCACCTCTACCTCAGGTCGTCACCACCCTCCCACCCCTTCATCTTATAACTGGCATCCGAAAGTATCCATGGACCGAGTGTGGGACGCCATTCGAAAACTGAGAGAGGAGAATGCAGACTTATTGAGACAGGTTAGTATTAATTTAGGACAGAGAACAACCATTGTTATCTTATTAAGGGGAATGCGTTTGTCAATGATTTTGTACCTTAGTTGAGTTTAAAATATTGAACAACATTATAAGGACAACTACGACGTAAACAAGATATATGTATATATATATATATATATATATATATATATATATATATATATATATATATATATATATATATATTATATATATATATATATATATATATATATTTTAGTAGTAAATAGTAGTAAATAATGAATTTATATAGCGCCCAAACATCCACGTCAATCGTGCTCTGCGGCGCTTTACATAATAAAAATAAATATAAAAATGTTTAAAAACAACAAAATTAAAAATCACGACACTACATGATACATAATAAGCATGCATAAAAAAAACAAAAATCAAAGCAACATCTATTTTATGAGAAATAAGCCTCGCGGAACCACTCAGTCTTCAGACATTTCCTGAAAGATGTTAAATTTTCGCAGGACTTTGTCCGAGGACTAAGTGCGTTCCATAGGCGTGGAGCTATGAATGAAAAGGCTTTCTCACCGAAAGTGGATTTTGAGGTGGTAACTTTTAGAAGTTGGGACTGAGATGATCTTAAATTTCGAGTGGGTTCATATTTTTTAATCAGTTCCTGCAAATATTCAGGTGCCAATCCATCCAGACATCTAAAAACATAGCACAATATTTTAAATTCTATCCTATACTTCACAGGAAGCCAGTGCAATTCCTGGAGAACTGGTGTTATATGATCTCTTTTTTTCGTTAATTTTATAAGTCTAGCCGCTTTATTTTGAATTTTTTGTAGTTGATAAATTAATCTACTTTGACAGCCAATGAGAAGGGAATTGCAATAATCTAATCTGCTAGTAATAAACGAATTAACAAGCATCTTTGTAATATCTTCATCAATATAATGTCTGATTCTTCCAATGTTTCTAATGTGATAGTTACAACATTGGCATATTTTTTTAACATGATCTTCCATGGATAACCCTTGATCTAAATACACCCCAAGATTTCTCACACAAGAACTAGGTTTAATAGCATTTTCACCCACTAGTATCTCATTTGTAGATATTTTTGAGAGTTGATACCTATTTCCAAAAATTATCATTTCCGTCTTGTCATCATTAAATTTAAGTTTGTTTAGTTTCATCCAATCCTTTATGTTAGCAATGCAATTTTCCATAACAGATACTGATGACAGCTCTGAATCATTATTAAGTTTTGTATACAGCTGAGTGTCATCAGCATAAAAATGAAAATCAATGGGAAAAGTGGATAACATATGAGAAAGGGGAGCAGTATACATTGTAAAAAGGAGGGGGCCGAGAATAGATCCCTGAGGCACTCCACACGTTAATATGGATGGAGTTGATACATGGTTTTCTATAATTACTGACTGAGTTCTTTCAAACAAATATTCCTTTAACCAGTCCAAAGCTGTGCCACTGATATAAAATTGATCACGTAATCTAGTCAAAAGTAAATTTTGATCGATAGTGTCGAATGCCGCACTTAAATCTAGTAAAACAAGCATCGCAGCACTTTTATTATCTATATCATTTACAATATCATTAAAAACTTTAAGTAATGCCGTTTCCGTGCTATGGGAGGCTTTGTAGGCAGATTAAAATTTAACATTTAAGACATTCGTCTCTAGATGGTTAATAATACGAGCAGCAACGACTTTTTCGATTAATTTAGAAACGAAATTTAAATTTGACACAGGTCGAAAATTATTTAACTCATTGCAGTCAAGATTTGCTTTTTTCTTCAGGGGTCTAACCAAGGCATGTTTCAGCATATTTGGAAAATCGGGCAACGTTAGACTTTCATTTACGATAGATGCAATTGCTGGAGCAAGATACTTTGAACATGATTTTATGAGCCAAGTTGGTGTTTTATCTAGCGGGCATGATTTATTAGGCATATCTGACAAAATATTTTTAACTTCCTCTATTGTTACGGGTTCAAACGACGTTAACATTTTATAACGGGTGTTCATAGATTTAGTTGGTCGTGTCGTGCAGGTAAGTGTTGTGTCCTCCTGTAATGTCTCTTCCGTTGATGTTGATCTTCCAGGCGATGTCACGTGCCTTGTCATTGTTGTTGTGTTCATTGGTGAAGTCATGCTTGTTGTTTCAACTCGTGATGTCGTGCTGGGATGTAGATTTGTGGGGCTGTCGTTGTCTAGTTCCTGTCGGATGTTGGAAATTTTCTCAATGAAAAAGGTGTTGAATTTGTCACAGAGTTCTTTTGGAGATGTATTTGTAGGTAGATTATTTGTATTCGATGGTGTGATCATTTCTTTGACAGTGTTGTAAAGCTTTTTCGAGTCGAGTTTGCTTTTTATCAGAGTGTCCTTCACATATTGCCGCTTGGTACTGACTATTAGTTGGTTGGTATAATTTTTGGCTTTTTATATATTTGCTTGTGAATTTCAAGTCCAGACTTACGCCAAATACCTTCCTTATGACGTCTGTCATGTTTGGCCTTTCGTATTTCAGCAGTAAACCATTTGGAATTTGGTCTTAGGACGATCGTTCTGGACTTGAGGGGCGCATGATTTTCCAGACAATTATTAAGTGATGTGTAGAGGAGATCTAATTTCTCTGTAACGCCGTGTGTATGTATAACGTTATTATTTATGTCCAACTCCCGAATTTGGTCTAGTAATTTGGTGTGGTTTATGTCTTTCGTTTTTCTATAGCGGACTGTACGCCGATTTGGAATTGGGACAGGGACATTGATCTTAAAAAATACTGGGTGGTGGTCTGAAATGTCTGGGCTTCCGATCCTGATCTCACGAGTGGAAGTATCGATAGACCGTGTGATAACGAGATCGAGCGTGTGTCCACCCTCGTGAGTTGATCCTTTGACATTTTGTTTGAAATTGAATATTTCTAGAAGTTTAGTGAAGTTGTCCGAAATCTCGGCATGAAAATTAAAATCACCTAGAATAATAATTTCTCCATTCTCGGTGTTTTTTGCGTGGAGAAAGTCTTCAAATTCTTTTAGAAAAGTTTTATTAGTGCTCTTGTTTTTAGTTGATGGTGGTGGTCTGTAAATGGTTACGACGTTAAAATGTCTGTTATTATGACTAAAGTTAATTTCGATGCATTCGAATGAGTCGTAGTTTTGTTTTTCTCGTTTGATAATATTCAATTGGTCTCTAAAAACACACATCAAACCACCTCCACGTCTTTGGTCTCTATTTTCTTGATGATATGAATAGCCGCTGGGGATTACCTCGTTTATGGTTATAGTGTCAGAAGATGTTAGCCAAGTCTCTGTAATAAAGAATAAATCCAATTTGTTTTCGACGATAAAATCATTTATTAACACAGCTTTATTTCGCACAGAGCGAGCATTCAGGAGAGCACATTTCAAATTGTTTTCGTCATCTGTACTCCTTTGCTGTTGTTGTTGTTGTCGCCGCCGCTGTTGTCGTAAAGCAATAAAATTGGATGGGGGTGGTGATGCTGATGATAACGACGATGGTGATGGTGGTTGTGGTGGCAACGATATGGAAGATGACAGCGATGACGATGGTGGTGGTGCTGACGATAACGACGACGACAACGACAATGGCAATGGTCGTGGTTTTAAATCAATTGTTGTGTATGTGGGTCGGGGTCGTGATGGTTTGTAATGGTGGGGGCGATGTGGTCTGTGGCCAGTGAACACTGGTATCGCCCTTTGTTTTCTTGTTCCACCCCGTTGGTGTGAATTTGACTCAATGCCGTCAACAAGAGACGTTGGTTGTTGACGGCGTTGATAATAAAACATCGATGTTAAAAATAAAGTCGTGAATAAAAATCTCTCGTAATGTGTTGAAGAAAAATATTGGTAAAAATCAGGCTTTACCTTAAAATCCACTTTTTAAAAAATGAGAATATCGCAGAAATAGTTCGTTTGATATTAAAATTGATTTCAGATAATTAAACACAACACAATCACAAGATTAACCATATAAAAATCCACATTGAAGGGTAAGAATTTAAAGTAAAATCGAATAGAAAGACACATGTAAACAAAAACTCAACACCAAAATTGAGATGTACAACAGCTGACTGCATCGACGAAAACATCTACTAATCAACTACAAATTTACGGACCCACTTCAAAAATCAACAGCAACACATATCAACTCAAACCCATGTAACACACATAACAGCCCTGACGACGGCCGTAAGGTCAGAAACATCGAAGTAGACTTGAATCCAACATTGTGGCAAATATTACAATATATATATATATATATATATATATATATATATATATATATGTATGTATATATATATATATATGTATGTATATATATATATATATATATATATATATATTATGTATTATATATATATATATATTATATGTATATATATATATATATATTATATGTATATATATATATATATATATATATATATATATATATATAATATATATATATTTATGTATATTAATTATATATGGACACGCTTTATGGCTAGTTTACATATATTCGACGTTGAGTCAAAAAGTATTGAGATTCTGCTTATAGCTTTAAAACAAATTAAGGCAATAGCATGCATCATACCTCAAATTCAAGCTTGACATTAGTCGAGTAAAATAATAGTTCTCAACATAGTCTCCGCCTCTCTCGATAGCCACACTCCACCTATTTGTAAATGCATGTATCCTGTCCTCGTAAAACTGAGTTTTACTGAACTTTGAGCCAATTTTTTTACTACTGTCTTGGCTTCTTCATCATCTTCAAAGCGATGTCCTCTCATTGCCTCCTTCATGGACCAAACAAATGAAAGTCCAAAAGTGTCAAGTCTGGTGAATAAGGATGGTGAGACAGAAAAAAATGCTTACTGTCCAATACACACTACACAACCCAATGATACAACCACTACCCCAAACGACCCCTACTCTAACACTACACCATGCCCAGTTTGCATACACACACACTCACACACACACACACACACACATACTTACTTATCCGAACCAGCGACCACCTGAGCTCTAGCCCTTCGGTCTTGTGCCATGACGTAGAAGTTAGACGTCTTTTGTAGTTGTTCCAGGTGACTATAAAGTGTGTTACTGATGCTTGGATTTGGTGGGAGGAATGTGCATCTCAGATCTTCAAGAGGTTGACATTCAAGCAAGTGGTGGTGTTACTGTTTCATTGGGGTGTTGACATAGGGGGCAGGAGGGGGATGTGTCTTTTGTAATTTTGCTTAAATGGTTGTTGAGCGGTATGTGTTGTGTTCTTAGTTGAAAGATGATGCTTTGCTGGTGTCTTCTGAGCTTATTTAGGCAATCAGTCTTTACAGGAGTGGTCATATGGGAAAACATACATCTACCCGTGGTGCTCATTGCCCAACTGTTCATCCATTCTTCTCTCTTATTTGTTTTGATTATTTGTTTCGCTGTGTCTAAGGATACTGGAAATGATGGTTGTAAAAGTGTTGATCCGAGTCTGGCTAGTCTGTCTGCATTGTCATTTCCTGGTATATTTGAATGTCCTGGTATCCACTGGAGAGATAAGTCTACTCTGTGTGTTGTAAGGAATTCATCTAGTTGAGATCTTAAACTATTGAACGTTGAGGAGAGTTTATCTAAATCGAGAGCTTGGAGAACCGATTTGGAGTCTGTGAAGATGACAGTGTTTTGAAGTTTTGAAGGGTTTAGCTGGAAAACAGAAGAGAGGTGTCGCAGTGAGGCTTCTATTGCAACTGCCTCTGCCTCGTAGTTTGAGCAGGAGCTTCCGCAAGAATTGTGGATTTTATCACAGGTTTTATCTGGGTATTCTACTACAAACCCATACCCAGCATTTTTAGTTCCTTTGTGGGCAGATCCATCTGTGTAAACATGTATCCAGTTGTCTGGGTATTTTTGTATCGTCTTCATTGCTAATGTTTGTATATCTGATTTGTTTCTATTTCTTGTTGTTTCTTCTACGAGGTTAGTCTTTATTTTTGGAAGTTTTAGTTCGGCGTATGGAGGTTTTTGACTGATTAAAATAGATTTTTCTCTGTTTTCTGGGAGTCTGTGTCTTTCATTCAAGTTGTTAGCACTGTGTAGCAGGGATTTTTGTTTTAATCTTGTTCTTGGTTTCCATTTCTCTGCCAGAATTCTGTTTGGATGGTTTTCCTCTTTTCGTTTGTATCTTTCAACCATTTCAAGCACTGCTGATTCTCTGCGAAGTCCAAGTGGTTCCACATTAGTATGTATTTCACATGCTGCTGTGGGTGTCGATCTCAGGGCACCGGAGATGAAGCGAAGGGCTTGGTTTTGTACTCTGTCCAAGGTTTTGTGTGTGTTTTTACTACCTACATTTTGGAGGGCTAAATTGTAGTCCATGACGGAACGCACATAGCCTAAATAGAGTTGTCGAAGCGAGTTTTTGTCTGCTCCCCAATTAGTACTGGCTAGTCGTTTTAGTAACTGGAGTCTCCTTGTGGCTTTGATTTTTACATTCTGAGTGTGTTTGTTCAGAGATAGTTGTCTGTCTAACTGTATGCCCAAATATGTGGGGTTTTCTTCTTTCGCGAGTCGATGGCCTTGGATGGAGAGTGTTATTTCTTTCTTGGAAACAGGATGGCTCTTAGTAAATATAGAGTAGACTGTTTTATTGCAATTTACTTTTAATTTCCATTTATCACAGAAGGTGTTTAAGCTTTCTAAATCTTCATTTATTCTATTGGAGGCTATTGGTAGGTGCTTTGTAGTATACCACATAACTAAATCGTCAGCATATAGGGCCTTTTCTGTCTGTAATACTTCTGGTAGATCATTTATAAAATAAGAAAGAGAGTACAGCTGAGGCAGGATCCTTGTGGGAGACCTTCCTCTAATACTTCTCTGTTTGACAGTCCGTTATTAATTTTTGTTTGGATTGTTCTGTTACTGAGAAATTGTTTAATCCAGAAGTAGAGATTTCCATCAATTCCGTAGTCCATCATTTTTGATAACAACCCTTTCCTCCATACTTTGTCATAGGCCTGTTGGAGATCAACAAAAACCGCGACTGTATGTTTTCCATCTTGAAAGCCATCAATTATTTTTTGACTTAATCTAAACAATTGATCTTCTGTTCTTTGCCCTATCCTAAAGCCTGCCTGATATTTATTTAGTAGGCCACATGTCTCCAGCCACCAGTATAATCGGTTATTTACCATTCTCTCAGCGATCTTTCCAACACATGAGGTGAGAGATATTGGTCGGTAACTTTTCGTTTCGTCGGGTGTTTATCTTTCTTTAAGATTGGAATTATAATAGCATTTTTCCATCCCCTTGGTACTATTCCTGTCTCCCATGTTAGATTTATAAGTTTGAGAAGCATATGTTTACCTCTCACGCTAAGATGCAGGAGCATTTCATTGTGTATCTTATCTGGTCCAGGGGATTTCCTTAACTTGAGTTTTTTCATAGCTCTGTGAAGTTCTGACATGGTAAAGCCCTCTTTGAACAGATATGAGATAGCTTTTGGGGCCTTTTCTTGATGTTTAAGGTCTTTAATCAATTTTTTGTCCTTTTCACTTCTTTTTGATGCCTTGTTTACTGAAGCAAAATGTTTGTTGAAGATCATGGCTTTTTTTTGGTCATCTACGATTGTTCCTTCTGTAGTTTTCATGGGCTTTGGGTTGGTTTTCGGGGTTTCATTGTTAAGATTATTAAGTAAGGCCCATGCTTTTTTCCCATTTTGATTGAGGTCAATATTAGCGCATGTGTCTGCCCATTTCTTTCTTTTAGCGTTGTTAATAGTTCTTTTGACAATTGCCGATGCTTTATTGTACTCAATCTTGTTTTTAATGGTTTTGTTTTCCTCTAAGTTTTTCCTTGTTTCCTTTCTTGCATTTACTGCTTTTTCAATTTCTTTGCTCCAGAAGGGTTTGTAGTTCTGTCGACTACCTCTTGGAATTCCTGCTTTTGCAGCTGCAAGAATGGCTTTGGTGAGGGCTTCGTTTAAATGTTCTACACTTGATGTATCTGTAATTTTTGGAAGCTGGTCATCTAATGTTGCTGTGAAAACATCCCAGTTTGCTTTCTTGAAATTCCATTTGGATTTCTGCTCAAATGTTTTCTTCTGTGCTTGAACTGTTATTTGTGTTAAAATTGGTTTATGGTCACTGCCTATTTCATCCAGGACTTTAATGTGACAAGAATTCAGAAGGTCAGAGGAGATGATGGTTAGATCGGGATGACTCAAGGACATATGAGCTCTGTGAAGAAGGGTCGGGACTGAGTCTGCATTTTGTAAAATGGTGAGGTTCGTTGTATTGCAAAGCTTTTCTAGTTCTTTTCCTGTGTTGTTTAGATTTTTGTATCCCCATAGTGGAGAGTGGCCATTGAAGTCACCAGCAATTATTGTGTTGTTGTATTGGGAACTGTTTAGATCTGTTAGGTTTATAGTACACCGTGGAGGGTTGTAAATGTTGTAAATGGTAAATTTCTTATTTAGGTGCCATAAGGTTACTTTCTGTACATCAGTTGAGTTCTGTGATGGGTTAGAAGTAACATCTCCCATGATGTCATTTCTTATATAAGTAATAACACCACGGCAGTCGTCACATTTGCAGGTATAGTATGTATAACCAGCAATATATGGATCGCTATTTTTATACAGGGTTTCCTGAAGTAAAGCAATGTGAACTTCCTTTTCATTTAATAATTTCTTCAGCTCTGTCTTTTTATTCCTGATTCCACAAATGTTAATTTGTAAAATATTCAAATGTTTGTGGAATTTCTTTGTCCCAGTAGCTGACTTTTCGCGCAGATCAGCCTGGGTACTCACTGTCTGGCGCGGACCTTTTTCGAGGCGACGTCCGAGCTCGTATGCTTTCCTTTTGTTTGTCATGGCATGCTGGGGAGTCTCTGGTCTGTCTTCCCACCCTAACCTGTATTCCTTGTCAGCTGCATAACATCAGGAGTTGAACTGCAGATGCATGTTCCTCATATAATTAATTTTTATAGGGTTTAGTCAAGTAGCCTTCATTTTGTCTTTCCCACAGTCTCTTTCATGATTGACGGTCGCCCATTCCCCGCCACCTACTGTTTCCTGGCTTGCAGTTATCTATTTCAGTTATTCTTTCTGCTTAAAGGGCCATATTTCATAAACAGAGGATCGTCACGTCCTGGGTCATTTGTGTCGATGAGAGATTCTGTGGGCCTAAAACAAAGGGATACCAGCCCTTTCCCCTAAAAATCTCAATTTTTTAAGAAGGATACATGATTACAATCAATCACAGATAGTCATACAGAGACATGGGCCACAGGTCGACCAAAGAGGGAGTATAGAAGTGTTAAAGTTACAGCATTAGGAAACAAGTATGAGCTATAGGGGTAGATTAAGAAAAGTAAGGACATACAGTGGACACCACACTACAGAATGAGTGTGAGGTGGGTGGGTGAGGAGCAGAGCGTGTACCACTCATCGGTGGGTTCTGTCTCCTGCACCTTAAGAGGAAGGGGTCCCACCTACTCCCTAGCCCGGTTATACCGCCGGGGACTCGGTCGCGCCCATTACAAACTCAGTAGAAACGGGGAACACCACGGGAAGGTGCTGTTATGGACACAATAATGCATGAGAGGCCATATGCAATAATCTCTGTCAGACAGGATTACGCGGCAATCAATGCACCTGGAAATGAGAGGTGTTGGGTTCGAAATGCACATCAATTTCCTTTCAGAAAGCGGGACGTCCGGCCCAGACCTTGCAGCTCCCCACACACACACATACAAATACATGCGCAACCTACGTCTGGAAACAACATTGGCGCCAGATGACAAGACGCAACAACATTCCACCCAGACACCTCAAATCAATCTCCCTGATGACTCCAGGAACTCTGGACGAAACAATCTTGTAGGAAAATTTGTAAAAAAAACCCCAGGTGAGAACTGATAATGAATAATTCGCTCCAAGACTTCGTCGACCACTCTGCATGGTTCCGGCTAACTCCCCTCAATCACACACACACACACACACACACACACACATATGGGGTTCCTGACCTCCCATAGTGGGCAGGGAGGTACTTGCTGTATCTTCTATCCCCCTATATCTCTTTTCCAACATACTTTCTGTCTTTGTCTTGGAATGGGATTACTTGGTTTCGTCCTGGCCATGGCTGGACACCCTAGCTGAGAGGGAAACAGTCAAATGTATAGTTAGGGTTTTGGGAGATGATTTTTTTTTTCATTGTAAATCATCTCCCTGTCATGCACTGTATTGTTTTGTTTACATACTATATATGATTTTTAAACATTTGAGTTTGTCCCTCTTAGTTGGGACCTGTGCTTGTGTCTGGATGAGACTTTTAAGTCATCTCAAACCAAGTACTCTGATAGTGTGCTCTACATTTGTTTCCTATTTGAACAAATTCCCCTTTGTCTTACCTTTTCTTGTGTGCTTAAATTGTAATTCTAGAACTTTTGACTATCCCATTTTCTTCTGTTTTACTGGCGCTGATATGACCTTAATGTGTTACAAGCGCCGCACAACCCTTAAAAACAAAACAAGCAAACAAACACACACAAACATACACACACACACACACGCATATATATATATATATATATATATATATATATATATATATATATATATATTGAATCGTGTTGGATACAAATATTGTACGAATAGTGCTCGACATGTAGCAATAGTTGTCCACATCGACGTAATCACTTACTAATCAACTACAAACATACATTTATACCTATACATACAAACCTATATATTTATATATATATATATATATATATATATATATATAAACTGTGGAAACACAAACCATGAAATAGTAGTGTTCAACGTTTTGGTAAAAGGAGCTATTTATAAAATATTTCAAGTATAATTGTGATCAACTTCAACAATATTGTTTCGAGCATTCACTTTCATCAGGAAGTGAAAGTGAAAGTAGATTGTTGTCCCATCGTACTTCACGATATATAACACAACAATCTACTTTCACTTTCATTTCCTGATGAGAGCGCATGCTCGAAACAATATTCTAGAAGTTTATCATAATATTCAATATATATATATGTATATATATATATATATATATATATATATATATATATATATATATATATATATATATATATATATATGTATATATATATATATATATATGTATACATATATATATATATATATATATATATATATATATATATATATATATATATATGTATATATATATTATAATCTTTACCACGATATTGGAGTCAGTCTACATCAAGGAGCAGCCTGGCTCAGAGGTACGGTCTTTACTTCGTACGCGATAGGTACTGAGTTCGATCGCCCGCCGCTTTCGGTCCTGGGTTCGAGCCTCGCTCGACGCATAGCTGAGTCCTTGGGGAAGGCACTTTACTTACATTCTCTCATCGTACTCGGGTGTGAAATGAGTACCTGGTCATTAACAGCGTTGTCTCTGTCCGGAAAAAAAAATGTAATATCGCCTAACAGGCGTCATGTCCCGTCCTACGTGTTAAATGTTGCTGTTGGCCAGGGACTCCTTGTAAAGCGCTTTGAGCACGCTTAGTGGATATTGCGCTATATAAAAGCTCAATTTAGAATTTAGAATTTATGGTTAATATGTAACATATTCAGAGGACTGATTACATACACTTCCAATTATTTTGGAACTGGAAAATAAAAGGTGTGACGCCTACAAATTAATTGCCCTTCATTTATCAATGTCTTATTTAGGTTTCATCTCAAAAACAAGAGATTGGAGAGTTGAAGAAATTAATTTTCAAACTAGAGGAAATGGTAGTGGAACAGCAGGATGACACAGACTCAAAACTTCTTCAAGATGAAATACTGGAAAAGAACAAAAGACGAGTAAGTATGCTTTTAAGTATTCAGTCCTATGGATGAGTGGTTTTACACTTCCAATTAAATTGGAGTCGGGTACTCATAATTTTACACCTGAGTACGGTAAAGAGCCCTTTACAAGGACTCAACTATGCGGGCAAAAGACGAGTAAGTATGTTTTAACCCTCTTCTTACCAACTACACAAAATCGTCAAATTCGTTATGATGAAACCAACATTTTTAAAATTCAAATTTCTTTTTTTTTGTACATCATAAAATTTAAAGAAAATGAACAGTGTGTTGTATGTAGAGCACGTTTTGCTAAAGAAAGTATCTATCGCAAAAACTTTACTGCTATTGTGTTTAAGTGATAAACCTCTATTTTTGTATTAGTTGGGAAAATCCCGAAAATGGCTGGTAAGGAAAGGGTGGATTAAAACCTTAGCTGTGATATATTTTTTTAAAAGGGCGGGGGGGGGGGGGGGTGAGTGGATGAACTCCGCTTTAGATACATTGGATTTTTTTTCCTTGGACAAGATTATTCACCTCCTCTTTACTAACGTAAGAGTGAAAATGGAGAGGCTTCGTATGGGAGCAAAACAGACAATGGACGTTTCGGGTACAAAGAAACTCAAATGAATCACCAATCTTTACTCACTTCGACCAACATGGGTGATTCCTGGTAACAGACGTTTGTTTGATTCGTGCGGCTATGTGGTCTAGTTGTATGACACTCGTTTTCGGATCGGAAGGTCCTGGGTTCGAGCCTCGCTCGGCGCATAGTTGAGTCCTTGGAAAGGGCTCTTTACTCACATTCTCTCACCGTACTCATGTGTAGAATGAGTAACTGGCCCGTTAACAGCGTTGTCTCTGTCCGAAAAAGATTGTAGTATCGCCTAACAGGCGTCTTGTCTCGTCCTACGTATTAAGTGTTGGTGTTGGCCAGGGACCCCTTGTAAAGCTCTTTGAGCACGTTTAGTGGATATGGCGTTATATGAAAAATCTCAAAGGTCAATTATGTATTTATGTCCCTTCATGCAATGCCTGGGCGAATGGCATCTCACGATGGGAACGCGGAAAGGCGTTAATTTTTTAATGTTTTTTTTTCGAGAGAGAGAGAGCAATATCCGTTGAGGGCGAAGTGGCCGAGTGATTAAGGCGTTACACTGTGATCCGAAAGGTCCTGGATTTGAGCCCCGCTTCCAGTACTTTCGGTTTCTTTTTCCTTAGGACAAGATTATTAACCCCCAATTTGCTCACGTTGGACAATATGGGTGATTCCTGTTGACATCAGACTTCTTATTTGATGTATTATCTATTGGTTTACGGAATGCCTAGGCAACGGTATCGACTGGTATGTTGGCGGAGGACGTATTTTTTTTTTTTCATCCACTGAATTTGTTAAAAGCGTTTTACATATAGGATGCAAAAAAGACCTGTTAGGCGCTATATATAACATTTGTTTTCAATAGACAACTCTGTTATCGGCCAAGTACGCATTTTGCACATTTTGTGCGGCTATGTGGTCACACACACACACACACACACACACACACACACACAACACACACACAACAGAAACCAGACAGACCTATCTTGCTTCTCATACCATCTACATCGAACTTCGCTAGGTTGATAAGTTGACCACTTCAAAGTCGAAACAAAGTTGGTTACAGTTGTAATGGATGGAAACTTCTCGTTCTCGTCCTTCGTCGTCTCCAAATCCAAAGTAAAGTTGTGGATTAAATGATAGTTCGTCCTTCGATCTCACTCCAACATAACGTTATGGATAACGCCTTCGACAAGTCGTCTGTCGGTGTCACTCCAACGTAAAGTAGAGTACCCAATATTGGGCAAAAGTATGACAAACACGGCTGATTAATGGTCACAAGTTTCATGTTTATAATAATCAACATTTTGGTGCTGGATAACGACACCCCTGAATAACGACAACCCCTGGATAGCGACATTGACCTCTGGTCCCGAATTTTTTGCTATATGTTATTAGTGATTTTTAAAAACCCGAATAGCGACATATACTTGAGTACCCCTGTTTAGCGACATATTTATAGCAACAAAGGGCAGTTGAAACTGATGCTTGATACCCGACCATCGCCAACTCGTATTCTTAACCAATAAAAAAAAACGTTTTCTTCTCCTCCCAATGGGATAGCTTTGTTACCAACCAACAGAACAGATGCTTACTACACTGTGTGGAATCGCCTCTAGTTCATATTGAACGACAGCAAAAGAAGATTATCAGTGGATGGAATAGGTTTCAACAGTCGTGACGTCACTTCCCTCGTAATGACGCGTAGTAACTAAGTATCTGGTTCTAAACCATCGGAACAATGGCAGACGCCCTTATGAAATACTTATCTGACGAGCAAGAAAGTGTATCCAGAGGAGCAAAACATTATAAATCTGAGCATGTTTTGACTTTTATACATTCTGATCACATGACATGTGAAAAAGTTCTAGCCAGCATTACGAATAAAAAAGAACAGATTTTCTTTGTTTAGAACCAAGCTGCTCGTTGCTGGGCGGACGTGACATCAGACTATTGAATCCTATTCTCAAGGGTCCATTAACCTTCCCTGTTAACTACCTGTCTGATGTCAGTAGAGGTTAACTGATTATCAGACCAACGCTGTGTCCAATGGGGGCATTTATGAATATTAATAATTTTATAATACATGAAGGAATAGCCGGCAAAACTACCACAGCCTCTTCACTTTATTGTTTTGTTATTTTCATTATTATAAATCAATTTTTTTCTGAACATCAATCCAAATTTGATATTGTTTTGGTCAATACCTAGTTGCTTTGTTGTTCTTTTTGTTGTTGTTTGTTTGTTTGTTTTTAATATCGTAAGATGTAGATCTACTATTTTAAGTGCTTGTAAATTATGGTGCACTTCAATTTAAAAAATTCGGTATTCAAAACCCATCAATAGCATCGCGTGGGTTTTAATTAAGGCTAGCACTATTCAGTATCTGATACTGAATAGTGGTTTTGCACTATTCAGTATCAGATACTGAATAGCGGTTTTGCACTATTCAGTATCTGATACTGAATAGTGGTTTTGTACTATTCAGTATCTGACACTGAAATGTGGTTATGCACTATAATACGGTGGTTTTTTTTTACGAAACCTGACAAAGTTATGGGAAGAGGGCAGTTGTGGGAGTGAATATGGGAATCAGAGAAGTGTACACTAGTGGGGAGTGAACCTGGGACTGGGTTTCGGCGGGTTTCCAAATAAAAAGCAATTACTTTTTTACGAAACACGACGACACCTGGCAATATCCGACAAAGTTATGAGAGGTAGGCAGCAGCGTGTGTGTGTGTGTGTGTGTGTGTGTGTGTGTGTGTGTATGTGTAGGGGGGGGGGAGGAGAGGATGAACCTGAGAATCAGGGAATAATAATAATAATAATAATAATAATAATAATAATAATAATAATAATAATAATAATAATAATAATAATAATAGATCTTTATTGTCCATAAATATGGCAATTTGTCATTTAGTTACACTTGTAACCCATAGATACTCTCACCGTACTCATGTGTAAAATAATTACATGGCCGTTAACAGCATTGTCTCTATCGGGAAAGTGTAATATGAGTCCCATATTCACTCCCACAGCTGCCCTCTTCCCATAACTTTGTCAGGTTTCGGGGAAAAAAAACACCGTATTATAGTGCAAAACCACTATTCAGTGTCAGATACTGAATAGTGCTAGCCTATGGGAAGTGTACACCAGTGGGGAGTGAACCTGGGACTCTGGGTTTTGTAAAAAAGCAATAACAATATGGGGGGGGGATTACATTTTTACGAAACCCGACAATATGCGGCAAAGTTGTGGAAAGTAGGCAAAGCGTGGGGAGTGAACCTGGAACTCAATGAAGTGTACACCAGTGGGGAGTGTACCTGAGACTATGGTTTTCGGCGGGCTTCAGCTAGTTTCATGTAAAAGCAATTAATTTTTTACGAAACCCGACGAAACCTGGCAATATCCGAGAAAGTTATGGGTAGTAGGCAACAGTGCTGGGGAGTGAACCTGAGATTCGGGGAAGTGTACACTAGTGGTGAGTGAACCTGTGACTGGGTTTCGGCGGGTTTTGAAAAAAAAAAGCAATTACTTTTTGTTTACAAAATGCACCAAATCCCAACAAAATGGGGCAAAGTTATGGAAAATAGGCAAATAATGAGGAGTGAACCTGAGACTAAGGGAAGTGTACACCAGTAGGGAGTGAACCTGAGACTATGGTTTTCGGCGAATTTCAGCGAGTTTCACATAAAAGCATTCACTTTTTTACGAAACCCGGCAATATCCGACAAAGTTATGGGAAGTAGGCAACAGTGGGGAGTGAACCTGAGACTCAGGGAAGTGTACACCAGTGGGGAGTAAACCTGAGACTTTGTTTTTCGGCGGTTTTCAGCGAGTATAACATAAAAGCAATACTTTTTTACGAAACCCGGCAATATCCGACACAGTTGTGGGAAGTAGGCAACAGTGGGGAGTGAACCTGAGACTCAGGGAAGTGTACACCATTGGGGAGTGAACTTGAGACTATGGTTTTCGGCGGGTTTCAGCGAGTTTCACATAAAATCAATTACTTTTTTACGAAACCCGGCAATATCCGACAAAGTTATGGGAAGTAGGCAACAGTGGGGAGTGAATCTGAGACTCAGGGAAGTGGACACCAGTGGGGAGTAAACCTGAGACTTTGGTTTTCGGCGGGTTTCAGGGGTTTCACATAAAAGCAATTACTTTTTTACGAAACCAGGCAATATCCGACAAAGTTATGGGAAGTAGGCAACAGTGGGGAGTGAACCTGAGATTCATGAAAGTGTACACCCGTGGGGAGTGAACCTGAGATCTGGTTTTCGGCGGTTTTCAGCGAGTATCACATAAAAGCAATTACTTTTTTACGAAACCCGGCAATATCCGACACAGTTGTGGGAAGTAGGCAACAGTGGGGAGTGAACCTGAGACTCAGGGAAGTGTACACCAGTGGGGAGTGAACTTGAGACTATGGTTTTCGGCGGGTTTCAGCGAGTTTCACATAAAAGCAATTACTTTTTTTAGAAACCCGGCAATATCCGACAAAGTGGGGATTGAATCTGGGATTTGGACACCCATGAGGATTGAACCTGGGACTGCGAGAGGCTGATACCAATGGACAGTGAGCTCAGAATGTACTTTTATTTCGAAACCTACTGAAATTGTCCAAAGTTATGGGAAGGGGGCACCATTGGGCAATGAACCGGGATTCAGGGAAGTGCACACCGGTTGGGAGTGAACCTGGGACTGTGAGAAGATGATATCAGTGGAAATGAACCTGGGACTATGGAAGATAGATACTAGTGGGAAATGAAGCCGGACTATGGGAGTTGGGTACCAGACGAGAATGAAGCAATTACTTTTTTACAAAACCCACCGAAAAACCATAGACTTAGGTTTACTCCCCAATAGTCCACACT
>NC_088374.1:13543200-13555700 GCF_034508935.2 Berghia stephanieae
TTGCCATTGCAATGAAATGGTGAAATATCGCGGGTATCTGAAGGATTCGAAAAAAAACATATTGGGAAGGCACACACACGCAACTGGAAACGGGCGATTAGAAAGAGAGAGAGAGAGAGAGAGAGAGAGAGAGAGAGAGAGAGAGAGAGAGAGAGAGAGGAGGAGGAGAGAGAATATTGTGGGGGATATGATTGTATTGGGTATTATTATGATTTTGAAAGCTTTATTTTTCTGGAATCTTCAATTGACAATTATTGCCAAGTAGAAATAAAAGAAAACCTCAAATGTGACCCCTCGTCTCAAAACGGTATTATGTCGGGATGGTCCAGGTGCTAAAAAATCATATTATAGCTAAACTGGTCAAAAATTTGAAACGTTGGTATTTAGCTCAGTAAAATATGATATTCCTTCTCCTCTATAAAGCATATAAACTCAATTTAAGCATGATATTTATGGCTACAAATTCCATTTTCACGATCTTAATCATCCCGACTTTATACCGTTTTGAGACGAAGGGTCACAAATATGAAAGTATCTGAGAGCAATGTAATTACAAAGTGATGTAATTTCCCCAAATGTTTCTAGGAATGATTTGTTGAAAACGGTAGGGGCTGCCTGAAGCCGGTGATTGTAAAATACTGACGAAAGAGTGAAAATGGAGAGGCTTCGTATTATGTTCCCATACGAAGCCTCTCCATTTTCACTCTTTCATTGGGAATGATTTGTTGTAGTTGTCTTCATAGATGTGCTGTGATATGCTGAAAGTCACATCCAACGACAGTCAGATAAAAGAGGTATAATATTTGTTGTTTAGTAGAAAACGGTTCGATTTTTCATCTAAAAAAAACCAAAACAAAACTTTTACTATGTAGTCTTGGAAGCCAATAAATTAAAAACTTGATGAGTTATTAATATTATTAATTATACCAATCTTCACTACATTTAAACCTTCATAAAAAAATTGATCTGTATATAGCGCAATATCCACTAAATGTCCTCAAACCGCTTTACAAGGGGTCCCTGGTCAACAGCAATATTTAAAATGTAGGACGGGACATGACGCCTGTTAGGCGATATTACAATTTTTTGGACAAATACAACGCTGTTAACGGCCAGGTACTCATTATACACCTGAGTACGCTGAGAGAATGTGAGTAAAGAGCCTTTTCCAAGGACTCAACTATGCGCCGGGTGGGGTTCCTGACTTCCCATAGTGGGCAGGGAGCTACTTTCTGTGTCTTCTATCCCCTATATCTGTTTTCCAACTTGTTTTCTGTCTTTGTCTTGGAATGAGATTGCTTGGTTTTGTCCTGGCCCTGGCCCTGGCCCTGGCCTGAGTCCTAGCTGGGAGGGAAACAGTCAAATGCATAGTTATTGTTTTAGGAGATGATATTTTTTTTTTGTAAATCATCTCTCTGTTATGTATTATTATGTTTGCTATTTTTTATGTATAATGTAAGCATTTGAGTGTGTTCCTCTTTGTTGGATTTTGTGCTTGTGTCCGGATGAGACTTATAGGTGATCTCAAACTAAGTACATTGATGGTTTGCTCTTGGAATCTGCATCTGACCCCTATTTGTTTCCAGTTCCCCTTTGTCTTCCTTTCTCTAGGGTGCTTTAATTGTAATTCTAGAACTTTTTACTATCCCATTTTCTTCCTATTTACTGGCGCTGATATAACGTAAATGTGTTGCAAGCGCCGTAAAACCCTTAAAAACAAACAAACAAAACACTATACTACGCTCCTCTCAACACGCTAGGCTTTCGTGTCATTTAGACTCCATCCAACTAGGAGCACCCACTACATTCTGTGTATATGTTTAGACGATTTCTATACGGACGAAGGGTTTACATTCGAATTGTTTATTATTTGCACAATCTCATCCCCTAAGCATTCTAATTAGCCACTGCCTTCAGACAACCATTCAGGCATGCCCTTACGTCAACATAGCACTGCGCATGCGTCTCTCTTATGAACTGAGGAAATCTATGTAATTGGACTTATTAGTCTGATGTCACGCCGCCCGGCAACGGCGGCAATCTTGGTTCTAAACAAAGAAAATCATTAACTTTTTATGCTTCATGCTGGCTAGAACTTTTCATATACCTTGTGATCAAAATGTGTAAAAGTCAAAACATGATCAAATTTATGTTTTTTTCCCCTCTGGATACGCTTTTATGCTCGCCGGAGAAATATTTCATACGGGCGTCCGCCATTGTTCCGATAGTTTAGAGCCAGTGTTACTAAATTACCATGCGTCATTAGGAAGGAAGTGACGTTACTACTGTTGAAGAGTATTAGCCCCTGCCTTCAGACAACCATTTAGACATGCCCTTACGTCAACATAGCATTGCAAATGCGTCTCTCTTATCAACTGAGGAAACCTATGTAATTATATACAAACTTTTATAAAATATAAACATAACCAATAAACTTATTTCGATTAAAAGTTCACCCATTAAATCGTTTCTCAGCGATCCTTTTGTCTGTGTTACCGAACCGTAAAGCCAGTGATTTAATATTGGACTGGTGCATGATGATTAGTGAAAGTTTAAACTTTCCTAATACGACCATTGTTTTGGTTTTCCGTCGCCATTTTGTTTTGTGAAGTATTGAAAGCAGTCCTAGATTGTTTTTTTTCTATTGCGGCGAGCTTGAGGTCGGAGGATTTTTTTTTATTAGGGTTAATAATGTGTCTTAGTAAAGGTGCTAGGGTGTTTGTTTTTTCCTATAAGGGATAGTTAAAGGTAATAGGTTTTATTTTTCTTAGGTTTGGTTGAGGGAATATTTGAGTTAATTCCCTCAGCACGAGGAGCTTTCGGAAGGCATATTATATATATCGGTTACAATAATCTTTCTCTGAATGGCGAATGTACTATTTATCGATCAGTACCTATAATCATTTAAAAAATGCTACTGTAATATATTGGCAACTTGTGGAAAGCTTCGTACAGCTCTGAGGCCAAGGATGTCTTGAGAATGCTTTAGGTGACCTCCGGACGGCTCCAGACGGCAATTAGTTTTACCGATTGAAAGAAATGCCAGCACGAGGAGCTTTCGGAAGGCCTCCCTTTCGGACAACTTCTGGAAAGCTTCGTACAGCTCTGAGGGCCTTCGGATGCCTTGAGAATGCATTAGATGACCTCTGTACAGTTTCCCCAGGCCTCTGGACGGCTCCGGACGGCAATTACATAGTAGGATCGTAATTTGGTGGTGTCACTTCATGTAATAATATAACTTCCTCTCCATCTGGGTTGAGCCATGTCTCAACAATAAATACTAGGTAAGGCTTCGAATCGGTCATTAAGGTGTTAATTTCGTGAGATTTATTATGAATTCATCATCATCATCATTGCCCTTTTCATCCTGGGTCAGGGTATAGGCCACAGACAAACAGTTTCCATCCTTCTCTATCCTGAGCTATCTTTTTAATCTCATTCCAGGTCTTACCACTTCTCTGTATATCAGCTTCTTTAATTCTTCTCCATGCTCCTCGTGGCCTTCCCCTTGATCTTCTGCCCTGAGGGTTCCAATTGATCTTGCATTAACATACAAAGTTTCAAAGTTGATTCAATCTTAGGCTTTCGCCAATAAATCACACAATTTGATGACAACATTCTATATGAAAGTGGAAAAAAAATGGTAAATGGAACCAAAAAATAAACTGATACCATTAATAACCACAAAAAAAAAATTACAACAATCGTAATACCACCAATACGTACAATAATAATAACAACATCATCATCAACAATAATAATAATAATAATAATAATAATAATAATAATAATAATAATAATAATAATAATAATAATAATAATAATAATAATAATAATAATAATAATAATGATAATGATAATAATAATAATAATAATAATAGTAACAACAATAATAATGACAATACTACTGCTACTACTACTACTACTACTACTACTACTACTACTACTACTACTACTACTACTACTACTACTACTACTACTACTACTACTAATAATAATAATAATAATAATAATAATAATAATAATAATAACAAAAACAATAATAACAATAATACTATTACCATCATCATTACTGCCACCGCCATCACAACTACCACCACCACCATTACCATTATCACTACCACCATAACCGTCATTATTACGTTTCCAATCAGCTTTTCTCGTTTTTAAAAATGTGATGCCCATCACAACAGACCTCCTAACTACTCCGAAAATTCCCGTAGAGCTACAAATTTTCGGCTAAATCCCGAGCTGAATATAATAAAGGTTTTTAATTAAATACCATTTCTTGTAAACGAAGTTCTGGTGCCAGAGCTTTCACATAAAGGAGTTAAAAACATTTTTCCCACGCATTATAAGGACACGCTGGTGATTTTAAAGGGTAGTTAAAATGTCTATGATGTTATTTACCCTGAAAACTACTTATTACATTTTCCTATTTCAAGTAGGCAGGTCTGCTATGATAAGTATCAGTTCCATAGTCAAAATTAGACAAACAAAAATAACGTTGATTTAATCTTAGGCTTTCTCCTATAATCCATACAATTTAATGACAACATACATGAAAGTGAGAAAAAAAGGTAAATGGAACCAAAAAATAAAATGATAACATTAATAATAACAAAAATACAACAACTGTAATACCACCAATACTTACAAGAACAATAATAATAATAATATTAATAATAATAATAATAATAATAATAATAATAATAATAATAATAATAATAATAATAATAATAATAATAATAATAATAATAATAATAATAATAATAATAACAGAAGCGCCACAGCAATAATATCTAGTAGTGTTTTTGTAAATGAGGACCACGCTTCTACCCCATTCGTTGACAATAAAGAAGATAAGAATTATATCATGGTAAGTCTGTTTCGGATAATAAAGTTATTGATATTTAGTGATACTAGGTGTAACAAGATGCTTTGGTCTGGGTGATCTTTATCCTCGGGGAAAATTCCAACATAAATAGCCCACCCTCTTTCTATCTTATATTTAAATAACACATTTCTATCGTTGATTAAAGTTCTAGAAGAGTGGGATTTTGCAAATATTGCCTAGAAGTTACAGACATATTAGTTTCACGTATTGTTTGGTAGAATTACAGAATTAATTCACAAAGACAAATTATTAGTGAATCTTTTAGAATATCACAGACATTTAATTCAGAAAAGTGAGTGGAGCAGGCACTTATGTTGGTAACAAGAAGAGATGAAGTGAGTAGAAAAGTGCCAGAAGACAATAGAAAATAAAAATATTTCGCGGCGGTGATGGGGTTTGAACCTGCGACCTTATTGATACGACAACTCCGCCTGGCCGATGAGAGCGTGACTCTACCGTATGCGCTATATTTTTTATAGAGACAAGCTTATCTCTTTCATTCAAAAGACATACAGCGATTTCAAAATCTCGAAGGCATCCTATTTTTGATGGCTTTCCATTAGTGCGGGGCGGTCCTTGGCAAGCTTAAGGACCACGGTCCTACGGTCCTTGGGAAATGAAGACCGCAAGGACCGGTCCTAGGACCGGTCCTTTTCGACATTGAACATTCCTGAGAGACTGTTGGAAATTCGAACTGGTTTGACCTTTGAGACCGTGGGATCGTTCATTCTTGAACCGTTAAAGACCGCTACACGATGAAAACCGTGGTCTACAGGAGTAAAACACACGGAGTAGTCACACTCATTTCAAATTGTAACCTAATTAGAGAAGAGGGGTGATGCCTTCTTTATTTGCTCACCGTACTTCATTGTTACTTCGATAATTTAATAAAATTTGAAATTTATCCCCATTAACGGAGATAATGGCATCGCCCAAGGCGTTGATCGAGTTGTTCGTGGCGTTGATACACACACGCAACTCCTAGCCCCCCCCCTCCACCCCTCCCCCCCCCCACACACACACATTAGAGGGCAGCGAGCATTGAAGAGTAAGAGAGAGACGTGAAGTTATAATAAGAGGGGGTGGATGAGGTAATAAGAGGGGTCGATGGTGACTTTTCGCCAGATCTAACAAACTCAGCTACCCATTCATTGCTGAGTAGACAGGGATTCAGAAAAAACTCGACTGCACCCGGGATCGATCTCTGGCCCTTTGCGTATAAAGAGAGTGCTCTATCAACTGAGCTATCGGGGTCCCCAAATATTCTATTGGACTTTTTTAAAATTCAGACGTTATAACTGTTTTTTTTTGGAAGGAAGAAACTAATGAAACTCATATTATTTGATTAGTAAAAACACCAAACGAAATTTTAATATTATTGTATTATTTTAAATGACAACACTGCGATAGAAAGGAGTGGTGACAAGAGATGGACAAAAGAAAACAAAAAATCGGATTTGCTACTTGCTAGGTTCGACACACACACACACACACACACACACACACACACACAAACACACACATCTTTAGTAGTCACATACTTTTCAAACAATAACCCATTAGAGAAGAGGGATCATGCCTTCACCATAGATCATTGTCATTGCAATCATTATGGTGTAGTAAATTTTGAAATTTACCCCGTATAATGGAATCGTCCAAGGCGTGCGCCTCCTGTTCCCCCCATCTCACACCCGAAAGGGCGGTTTGCGGAGTGGAGGGAGGTGGTCGTCTGCCTGTATGGTCGTCTGTGTCGTTTAGTGTATGGCAAAGGGGGGTGGGTCCGATTAATTAAGTGGGATGGGTGGTGATTGGTGGAAGATAGGCTACCGAGGCAACGAATCGCTGGGGAAGTAGTAGGCTATAGAAGTGAGGACCGTCGCCGGTCTTCCCCTATGGGACCGGTCTCCGGTTCACAGCTAAAAGACCGTGGGACCGCCGGTCCAGACCGGTCTTCAGCGCGGCACTACTTTCCATAGACAGCAGCCTCTTATGGTTCACACTGCTATGTTATGACGATCGACCCAATCAGCAAAGTCCGGTCCGCATTCGTGCACCGTCGCGAACCCGCCGGGTAGCATCGTCACAACACACCTTTCGACTAGATGCTCTGCCGTCTCAGGTTCTTGCCCACAGTGGATACATGTTGGACAGGTAGTAAGACCCCACCGATGGAACGCACTTGCCGATAGGCAGCTCCTCGACCGAAGCCGATTCGCAGCCACCCAATGTCTCCTCTTACTGGTATCAAAGCCTGGTAACTTCTCACCAAGCTTAGAGGAGTGTAGGTCCCCGCCCCCACGAGGGATTGAATTTGTCCAAACCGACTTCCATCTCGTATGTGCAGCTCTGTCCGTAGTCAGGGATTCTGCGTACAAGGGTTGCCGGGACTTATTTCGGCTCGAAACGGGGGCACCGTCCATTATGTGCATGAGAGGGGTATCCCCATTCCCTCTCTCTTTGATCTTATACACCAGTTTCGCTCGCTCGTTTGTGAAGTAGTTTTTGTTAACACGGGAAGAAAAGGAATGAACGACTGACCTAGTTTCTTGGAAATTGATTTTTCCAATTGACGGTTCCTCCGTGACCTCTTGTTGCTACGCCTGTCAAGCTATTAACATGTATGCATTTTTTACTACTATAGATAGAACGAAGATGACGTCACTCAGGTCTTTGTTATTGTGTTTTGCCATCCGCGTTTATGACCAATGCTCACTAAACTGTATTAACTTGACTATGAACGTTCATGGTTACACACAGTTTTGTGTGTTGGTCCGTTATACTTCCGGGTGGCAATGTTGTGAGCTTCTTAGCCAAGCGCATACTATACATAACCACATAATATGAGTCTCGGGTTATTCGATCAATCCTTCATCAGTGTGTAACAATAGTGTGGTGAATACTCACTAACTGTGGAACTGACTTTCGTTTCTCTGTTTTGCATGTTATACTAAAGGTAGTTATGGAAAATCACGGATTATTTGCCATGTTTTTTCGTTGTCTAAAAATAGATGGTCACGTGGACGGAACGGGACAACAACAGGAGAAGTTCTAAGTTAGTGCTTAGTAATAACGCTCTAATCATCAACAGGGAATGAGATTAGCGGAAGAGTAGCGTCCCTTGATTGGACGCCACCTTACAGAGAGAACGTCAATTTGGTTTTGAAGTGTCTCAAGCCGCTTTCACCGGAAGCGAGGACGAGAGACGCATGCGCACAACCAACATGACGTTCTCTCTCTAATAACTTTTCCACCGGTGACGTCACAGACTATGGGTGACGTCCAATCAAGGGATGCTACTCTTCCGCTAATCTCATTCCCTATTCAGCGTGGGTTCGAGGATTTAGACAAGGTAAGAATTGACTTTGTTTTTTTTATATATAGTCTCCAATGTTAAGATAAGCTTCAGGATTGTGTGAAGACTGTTATGTGAAAGTGTTAACTGTACGCACGCCGTCTAGAACAGGATCTAGATCTAAAAAAAATTAAATTAAAATTCAGATTTATATAGCGCAATATCCACTTAATGTGCTCAAAGCGCTTTACAAGGAGTCCCTGGTCAACAGTAACATTTAACATGTAGGACGTTACATAACGCCTATTAGGCGATATTACAATTTTTCGGACACAGACAACGCTGTTAACGGCCAGGTACTCATTTTACACCTGAGTACGGTGAGAGAAAGTGAGTAAAGAGCCTTTTCCAAGGACTCAACTATGCCACGAGCGCGAGGCTCGAACCCAGGAACTTCCGATCCGAAAGCGAGTGTCATACCACAAGACCACATAGCCGCAATTACTCATTTTACTCCCAAGCGGGGTGAGTAAATAATATATTATGACTAAAAGAAATTATTTTTCAATTATTCTATAGAATCAGCGATCTTTGAATTATTAATGATCCATCCCGATTCTCATTCAGTTATATCTCACTTCCTTCAATTGGATTCACAAGTATGATGACACGTCGCCTAGCAAGGACGATAGCCTGGATCTAAACAAAGAAAATCATTACTTTTTATTCTTCATGCTGGCTAAAACTTTTCATATGTCTTGTGATCAGAATGTGTAAAAGTCAAAACATGATCAGATTTAAAATGTGTTTTTTTTTTCCTCTGGATACTCTTTTATGCTCTCTCGGAGAAATATTTCATAAGGGCGTCCGCCATTGTTCCGATAGTTTAGAGCCAGTTACTAAGTTACCATGCGTCATTACGAGGGAAGTGACGTTGCGACTGTTGAAGCGTATGATACACTCAACACTGACGAATTCAATCCCTCGAGGGGGCGGGGACATCGACTCTTCGTAAACGGTTAGGGTTAGGGTTAGGGTTAGGGTTAGGGTGAGGGTGAGGGTTAGGGTTAGGGTTAGGGTTGGAGTTAGGGTTACGGTTAGGGTTAGGGCTGCGATTCACTTGCACAGTTTGAAGCGCAAATGATCATTTCTTTTGTCAGATGCTAATCTTCACTTGCAAATGATTTTTTATCGCAGGTCTGTTTACACTTGCGCAGAATTTTTAAACAGTCTGGTGACTGATGTTGATGCACCATGTTGCATTAATGCATATATAAAATAACATAACATAACATATTACCTTTACCTTTACCGATGTTCCATGTCGGACACGACGTTGGAGATCATGGTTCGCCAGCTCTCTCTCTCTCTCTCTCTCTCTCTCTATCTCTCTCTCTCTCTCTCTCTCTCTCATCTGCGAGTTTCGCACATTGATTTATGGGGCTTCCTACGTACGCTGCACATTTCCAAGCCAGCTTGTCCTTGTTCGTCCTCGACCACGCTTGCCTTATATCTTTCCCTCTGCACATAACATATAGTATAGGACAAAAATGGGATAAAACCCATAGAATGCCCTTAATCTTAATAGTAATGCTATAAATCTATTGATTAAAGATTACAATAATGAAATACGTGGTAAAGATAGTATTTCAACTAAATGTACTCATGTATATGTGATGTACAAACATATATCTTTAACCGTGACATGCAAAGCACACACACACACACCACACACACACACACCACACACACACACACACACACACCACACACACACCACACACACACACGCGATGTTATGTTATGTTATATATATGTATATATATATATATATATATATATATATATATATATATATATATATAATTTAAATTGTATCACTCACTTATATGTGGCCGAGACATATGTTTCTGTGGCTTTCGTCCATGTATATATATATATATATATATATATATATATATATATATATATATATATAATATATATATATAATGGTTTGTAAACATTTGAGTGTATTCCTCTTAGTGGGAGCCATGCTTGTGTTTGCATGAGACTTTTAGGTTATCTTAAACGAAGCTATTGATAGTGTGATCTTCGAATCACTTATAGCTTGGCTAAGAAGCTCACAACATTGCCATCCGGAAGTATAACAGACTAACACACAAAACCTTGTGTAACCTTGAATGTTTATAGTCAGGTTAATACAGTTTAGTGAATCATTCATAAACACGGATGGCAAAAAGCAATAACAAAGACCCGAGTCTGTTGCATTTGTAAAACCTTCATCGTTATCTTACTACTTCTTGCATAAGGTTTGCATAAGGTTGTTACTTTTTTGTAGTTTTTTCTTCCGGCTTATTTTACTTTTTTTTTTTTGTTTTTTTTTTTGTTTTTTTTTTAAATTCATATTTTTATTTTTGTTGGGGATTATTTTCCTTTTATTTTAGGGGGGGGGGGGTGATTTAAATAACAAACTTTATTGGTCAATGAGAACAATAATATCATTGGAAAATTAAAAAACGAAGACTGCGCATGCGGAATCCGAACATTCATAAATCTGCGCAAGTAAAAATCATTGCCAGAAAAAACCCAACCCAACTGCTCAAGTGAGTAAATTTGTGACGTCATTCTGCGCAAGTGAATTGCGCCCTTCGAATCTGAGGGAGAAGTTGTCGGGCTTCTCCACCAGCAAGAGGAGACACTGGGTTGCAGCGAACCGTAGCCATCGGTAACTTTTAGTCTGACACTAGAACCGTTGCCATCGTTAACTTTTAGCCTGACACTAGAACCGTAGCCATCGTTAACTTTTAGCCTGACACTAGAACCGTTGCCATCGTTAACTTTTAGCCTGACATTAGAACCGTAGCCATCGTTAACCTTTAGCCTGACACTAGAACCGTAGCCATCGTTAACTTTTAGCCTGACACTAGAACCGTAGCCATCGTTAACTTTTAGCCTGACATTAGAACCGTTGACATCGTTAACTTTTAGCCTGACACTAGAACCGTAGCCATCGTTAACTTTTAGCCTGACACTAGAACCGTAGCCATCGTTAACTTTTAGCCTGACATTAGAACCGTTGACATCGTTAACTTTTAGCCTGACACTAGAACCGTAGCCATCGTTAACTTTTAGCCTGACACTAGAACCGTCGCCATCGTTAACTTTTAGCCTGACATTAGAACCGTTGACATCGTTAACTTTTAGCCTGACACTAGAACCGTAGCCATCGTTAACTTTTAGCATGACACGAGAACCGTTGACATCGTTAACTTTTAGCATGACACGAGAACCGTTGCCATCGTTAACTTTTAGCCTGACACTAGAACCGTTGCCATCGTTAACTTTTAGCCTGACAATAGAGCCGTAGCCATCGTTATGTTATAGCCTGACACTGACATCAAAAAGGACTGGCAGTTTGACGTCATAATTTGGTTTTTGCACGGCCTAGTGAGATGTCGTTAGCATAGCTCAAGGAAACAAGTGATTCCATTGGTTGAACTATTGAATACAACTCACGATTTGTTTTCTTTTGTAGCCAAAGATTTGTCTTTTGACGTCATTTTTTGGGGTCAGTGTCAGGCTATGGATGGTATGAAGTTGACGTCACTCAGGTCTTTGTTATTGTTTTTTTTGCCATCCGCGTTTATGAGTAATTCTCACTAAACTGTATTAACCAGACTATAACCGTTCATGGTTATTCACAGTTTTGTGTGTTGGTCTGTTATACTTCCGGATGGCAATGTTGTGAACTTCTTAGCCAAGTGCATACTATCTTAGATGGTATGAAGTTGACGTCACTCAGGTCTTTGTTATTGCTTTTTGCCATCCGTGTTTATGAATAATTCTCACTAAACGGTATTAACCTGACTATAAACATTCAAGGTTACACAATGTTTTGTGTGTTAATTTGTTATACTTCCGGATGGCAATGTTGTGAGCTTCTTAGCCAAGCGCAGACTATCTATAAGTTAACGATGGCTACGAGCGAACCGCCTTCGGACGAGAACCTGCCTCACGGCATCCTCTCCTCATCAGTGGGGACTTTGCCACCTGCCCAACATGTACATGCCCGAACCCGCAGAGCATCTAGTTGAACGTTGCGTTGTGACAAAGCTCGAAGCTTCCGGGCCGGTCCGCGGCGACCGTACACGATTGCGGCGATGAGTTTCAGACCTGGATAGACCATCAAAACATAGTAGCGTATCACCATTACAAGCGGTTGCCCGTTACGTTACTAAACGTTATTCGATTGAGTCCCGTCCCCATATTATAATAAGTAATGGAAATCGCATCATAGCAAAAAATACC
>NC_088374.1:13560700-13563200 GCF_034508935.2 Berghia stephanieae
CGCAAAGCATCATCATCATCATCATCATCATCATCATCATCATCATCATCATCATCATCATCATCATCATCATCATCATCATAACTACTACTACTACTACTACTACTACTACTACTACTACTACTACTACTACTACTACTACTGCTACTACTACTACTACTACATACTACTACTACTACTACTACTACTACTACTACTACTACTACACTACCACTACTACTACTACTACTACTACTACTACTACTACTACTACTACTACTACTACTACTACTCCTACTACTACCACGACGACGACGACTACTACTACTACTACTACTACTACTACTACTACTACTACTACTACTACTACTCTACTACTACTACTGCTGCTGCTACTACAACTACTACTACTACTACTACTACTACTACTACTACTACTACTACTACTACTACTACTACTACTACTCGGTTTTGGAGCTTTACTTTAATTGAAATAAGGAAACTTTGGGATTATATTTTGCATTGTGTTTACATATCATAATATAGTTCTAATCAGTTATCTGTTTAGAACCATACAATATGTAAACATAATGCCAAATACCATCCCAATTCCCTTTTTTGCGTGCGGAAATTCCTCTTTCGGCATTGAAATTCCTCCGAGTGGTTTCTGAAATTCTTGTAAGCCGAATTAAAAGTCGGAGTCTCTGCAGATAACAAAAAAAAAAAAAAAAAAATAAAAAAAATAAAAAAATAAAAAATAAAAAGAAAATAAAAAAAAGAAAAAAGATAGCCAAATTTTCTTCACAGTATAGGTAGTATGCGCTTGGTTAAGAAGCTCACAACATTGCCATCAGGGAGTATAACGGACCAACACACAAAACTGTGTGTATCCATGAACGTTTATAGTCGGGTTAATACCTTTCAGTGAGAATTACTCATAAACGCGGATGGCAAAAAAGAATAATACAGACCTGTGTGACGTCATCTTCGAACTATCTATAGTAACTTTCTTTTCCTTTTGTAAGTTTGACCGGTTTTTAGTGGTGCGTTCTATTTCTTTCATTTTCAATACTGGCAGAGGTCAATGGGAGAGATCTATATTATGTTTTCGTTCAACCAAGTCATCAATCACATGATTTGTTGACGTCCAACGATTGGATATTTCTTAACACATGTAAACACGCTGCTTTGTTTATGAAAGTTTTAAACATACCCGTGTGTCAAGCTGAACAAAGTGACCAATCGTGATGAAGGATATTTCAAAAGCTGTGAATATTTCTATCTATGTGGGTCATTTTGAGCACACTTTGCAATGTGACCAATGACCAAGAGCACATGGAAAGGGAATATAGATCATGCCCATTCTAATTCAGTACTAATTTTTAAAAACATGCAACTTCCTAGAAGCTTTATTTTCAGACTGTGTCGACTGGACCGTCTACTATCTACTTCCATTGTGTGTCGCGCTCTATTAAAATACTATTCCTAAATAAATGTCTTTACATCTCTTCCTACTACTTTATTTTACGATGTGTGTTTCTGATTGCTTGATGTGTGTAGTTTGATTGAAGCCAGCGGCTATGGTCGATGGTGACAGGCGTGAGTCACAATATTAATTCCTTTATATTTCACGCAGACTGTGTTGAACTGTTTAAAAATGTAAACAGGGACATTGATTTTATAAATAAGGCACGTGTGATTTCCCATCATTCATTCGGACTGGGCGAGTAGGATTCATGATTATTTGTTTTTCAAGTCTTCTTCATTTTCCTTCCTCCTATTCATCCTCCTCCTCCTCCCCCACCACCTCCTCCTCCTCTTCTTCTTCTTCTTCTTCTTCTTCTTCTTCTTCTTCTTCTTTTTCTTCTTCTTTTTCTTCTTCTATTATTATTAAGATTATTATTATTATTATTATTATTATTATTATTATTATTATTATTATTATTATTATTATTATTATTATTATTATTATTATTATTATTATTATTATTATCATCATTATTATTATCATTATCATCATCATCATCATCATCATCATCATCATCATCAGCATCATCATCATCATCATCATCATCATCATCATCATCATCATCATCATCATCATTATTATTATTATTATTATTATTATTATTATTATTATTATTATTATTATTATTATTATTATTATTATTATTATTATTGTTATTATTATTGTTTTATTATTATTATTATTATTATTATTATTATTATTATTATTATTATTATTATTATTATTATTATCATTATTATTATCATTATTATTATCATTATTATCATCATCATCATTATTATTATTATTATTATTATTATTATTATTATTATTATTCGCGCGTTTGTAAACACTAATTATTGCAACAGTGTCAACAGCGCGGCATGGCAATGTCCAATGAATTGAACATCGAACCAAGCAAACATTGAGCTATTAGTAAGATCGATTCAGTCGCCTATTCAACCGGAATTTTTTTTATAATTTTTTATTTATTTTATTGAGCTTTTATATAGA
>NC_088374.1:13568200-13578200 GCF_034508935.2 Berghia stephanieae
GTCCAGTGAAATATAACTCTAATGCAATTAAAAGCCTCCAAGACAAGAAGAAACAAAGAAGAAAAGCATGAATTTAGACTAGAAGCGAACATTACAATATCTGATTTTGATTTTCAAGATCCATCTTTGAGTATCGAATTGCCAATTGAAACAACACCCAGAAGAAGTATCAGGGAACCATGTCAAAAATCAGAGGAGAAGTTGACATCAAACAGGACAAAGTGTTTTATATGTCAAAATAAGCGGCCAGGAAGGCTCCACGCTGTAATGACGAAGGAAATGGAAGATAAGATACTTGCTACAGCAACTTTGATAAAAGATATTACAATGATCAGCTACATCGATGGTGGTGATTTAGTAGCGAAAGAGGCACACTACCATAAACTCTGCCACATCAAATACATGAATAAGGGTAGGAAATCGAAGACTAATCATATGAAGGGAAAACATTCAGGTCCTGATGAAAGTTTCGCTTTCGCAGCAGTCGTGTCTTATGTAGAGGAGAACCATAATGCAACCCACCAGTTGTCAAAACTTATTAAGAAGTTTAAAAGTGAGTGCACCACTAGAGGCTGTGGAATTAACTATGCACATCCCACCCGGTTCAAAGAGCGGCTTATGAGAGTCTTTCCAAGCATAGAATTCTATTCTTCTGGACGAAATACATATGTAGCACACGATAGCAAAGTTGCTGCGTTATTAGTAAAGAATCAAAAGGAACAAGCAGATGATAATGCAATGTCTTTGTGGCGTGCAGCAAAAACTATCCGACAAGACATCATTCGCAAATGCCCGCAAACACCAACACAATGGGACATCGGGATTGGAAGTCAAGAAGGCGCAGTGCCTAACTCTCTGTTGGCATTAATCAAAATGATTTTGGTTGGATCGCCTCCTTCAGAAAAGTCAGATTCCAGGCATCAAGAAAGCCTACCTATATCACAACTTATTGTGTCAAATACCAAAAATAAAAATAAAACCGGGTCGACTTTTCAAAAAAACAAAAAAACAATCGCAGATCAAAAAGACGCCATTTTTTAAAATACACACATACAAGATCAAAGAATATAATTGACAGATTATTTTCGCTAGGGTTCTGTTCCTCATATAAACGTATGTTGTCATTGTCATCGGATATCGCATCAGCAGCTGAAAATAGATTCGAAGAGGAAGGAATTCGTTGCCCAATCAATCTGAAGAAAGAACTTTTTACTGTTGCTGCTGTTGATAACATTGATTATAACCCAAGTTCAACAACTCACAAAAACTCTGTCCACGGAACAAGTATCTCCATGTTTCAGCAACCTACAAATGATGAGTCCGGTGTTGATCGAGAAAAGTTGAATATGAATACTTCTGACGTCATTCACACAGAGAGCAATATTTTGTCGGATTTTCTAAAGGTCGCCAAAGAAATTGCATTTTGTGTCAAACCAAATATACCTGCAACAAACACTGCTCCATCGAACATAATTTCAAACATGACAAATGACCCTTATATGACAGAAGAAAGGGACTCATTGTAAAGTGCTTTGAACAGTTTGGTGGATATTGCGCTATATAAAAGCTCACAGGGTATTTTTTTCATTGTAAAGCCACATGAATATGGAGTTGGCCGTGGATTTTGTACTGTGTAATATAATTTTCATGATTTTATTCATTTTCAAATAATATTTAATTTCGCCCTATTTGACGCTGTCGTTAACATATGCCCCGTTGAAAACAACAACACTAAATCTTTCAAAATGAAAGCTATAAGATAGGGAATACGTCTATGGTTGATATACAACAAAAAGTACGAGAGAAAATATGATCATTTCGCAACATAATTAATATGTTCAGTACTAATCAGTAAGAGGGCGAATAGAATTTCCTCGATTACTCCCCCTGAATTTACTAATGTTTATATAGTAAAATATAAAATGCTTTAAAACCAACTTTTTTTTGTAAAATGTCAGAATGCTTCTCTATCAGATTGTGTTCTTGGTGGTATGCGGTACCTGTGTGCCAATTTTCATGCTTTCATCACCTATTTACACAATTATACCTTAATTCCCCCTGCTACTACCACACTCAGTTTTTCGCTGTTCAAGACAAATTTTATATCAAATTAAAATGTAAATGTTGCTGCTCGAAGCTCGAAGAAATAAATAATATGAAATTGAAAGTAAGCTTCAATTTTATTACAATAACAGATCAAATGAACGTTTCGGGTTTCCCCTTTATCAACAAAACAGGATGCATGAAAGAAACACTAAAGATGAATGAGATGTTGCAGTGGCATTCATATGTAGTGTTTCATTCATCCTGTTTTGTTGATAAAGGGGAAACCCGAAATGTTCATTTTATCTGTTATTGTAATAAAATTGAAGCTTACATTCAATTTCATATTATTTATACCAAATTAAAGATCAATAATTTTCTTGTCTCTCACAGTTCCAGATTTTGTTTGGACATACTTGTTCATAAATGAATAAAATAGTTTTAATTGCTTCAACTATAAAATTTTATTAGTTTATGGGAAATAATTAGCCCATATACTGTAGAAATTAAGTAACTCAAAACTAGTACAAATTTAGTATTAAAATAACAAGCTCAAAAAAATTAGCAAAACGGGAGCAGCGTAGCTCAGCGATACGGTCTTTGCTTCGTACCCAAAAGGTACTGAGTTCGATCACCCGCCGCTGTACCGAGAGTACCAGCAGACCCAGTCCCAGGACGCAGCCGATAGACTACTTCAGTCTCTGGCAGAGGGAAGGAAGCAACGGTGGCAGGAGACCGTGGAAAGTCTCGACTTTACACACTCCAGCCGCCACGATTGGCGTTTGATAAAGAAATTGGACCCAGATCGGAATTTCGCGAAGGCTGCACCGGAATGCGAGGCAGACACAATTGCCAAGAATATTAAGAACCGTAGTAAGCGGGTCCCTAATCAGGCTTTTGAGCGCGGTGTCCGCAAGGCGTACCGTACGATTTTTGACTCGCTACCTGCGGAGGAGTCGGACTGGACGGCCCCGTTCAGTCCCCGAGACACGGCGAATAAAACCAACTTAATTTTTGACTCTTTAGTTTTTGCTTTGATCTTGCTGTATCCCCCGTGCCACCCACTGTGCATCTTCCCCTGTCGCCCATTCCACTCCCCTGATCACAGGCAAATCACTGATAGCAGGGAACTTCACCTGTCACAAGTGATTAATTACCTGCACCTTCGTCAGTTGAAACAAGGGGAGGTAAGTGAGGTCCGAAAACAAGAGTGATATTGTCAAAAAATGCATAATAAATGCACTCCTTACATCATTCAATACTGGAAACCTATGTGTCACACACAATTTCTTCTTATTTTTTAAAAATATTTTAAATTTCTGTCGTAATTATATATATTTTTGTGAAGTGCCAATTGGATTATAAAGCAGAAAAGAATATTTCAAATTAGTGAGTGAAATTTTTCTGTCCACCGTGTATCATTGATTAAAATATTTTTAAAACATGTTTTGTCACCACGAGGGTCATATTTTTTTACACCCTAAAATAATTCAATAAATTTGCAATTCGTATGTCCATGAAGTACGCTTAATTCACACAAAATAAAAAAGTTATGATTATTTAAAATCTGGGCAATCTGTTGTGTGAAATAACATTATTATTTTTGGTTGAGTGATTTAATTTTTTTTAATATTAATTTTATTTGTGGTACTGAAATAATTTTTTTTGTACTTCAGACAAGGATGGAACATTCTCTTGAAACTCATATAACAAAACTAAATAATCTATGTAGACTTTGTGGCAAAAGATGTTTGAAAAGAGGAGGTGGGAGATGCAACTTAAAAAGATAAAGAAAAAATTGCATGACATGAAAGAATGTAAAGAAAGTATCATCGGACCAGTTAGAAAAGCAATACAACATGTTTTAGATCAGAATAAAATTGTCAGACAAGCATTTCAAGGTGGCCACTTCATTGCCAATCACTGCCACAAATACATAAAGAAAGAAATCTACAGACACCTTACAAAGACAGCTATACATGCCGTTAGTACAAACACCCAAAGAGACACCCTAATCACTTGAGATCAAATATAATACTTTAAATGACAGCTACAGAGATGTACATACATTAGTATCACATTCAAATCCCATGTCATCAGAAGAACTTAAAAGAGCAGAGGAAGCCGTCATAAGGTATTTGCAGAATTACAGAGAAGCATTCCCTCACTCAATTACCCCCAAATTACATATATTGGAAATGCACTGCATTGACTGGTTGAAGCGATATAAGATAAATTTAGGATTCCATGGCGAGCAAGGTGGTGAATGCTCCATTCTAGCATAGGGAAAAATGAAAAAAGAGCAGGAGGACTTCAAAGCGAAAAAGCAAAATTGTCTTTCACAATGGAAATATCATTGCTTCAAGTTGAACCAGACGTCAGTAGTCACTTACTTCAGAAGGGCCCATAATAATAATCCTAAATATTAGAATGATATCTCTCCTTTCTGGTTGGTGTTGAAAATAGATGAGAAACTATTGTTAAACTTGTTTATTTGTTTTCATAATGGTGTTGCTTGCATTACGATTAGACATGAAACTTTGTTAGTTGTGATGTGTGACAATAGAAGAGAGAGTGATAGAAATATTTCTTAGTAAATTTATTACTGACAATGTGATCGGGAACGTGACAGACCATATAATTTATATTATTAATTAATGAAATATGTCATCAAGTGAATCTTATTCATAAGAAATGATTGGATATCAGTTTTATAAGACACACACTAACACGTACCTTCCAGTCATCACTGTGACTGGCTAATTTTGGACAGGATACTGGTGGATTTGATAAGGAGTTACAATATCAAGACCTCTCACAGGACTGCCAGGTCTGAACAGGCCATAAAACTTACATACACTTTTTCCTCATTCTCTCCTGCTTCTGATTATCCCCAAATTATTTGCCTGTACGGTGACTTATGCTATTTATTCACATGTTTCTTACCAATTATAGTTATGATCTTGCATTGAATTATAGTACAACTCATGGAGAGTGGCGTTGCAAAACCATTAGGTTCATAGCCATACAAATGGTATGACAATATTCTTTAAATTATGAAAAACAAGAATATATGAATAAGAAAAAGTTACGTCAACGGATTATTGAGCAACGATTATTTGAAAATATCAATAAAATGCAGAATCCGAGAGAAAAAATACAGGTAGCGAAAATGCCGATGCCGGTAGCATGATGAGTCATCGATCTGTCACAACTTGATTAATTACCCTCCCACCAGTGGAGCGCTGGCTCAAACTAAAAGTTCGAGTTTTAGTCGCCGTGGAGAAGTGGGTGCAGCCATTAGCGAAGTGAAGAACGGCAAAGCAGCAGGGATAGATGGTGTATATCCCGATATGGTGACGCATCTGGGCCCCAGGGCACGGGCCTGGCTAGCAGAGGCAATGTCTGACATCCTTGCAAAAGGAAAGCTTCCACAAGTGTGGAAGCACGCGAAGATAGTTGCCATCCTGAAGCCAGGGAAGCCGGCGAAGGAGGCAGACAGTTACAGACCCATATCGCTGCTGAGCTGTCTTTACAAATTGTTGGAGCGTGTTCTATTAAACCGATGGGGGCCGGTCCTAGACGCTGCCCTGCCACCTGAGCAGGCAGGCTTCAGGGAAGGGAGGTGCACCACGGAGCAGGTCATTGCCCTTACAGAGCATATTGAGCACGGGTTCGAGAGAAAACAGCAAACAGGTGCTGTGTTTATAGACCTATCAGCGGCGTACGATACGGTCTGGTGCGATGGGTTAATGCTCAAACTTGCAAAAATCATAAGGTGCAAAAAGACCTTGAAGTTGTTCTCTTCGATCTTAGGGGAAAGGCAATTCCACGTCGCGCTGGGAGACGTCACGAGCAAAGTAAGGAAATTGAAGAATGGGGTCCCTCAGGGGTCGGTACTTGCGCCAATGTTGTTTAACGTTTACATTAGCGATATGCCGAACACCTCCTCCCTGAGGCTGGGATACGCAGACGACTGGGCACTCGTTACTCAGAGTAAAGTGTGGACCCGTCTCGAGAGCGTACTCAGCGAGGACGTCACCAGACTCAAATCCTACTTTGACAAGTGGTACCTGAAGATGAACACTTCAAAGACCGTGGCCACTGCATTTCACTTATGCAGTGGTTGGCACACCCGTAAACTGAATGTCCTATTCGGGGACCAGCCACTCCCATATGAGCCGCGTCCAAAATATTTAGGGGTGACGTTGGATCGCAGCCTTACCTATCGGGTACATCTCGAAGGGGTTGCCCGGAAGATAGAGAAACGCAACAGTCTTCTGAGGAAGCTGGCGGGATCGACTTGGGGCGCTAACCAAGCACTCCTGAGAACATCCGCCCTGGCACTATGCTATTCCACCGCGGAGTATTGCGCTCCAGTGTGGGGTAGAAGCAGAAACGTTGAGAAGGTGGATGTAAAACTTCGCAAGTCGATGCACATAGTGTCGGGAACGCTAGCAACAACCCTAGAGAATGGGGCCCGGTAATGGCAGCGATCCAGCCCCCGATGTCCGGAGGGAGACCATTACGGGAAACTGGCTGAGTAAGATCAAAGAGAGAGGGAATGGGGATACCCCTCTCATGCGCATAATGAACGGTGCCCCCGTTTCGAGCCGAAATAAGTCCCGGCAACCCTTGTACGCAGAATCCCTGACTACGGACAGAGCTGCACATACGAGATGGAAGTCGGTTTGGACGAATTCAATCCCTCGTGGGGGCGGGGACCTACACTCCTCTAAGCTTGGTGAGAAGTTGCCAGGCTTTGATACCAGTAAGAGGAGACACTGGGTAGCTGCGAATCGGCTTCGGTCGAGGAGCTGCCTAACGGCCGGTGCGTTACATCAGTGGGGTCTAACTTCCTGTCCAATATGTCCACGCTGTGGGCAAGAACCCGAAACGGCAGAGCATCTAGTCGAAAGGTGTGTTGTGACGATGCTACCAGGCGGGTTCGCGACGGTGCACGAATGCGGACCGGACTTTGCTGATTGGGTCGATCGTCATAACATAATAGTGTGAACCATAAGAAGCAGCAGCCGCTGCGCTGCGTGGCCTTGAACAAGTCACCTCGCCCTAGCTCAATTTGCGACGCTGCACTGCTGCTGACGCCTGGGTTATTCCAGTCTTCCCTTGGAATAGACCCTAGAGAAAAAAAAATTCCCCTATGGGACGAATAAAGGGAATTTTATTTTTATTTAATTTTTAATACGTTGTGAAGGTCTTGTAGCGTCTGGCGAGTAGGAAAAGACTAGTAGAAGTAATGTTGTCTTCCCGGATACAGAAGTTGCCTGGTGTCTCTTTTACCCTGTTATAGTTGGCTGGTTTCTTTTATAGTTTTAAAAGGGTTTTTAAAGGCGCTTGTAACACATTAACCCTCTCCTTACCAACTATAGGAAAATCGTCACATTCGTTACGATACAACCAACATTTTTCTTATTCAAATTTCTCTTGTACATCATAAAGTGAACAGTGTGTTGTAGGGCATATTTTGCTAAAGAAATTATGTATTCAAAGAATTTACTGCTATTGTATTTGAGTGGTAAAAAATCTATTTTTGTATTAGTTGGGTTTGAAATTTTGGGGAAAATCCTGAAAATGGCTGGTAAGGAGAGGGTTAAGGTCATATCAGCGCCAGTAAAAAGAGAGAAAACAGGATAGTAAAAAGTTCAAGAGTTACAATTAAAGTACCCAAGAAAATGTAAGACAAAGGGGAATTGGCTCAAATAGGAAACAGATGTAGATTCCAAGAGCACACTATCAAAGTACTTAGTTTGAGATCACCTAAAAGTATCACCCAGACACCAGCACAAGATCCCACTAAAAGGAATACACTCAAATGGTTACAAATCATACGTTAAACCTACAAAATAACAACATATAACAGAGAGATGATTTACAAGGAAAAAAATATAATCTCCCAATGCTAACCATACATTTGACTGTTTCCCTCTCAGCCAGGGTATCCGGCCAGGGCCTGGACAAAACCAAGTAATCTCATTCCAAGACAAAGACAGAAAGCAAGTTGGAAAACAGATATAGGGGGATAGAAGACACAGTAAGTGCCTCCCTGCCCACTAATGGGAGGTAGTTGGGTTAAGTTCCTGGTAACTCGACAGATAGTTATAACGTTTTAAGGTTAACTCCCTCCTTACCGGCCATTTTCCGGGTTTTCCCAAAAAAAACTTCACAACCAACCTATAGGGAATGAGATTAGCGGAAGAGTAGCGTCCCTTGATTGGACGTCACCCATAGTCTGTGACGTCACGGCGGAAAAGTTATTAGAGAGAGAACGTCATGTTGGTTGTCGGGACTTATTTCGGCTCGAAACGGGGGCACCGTTCATGATGCGCATGAGAGGGGTATCCCCATTCCCTCTCTCTTTGATCTTACTCAGCCAGTTTCCCGTAATGGTCTCCCTCCGGACATCGGGGGGGGGGGGGGGGGGGGGGGGGCTGGATCGCTGCCATTACCGGGGCGTGAATTAAAAACTACAGACGAATGAGATAATGTGGTATTGGCGTTGTTAAGATGCATAAACAAAAGCATTGATGGGCAGAAAATTGTATGCTACTTTGTGAGGAAGCGCGAATTAAAACAGAGCAATAGAAACGTGAAGTCTGTCCTACTGTATGGATGTGAAACTTGGAACGCATCACAGGCCTGTATAAGGAGGGTACAGATTTTCGTAAACAGGTGCATGCTTAAGCTACTCAGAATAAAATGGATGGATAGAATAAAAAATGAAGAAGTATGGAAAAGAACACAGCAGAAACCAGTGGGAGAGGAAATAGGAAGAAGACAATGGAGGTGGATTGGACACACGCTTAGAAAGAATGACTCCACTATAACACAGAAAGTATTGGACTGGAACCCTCAGGGCAGAAGATCAAGGGGAAGGCCACGAGGAACACGGAGAACAATTAAAGAATCTGATATACAGAGAAGTGGTAAGACCTGGAATGAGATAAAAAAGTTGGCTCAGGATAGAGAAGGATGGAAACTGTTTGTCTGTGGCCTACACCCTGACCCAGGGTGAAAAAGGCAATGATGATGATGAATAGAAATTTATAAAAGGTGCGTACTTAATTATGTCAAAATAGGGGAGGCGGGGAGGAACTGTGTAATGCAGTATAAAAAGTGAACAAAAATAAAGTGTGGACTATTGTTGGAAAATAAATACAATGGAATTGGAAATAAATACAAAATATAAAGGATGTAGGTATCAATATATTAATGGCATTAGCAGCAGCAGAAGCAACAGTAGTAGTAGTAGTAGTAGTAGTAGTAGTAGTAGTAGTAGTAGTAGTAGTAGTAGTAGTAGTAGTAGTAGTAGTAATAGTAGTAGTAGTAGTAGTAGTAGGGATGCAGAAAATAAAGACAGGCATTTCAATTTGGACACGGCGCCACCAAGTCTGGGACTTTTTTGTCCTAGTGCGGAAGGCTGCTATATTTTTCTACTATCATAAACGAAATGAACACGGGACTGGGACAGTCCTGTCCCGTTGATTTTGTAGCATTTCACAACGGCTTGGGACACAACGGGACTGTTTTGTCCCGTCCCAGTAGGTGCGGTAGGTTTCTCTAAATTCTATATGTTACAGATTTGGGACAGGACTGGTTCAGCAATAATATTACTCTTGCTATAAGAATATTTCATGATGATATAAATCTTATGTAAACAAATCTCATTGTTCAGTGTAAAAATCATTATCGTCATGTCGTATCTTATGTTGATTCATAAAATGTGAATTTTGAGTTGTACCAAGGACTTTTTAAAAAATTATTAATTTATAGTTCAACCTATTACTATTAAATAACTAATCTACTAATTAGAAGATTTTACCTTATTATTATTATTATTATTATTATTATTATTATTATTATTATTTATTATTATTAATAATAATAATATTATTATTATCAGTATTATTATTATTACTATTATTATCATTATTACTAT
>NC_088374.1:13584021-13614021 GCF_034508935.2 Berghia stephanieae
ATGTAACTATTATGATTTTATAAAGATTTTATTAAAACAGTACACGATTGAGCAGCTATGGCCCCTCAAGGCCGATAAAAAATGATAAAAGACAGAAACGGGCGCTTAAATGACCTAAATAGTGTCGAAAGCGCCGTTAAACACCTAAAAACAAAACAAAACAATGGTCACCGATCAGGGACATGCTGTTACCCTACCGAGAGAGAGAGAGAGAGAGAGAGAGAGAGAGAGAGAGTCTCAACTTTTTCTATTATGCCATTTGACACAAATCTTTCAATTTCATTTTCTATTTTTGCCCTGAGCATGTATGGCGGAAACCGTGCCTTGCAATATCTAGTGTTAGTACCTGTCTTCATTGCGAATTTGACTGTTCTATCATTCAATAAACCATTTTCCCCAAAAGCATGTATGTTATCATTCAACAATATTTCTAACGAGGCATTAGTACTAGTTTCACACTTCACAGAAAATATGGGATTCCAGTCCAGTTTGATGTGTTGAAGCCAGTTCCTGACAAGCAATGATGGTACATCTCCTGGGACAACGACAATCGGGAGTTTCAACTTCTGTCCATTGTAGTCAACTGGTACAACAGTCTCTCCTAACACTGGCACACTACCTCCTGTGTATGTCTTTAAACGCTTTGTTGATTCTGATGGTTGAAGAGTGATGTTTCTTGAACTACACACATCAAAATCGGCCTTGTTCATGACACTTAGTGTAGCGCCAGTGTCAAGCACGAATGTCACCTTGCGTAATTTACATCGACTGGAAGCGAAACTGGCTTTGTGTTGACACTACGACAATTTGGTGATCCTGTCATCTCATACAATTGAATTTCTGGGTCATTTGTGGTAGACATGGTGTGTGCGACAGATTCGGAATTGTCAAGCTGCACATCCACGAAATGCTGACGATGACGCTCATTGTGGCCGCCTGTCGGCTCATGCAAAGGGGTTGGTTTGGACGATCTACACGCCTTTGCAATGTGGCCACCCTTGCTGCACTTGTAGCAGGTTGCTGATTTAAACTTACTTTGCTGGGGTGAATGTGGGCCCAGACAACGATAACAGTTGTTCAATCTGTTGTTGGTGTTGTATTTAGAATGGCAATGGTGATTCTTTGCCGTACGATGATGCGTGACATTTACTGCATGAAGAGTCGGATGAGCAGCAAGAGTTCGGGCTTTTTTTTTATACCCCAACATTTAAACAAAACAATTCATACATTAAGCGGGTGGTTGGATGGGAGCATCACCCTTGAATCGTATACCTATGATGTTCGCATTGGTGTACGATCCAATAGTGATGTCGTTTCTTCTTCTCTTTACTAGCCTATCCTGCTTCTTTGGTTTGTGATTGTATTTTTGACAGGGGATATTTTTTTTCTGTAAATCTTCTGCCTGTTTGTTCTTGGTTATTTATAATTTAGCTTATGATATCTTTAGGTTATGATTTTGATTTACATTTGTATTGTTTTTGTTAGATTGCTTGTTTTTTTTGTTTTTTGTTTCAGCGGTCTCTCATATAACCTCAATTGTGTTGGAAGAGACCTAAAGAAACATACAAACAAAAATCATACATTAAGCCCAGACATGCTGCCCACAAACCACACATATACCCACATACATACGCAACTCTAGATACAACAAACACACCACCTCTGGAGAACAAGCAGCATCATACACAAAAAACCAACAATACAAAATAAAAACAACCTACAAAGAGGATGACTTCCCACCATTGACAATTATAACCTTAAACATCAGAGGTATGAGACAGAAAATACAAAACATTAAAAATCTAATAAAGAACTACAGACCAGACTTCCTACTGTTACAAGAAATGAACATAGATGACAAATACATACAAGAACGAACACTTTTCGAACTTAGACCAGAAGTTAAGAATATATTTTGGACAATCGACAAGTAAAAAAGAAACTGTAGAGGAGTAGCCATAATGAAAGTCTCCGACAAATGGACAGTTACCCAACACGACCATGACAACACAGGACGAATAGGGAAAATAGACGTGACTCAAGACGGCTACAAATTCCAAATTTACAACATCTACGGACCTGCCTCAAGAACGGACAAAAAAAGACAACTTTCCTAGACTTAGAAAAAAGAATAGAGACAAACCCATCGACACTCATCATCTTAGCAGGGGATTTCAATAACATACTACACCCACGCGACACAACTCACCATAGAACACAACAAACAGCCATAGACAAACACATACAACAACGAATTACAGAAAAACACAATCTAACAGATACATACAGAGAAACATTCCCACTCGGAAGAAGAAACCACCTTTAAATCACCCGCAAACACAGGATCCAGACTTGACAAAATATACATATCCAAATCAACCACAATATCAGAAATTAAACACTAAGAGAACACACTAAACTACACAGGCCACAAAGCGGTCTACGCCCAGTACAACCCAAATTACAAGACCCAAACAAAAAGGTGCCTACTGAAAATTCAACAACAGTCTCCTGCAGGACCATCATTACATACAATACATGACCGACATCATATTAGTTTATACGGACAATATACGGAACGACAACAACCGGGAATGGTGGGACACCCTCAAACAGATCACACAAACGCTAACACAAATTATAGGGAAAAAATACAAGACAAAACCAACAGAAGGGAAACAAAGTACAAAACAATCATCAACATCGACAGAGCGCGTGACAACAAAACAGAAATACAAACACAACCCCATGTGACAAAATCAATAGAAAAACTGAAAGAAATTGAACAAAAATAATACAGAATAGAAAAACTGAAAGAAATTGAACAAAAATAATACAGAATATAAAAACTGAAAGAAATTGAACAAAAATAATACAGAGTCCACAAACTAAGCAGCACATACAAAACACGCAACGACTACACTGATTTAAACGACACAATAGCGCGAATAGAAAACGAATTACACAACAGACGACATGTAGACAAAATCAGAACCATAGATGGGCAAATAACAAAAAACGAGACAGACATCCTCAAGACCTTCTACAATTTTTTACAAACAACTATACACAAGTGGCGAAATATCAACAGACATACAAGACCACTAAACCGATTATACAAAGAAACTGACAGACGGACAGAAAGAGCAATTAGATACAGAGATCACAATAGAAGACTTAGAACACAGCCTAAACAACATAAACACAAACAAATCCCCAGGCCCTGATGGACTAACAGTAGAATTCTACAAAGGTTTCTTCCCCCTCCTTAAAAAAAAACTCCCCTAGAACTGACCAAAGAAATACACAAAGAGGGACAATTAACGAACAGCCAAAAGATATCATACATAACCCTCATACCCAAAGAAAGCAACACAACAGACGTCAAACAATACAGACCCATATCCCTCCTAAACACCGACTACAAAATTATAGCGAAAACTTTAAGCAACAAAATCAAAACTTACCTGCCCCAACTGATAGACCAAGAACAAACATGTAGCATAAAAAAACAGAACAATAGAGCAGCACACAAACTTCCTCAGAGACCTTATATGATATGTAAAACCGACACACACACACACACACACACACTCACACACGCATACATCTTGTCCATCGATCAAGAGAAAGCTTTTGATAGGTTAGAACACAGCTTCTTACACAAAATATTAGAACACAGCAACATAAGCCCTTATTACAGAAGATGGATAAAAATACTATACAACAATCCCTCCAGCTGTGTAATAGTCAATCAAATAATATCTGATCCCTTCCAAATCGGTCGGTCAGTACGACAGGGTTGCCTTCTCTCGGCCCAACTATACATTTTATGTCTCGAAACCGTTTTGGAAAAAATTAAGAGAAACCCGAAAATTAAAGGCACCAGAATTCCTGTGTGTGTGTGTTATGTGTTGTACCGGTATGGTGTTTACTTTATGCCCGAAAAGTACCGAATTCGACCAACCGTCGCACTGTGTGGCTTTTAGCAAGTCACCTTGCTTTAGCTCATTTTGTGATGCTGCACTACGGCTGACGCCTGAGTTATGAAGGTCTTCCATTGCACTGACCCTAAAAAAAATTTCCCCTTAGGGATTAATAAAGGGAACTGTATACTATATATTTTTATGGGAAGGGTGTATGCGAGTATAAATTGATTTCACGGGCCTGTATCAATTTCCTTATTCGTTTATTTTCCTTCACAGGCTTACAAAAGATGGGCAGATTTCGTGTGGAATCGACGCAGACTTGCCCAGTCCTAGCAGGAAATCGAGTCAAAATTGACGGTTACGATTACGTGCACCACATTTGTTATTTATTTATGAATATGGATACCGGTAACTACACAATTCCCTTTAGCGGGAAATACAATTTCCGTCTCTACAAACAGGAAGCTGGGCAGAATGGAACGACCTGGTTTCTGTGCATGACGAACCCTACGAAGGACGGGTCGAAAAAGAAGATAATTATAACGGTGGACGACGACGATTGGCAAGACACACACGATATCCCGAATATGGTTTACTGTCCCGTCTTGGCGCATTGCGACAAGGACAGTCAGGTTTGGATCGAAGCCGACGCGGAAATGGATACAGAAATACGAGCTGGTTTCAGTGGAAAGTTACTGAATCAAATTACCCCTGCTGCGAAGGAGTGTTAATGATGTAAATTATTTTAAGTTTCATAGGCAATGTGTGTGTGTGTGTGTGTGTGAGCGTGTGTGTGTGCGTGTGTGTGAGTGATTCCTGGGTGCAAGTCCTGCTGTGAACTTCGCCAAGTTGAGTCCTCAAAGAATACACATCTTTTCAACATAAGTTTGGGCTGAAAACTCGTCTTTCAAACATATCATCGATTATAAGGACCCTCATCTTACCTAAAACTATCAAACCTGGGACTTTAGGAGGGCTTCGTGGAACATGTAAAGTAAAGTAATCCTTTAGAGCCTTTAGGCTTATGGAGCCGGAGTTTATCCCGTTTTCTATAGCCTGAAACGGACAATACCAATTGCTTGCTATCCATTGGATAGGACGCTAATCTATCGCAAAGTTCTTTCCGCCAGATCCAACAGACCTACCCTGAGTGGACGGGGAGGGGGGGGGAGGGGTCAGAAAAAATCTCGACAACGTGGAAAATGAAGGTCATTTTAATCGATCAATAGTTGAAGGGCGAGTTTCTGGCCAAAACTTTATACACTTTGCCTATCCAGAGTGCGGTAGTATATTTTGAATCATCCTTGTCAATGCTGGAATACAAATGCTGCATTGTGGTATATAGAAACGCCTGCAATGGGAGCACAAAAAGCTGTAATGAAGACATCATCTAACCAGATGAGTCTAAGGCGTTGGTAGGCGTGAAAAAGTAGGCCTGCGGTCTCCACAGAGTATCCCATGAAGCCTCCCAATAAAAACGGTGGGTAGGAATCGTAAGGGTACTCTTGAACTGGGATGTGCCATTTGCTCCATGGGTTTCTCTGAGGTGTTTCCCCCGTTCGCATTTCTCCTAAAATAAAATGTGGGTTTTTGGTTGGATCTTTAGAATGTTCCTGAAGAGCTCGAGTCGCGTTGGGAAAATCTACCCGACAGTCGTCATCCATGCGTATAATAAACACAGATTTATTGCAGTGTGATACACTCCATCTTAAAAGAAGGGCAGCCTTTTTCGTGATATTTCTGTAAACGTCGATATAATCACATTGAACGATGTCTTTGTGTTCACGTTCTTCGTCTTTGATTTGTTTTTGTATATTTTTGGAATTTAAGTCATTGGGATTAGCAGGTGATCCGATAAAGAACAGCATTTTGGCACGGTTTTTGGGATCTTTTGCAAAAATGGCAGTGCTGTTTTTTTGGACTTTTCGCCTTCTTTCAAAATTCCCTGGCGCTGAGGGAACAGCTATGATGTATTTCACGTCGTTCTCAATGCAGGCGTTTGGTTGGTTGAGTAAGTAAGGATACGTGTGCGGGTTGATGATTGGCATATCCAGGAGTTTTGAGGTCAGATCCATTTTGTTGTTATTATTATCAATCTGTTTCGATTTGTGATTCCCATTACCACTGTGCTCAAAGCCCGTCAATTTATATGTATTATTATTACGGACGCTATATGTTGTGTTGAATAAGAATGACCAGCTGTCAGTAGAAAGTTGACTCTCATGGAGGTAATATTTTTGGAGGCACCGAAATATTTTTTGTATGAAAACGTCTTCAAATTTTATTTCCGAGTTTTGACTGGTTAATTTTACTCTCAAGTAGACCAGGGTATTTTGAGCTCCAGCTTGACTGAAGTTGATCTCGCAAGGAGAGTCTTCAAAAACAGTGTTACTTCCGGTTAGCTGTAACATTTTGGATGTGGTAATGTACAATGAAGTGGTAATGATGGCAGCAATTAGAGTCAAAATAATCTTGTTCTTTCTTCGCACTCGACTGTATATGAAAGTAATAGCCATTCTGAGGAAATAAAGAGAAATGTACTAATCAAGACAATTTCACAGAAACATATATTGTTATTGTCGTCAGTGTTTTTAGTGGAGCCACTAAACCTAAAGTACAGTAGTCCTTCAGAGCCATTAGACGCTTGGAGCTTAAGTTTATTCCGGTTTCGGTAGCGTGAAAGGGGCAATACGATTTGCTTGCTACCCTTTGTGTAGAACGCAATATTTTCTTCTACATTTTCTTCTTCTTCTTTTCTTCTTCATCTTTTCTTCTTCTTCTTTTCTTCTTCGTCTTTTCCTCTTCCTACTCCTCATACTCCTTCTCCTCCTCATACTCCTTCTCCTCCTCCTCCTCCTCCTCCTCATACTCCTTCTCCTCCTCCTCCTCTTCTTCTTCTTCTTCTTCTTCTTCTTCTTCTTCTTCTTGCGATTTTGACTGTGGTTACTTAGTTTAACAAATTACCAAACATATTATCTCATTCGTCTATTGTGTTTCATTCATCCTGCTTTGTTGATAAGGGGAAACCCAAAACGTCCACATTGTCTGTAATCGTTTATTAAATTGAATCTTACCTTCAATTTGACATTGTTATTTATTTCTTCGAGCTTCGAGCAGCAAAATCTATATAGTCCAATGTGATCTCACTTGTCTTGGGCCTATCAAGTATTTGTTTCACATATCTCCCTCTCTATCTCTCTCTCTCTCTCTCTCTCTCTCTCTCTCTCTCTCTCTCTCTCTCTCTCTCTCTCTCTCGAAATATTTTATAAATAACTCCGTTTCTCAAAAGTTGAGCAGTGTCAGTGTATGGTATTTGTTTTTATAATTGTATATATATATATATATATATATATATATATATATATATATATATATATATATATATATATATCTTTATATATATATGTATGTTAAGGGACCCCTTGTAAAGCGCGTTGAGCACGTTTAATGGGTATTGCGCCATATAAAATAATCTCCAGTTTGGGACAATTACTGGGGTTGATCGACAAATAAATGCAAGAAAAAATGTTTTTCTAGTCTATTCACTAAACTTGTTCAAATTACTTTATGAAGGGTCCCTAGTCAACAACAATACACCTGGGTGGGGTTGCTGACCTCCCATAGTGGGAAGGGGGGTACATACTGTGTCTTCTATCCCCTTATATCTGATTCCAACATGCTTTCTGTCTTTGTCTTGGAATGAGATTACTTGTTCTTGTCCTGGCCCTGGCCGGAGTCCTAGCTGGGAGGGAAACAGTCAAATGCATAGTAATTGTTTTGGGAGATGATATTTCTTTCCTTGTAAATCATCTCTCTGTTATGTACTGTTATTCTTTTCATTTTTAACATATGATTTGTAAACATTTAAGTGTATTCCTCTTAGTGGGGACCTGTGCTTGTGCCTGGATGAGACTTTTAGGTGATCTCAAACTAAGTACTTTGATAGTGTGCTCTTGGAATCTACATCTGTTTCCTCTTTGAACAAATTCCCCTTTGTCTTACCTTTTCTTGGGTGCTTTAATTGTAATTCTAAAACTTTTTACTATCCCGTTTTCTTCATTTTTACTGGCGCTGATATTCTTAATGTGTTGCAAACGCCGTAAAACCCTTAAAAACAAAACAAACAACAGCAACACGTCAGGCTATAAGTTTACGTTTTATTTGAAATTCAACACATGTGAAAGTAACAGCTTCTAAATTGTAGGCATTCAATAGAAAGTGGGCCAAAATAAAAATTCACTGATTGAAACGGGGACAAAGTGTACAGACTAGGCAAAAGCAAACAATCGTAATGACGTATGGTAACTTAGTAACTGGTTCTAAACTATCGAAATAATGGCGGACGCCTTTATGAAATACTTCTTGTTTTTGTTTTGTTTTTAAGGGTTTTACGGCGCTTGCAACACATTTAGGTTATATCAGCGCCAGTAAAAAGGAAGAAAATGGGATAGTAAAAATTTCTAGAATTACAATTAAAGCACCCAAGAAAAAGTAAGACAAAGGGGAACTGAGAACAAATAGTGATCAGATGTAGATTCCAGGAGCATACCACCAATGTACTCAGTTTGAAATCACCTATAAGTCTCATCCAGACACAAGCACAAAACCAAACAAAGAGGAATACACTCAAATGCTTACATTATAAATTCAAAATAAAAATAATAATACATAACAGAGAGATGATTTACAAGGAAAAAAATATCATTTCCCAAAACAATAACTATGCATTTGACTGTTTCCCTCCCAGCCAGGATTTCGGCCAGTGCCAGGACAAAACCAAGTAATCTCATTCCGAGACAAAGACAGAAAGCATGTTGGAAAACAGATATAAGGGGATAGAAGACACAGTATGTACCTCCCTGCCCACTATGGGAGGTCAGGATCCCCACCCAGGAGATACTTCTTCGACGAGCATAAAAGTGTATCCAGAGTAGAAAAACATTATAAATCCGATCTTGTTTTGACTTTTATACATTCTCATCACATTATACGAGAAAAAGTTCTGGCCAGCACGAAGCTCAAAAAGTACTGATTTTTTTGTCTGCTGGGCAGACGTGACATCAGACTATTGAATCCTATTTTATATACGTTATAACATGCACAAGATAACAATAATATCGTAAAATTCAACAACTACTAACTACAGGTTATGTGGTCTAGTAGTAAAACACGCTCTTTCTGATTGGATGGTCTTGGGTTCCAGCCTCGCTCGCTTGGCACATAGTTGAGTCCTTTTTTGTAATTTCGCCTAACAGGCGTCAGGTCTCGATCTACATTTTAAGTGTTGCTTTTGGCTAGGAAACCGGAACCCTTTGTAAAGTGCTTTGAGCAAGTTTAATGGATATTGCGCTATATAAAAGCTTAAGCTCAACTACTACAAATTCTAATTTTATTTGATTTCCGCAAACTAGGAGATCATATGAGTAAGTTTAGTGACCATTGCATAAAAGTTATAAGTCCCAGGGAAAAACATTTTCCTTATATTAAAGTTGAGCTTTTATATAGGGCAAAATCCACTAAACATGCTAAAAATGCTTTACTAGCAGCAACACTTAACCTAAAGAATGAGACATGACGCCTGTTAGGCGATAATACATTTTTCACCGAAACAGACAACTTAGTTAATGACCAAGTATTCATTTTACACCTGAGTACGGTGAGAGAATGTGAGAAAAGAGTCATTTCCAAGGACCCAACTATACGCCGAGCGAGCGAGACTCAAACCCAGGACCTTCCGATTCGAAGGCGAGCGTCATTCCACAAGACCACATAACAGCACTAAAGCTGAGTAGAGTAGAATTTAGTTAAAGGAATAGAAAACCCAGATTGTCCATTTCTGACCCAACGTCTCAAAACGGTATTATGTCGGGATGGACCAGATGCTAAAAAGTCAAATTATCGTTAAACTAGTCAAAAATATGAAACGTTGGTATTTAGCACAATAAAATGTGATAATCCTTCTCCTCTATAAAGCAAATAAACTCAACTTAAGCATGATATTTCTGGCTATAAATTCCATTTTCAGCATCTTAATCATCCCGACTTAATACCGTTTTGAGACGAGGGGTCACATTTAATATTAAGCTCGAATGGAAATATTTGATTTTTAAAAAAATGAGAATGCAGGAAAAACACATGGCTGATTTTGAGATTTTAATTGTTTATAGAGTTATATTCATTTTGAAGTGCCCCGCAACAGCACCCCCCGGCGGCTACCAAATGGTTCATGAGGGGGACAGTGCTTTCGCGGATTGGGTGAAGCGATCCAACGTGGAGTTGTAGCCATACGAAACTACTACTAGCATAAACAATTCCGAAAAACTGTATTAGGAGTTATAGATATCGATCAATAATTTTCTTTCCCATGAACAGATTTCGGTGGATTTTTTATGTTATAAATGCCGTTGAGTATGGTACCAGTTATGTAAAATTTAGCTTGGTACCATAAAGTATGTATGTATGTATGTATGTATGTATGTATGTATGTATGTATGTATGTATGTATGTATGTATGTATGTATGTATGTATGTATGTATGTATGTATGTATGTATGTATGTGTATGTATGATTATGTAAGTATGTATGTTTTGTAATTATGTATGTAAGGATTATGTATGTATGTATGTATTTTATGAATCTGTAATGATATTAGTTGAATGTAAGTATGTATGTATGTATGTATGTATGAAGTAATTAGTAAGTAAAGGTATGTATGTAAAGTATGTATGTATGGTATGTATGTATGTATGTATGTATTATGTATGTATGTATGTAAGATTGTATGTATGTATGTAGATGTAATGTATGTAGATATGTATGTAAATTTATTGTAGATGTATGTATAGTATGATGTATTATGTATGTATTAAGTATGTTGTGTATGATGTATGTGTATGATGTTATGTATGTATGTATGTATGTATGTATGTAGTATTACTGTATGTATGTATGTATGTATGTATGTATGTATGTATGTATATGTATGTATTATGATGTATGTTGTATGTATGTATGTATGTATGTGTGTATGTATGTATTTATGTATGTATGTATGTATGTATTATGATGTATGTATGTAGTATGTATGTATGTATGTAATGTATGAATGTATGTATGTATGTATGTATGTATGTATGATGTATGTATGTATGATGTATGTATGTATGTATGTATGTAATGTATGTATGTATGTATGTATGTATTTAATGTATGTAAATGTAATGTATGTATGTATGTAGTATGTATGTATGTATGTATGTAATATGTATGTAAGTTGTATGTATGTATGTATGTATGTATGTATGTAAGTTGTATGTATGTATGAAGTAGTAAGGAAAGTAGATAGAGTTAGTATTGTAAATGACTGTCTGTATGTATGTATGTAAATGTAATGTAATGTATGTAGTAATGTATGTATGTATGTAATGATGTATGATATGTATGTCATGTATGTAATGTATGTATGAATTAGTATGTATGTAATGAATTATGTAGTAGTATTAGTATGTATTAATGAAAGTATGTATGAAAGTTATGTAAGAATGATGTTGTAGTATGTATGTATGTATGTATGTATGACGTTGTAAAGTATTATTAATGAGTATGTATGTATAGTATGTATGTATGTAAAGTATGTATGTATGTATGTATGTATGTATGAAATATGTATGTAATGTATGTATTATGTAATGTAAGTTTAATGTATGTAATGTATGTACATGTACTGTATGTATAGTATGACTTCAGAATAGAATTAAGACATGTAAGTCAGTATAAGTAAGTCATGTAATGTACATAAGTAAGAATACATGACACGAACAGTATTACAATGTCATACATACAACAATACATTCAGTCAACAATACAAAGACTGACATACAGACATACATACAGACATACATACAGACATACATACAGTACATCGACATACTACATACATACATACATTACAAACTGAATACATACATACATGACATACATACATACATACTACAGACATACATACAGTACAAACTACATACATACAGACATACATACATACAGTACATACATACATACATAACATACTACATACATACATAAATACATACATAACATACATACATACAACAGATACATACATACAACATACATACACAGTACATGACTATACATACATACATACATACATACACATACATACTTACATACATCATATTCATACATACATAACTACATACATACATACATACATACATACATACAGACATAACTTACATACATACATACATACATCCAGACATACATACATACATACATACATACTACATACAGACATACAGACATACATACATACATACATACATACATACATACATACATACATACATGACATACATACATACATACATACATACATACATACATACATACATACACATTAACATACAGACATACATACTACATACATACATACATACATACATACATACATACATACATACAACTACATACATACATACATACATAAAATACATACATCATACCATACGCTACATACATACATACAACAGACATACTTACATACATACAACAGACATCATACATACATACATACATACATACCATACATACATAAAATACAACATACTACAACATACAACTACATACATACATACATACTGACATACAGACAGACCCCAACACCCCTCCCCGCACCCCCCACATCCTCACACAACCCCACCCACTCCCACCCACCACTCACACCTCCACCACATCTCCACCCCATCCCCCCCCCCCCCCCCCAAGTCGCAACAACGGTGCCCCCCGCACCTGCCCATACCCACACCACACCCAAAGCACCCAAACAGCTAATGATAAAAACACGTAAAAACCCCAACCCCACACACATTTGAGAACGAAATCCACCCAGTAGCTACAGCCATAAAGAAAAATGACAACGAAACAATATAAACCATAGTGACACAACCCAGGTCCGATGAAGTCCACATCCCCCCTCCCGCATGGACATCATCAACAAGAGTAGATTTACAATCGACGAACACACAAGCTGTGTTAAAAAATTACCTAATGAAAAGAACCCGGCAGACAGTGTCACCTATAAATAATAAACAAAAATAAACAAACTGGCACCAATTTTTAACGGCCATCATAAACACCTGATTAAAATATCATAAAGACCCCCCCAGACTGGAAACACAGTATCATAACACTGTACCATAAAATAATGGGAACAAGGAAAAACGCCGACGACTAGCGACCTATCGCCTTAAATTTCATCTTCATCAACGTCATCATCATCATCATCATCATTATCATCGTCATCAACACTAATATCATTATTACCTCTGGGACAATTCTGAGGGAGGTCTGAAACTTCACTGTTCAAATTAATACTCCAGCTCTATACATTGTACATTATTTTAGGAAATGGTATTATGTCAATGAATATGTTACCCTTGTTACATTATCATGTATATTTCCTGAAATAAACTATTTTGATATGTATCTATATATGTATGTATGTATGTATGTATGTATGTATGTATGTATGTATGTATGTATGTATGTATGTATGTATGTATGTATGTATGTATGTATGTATGTATGTATGTATGTATGTATTTGTGTATGTGTGTATGTATGTATGTGTGTAGGTATATGTGTGTGTATGTGAGTGTATGTGGTATGCACGTGGTGTGGACGTGGCGTGCGTATGTATGTATGTATGTATGTATGTATGTATGTATGTATGTATGTATGTATGTATGTATCTATCTATCTATCTATCTATCTATCTATCTATCTATCTATCTATCTATCTATCTATCTATCTATCTATCTATCTATCTATCTATCTATCTATCCATCTATCTATCTCTCTTTCTGTCTATCTGATATATATTTCTACCTCTCCATTAACCAAACTCCCAAATCACAAAGCAAAGCATACTGTGTTTATTGCAATGAAATGAACACAATGTTTAAGTCAAATAAATACTGAGTCTATTAAAACGTTTAAATTAAAATCGATAAGGTCCGGACAGCTCAGGATAATATATATATAATATATAAATATATAGTATATCTATATATATATATATATATATATATATATATATATATATCATCCGAAAGCGAGTGTCACACCAAAGACCACAAAAACACGCACGGCAAAGAAAACATGTATTTAACACATACGAGGAAAAGAAATAAAGGTGTATAAACGCTTATGGAGGAAAAGAAATAAAGGTGTATAAACACTTATGGAGGAAAAGAAATAAAGGTGTATAAACACTTATGGAGGAAAAGAAATAAATGTGTATAAACACTTACGGAGGAAAAGAAATAAATGTATGTTAACACTTACGGATGAAAAGAAAAACATGAATATAAACGATTACAGAGGCATGGAATAAAATGTATATAACCATTTACGGAGGAAAAGAAAAAAAAGGATTTAAACACTTACAGAGACAGAGGAAAAATGTATATCAACACTTACGGAGGCAAAGAAAAATGTATATAAACAGTAACAAAGCCAGAGAAAAAACGTATAAAACACTAGTGGAAGAAAAAAGTAAAATGGAACATCTCTAATCATTTGAATTTTAAATTTACTTGTAGTTATCTATCCTATCAAACATGTACATATATGCAGGTCTGGTATCCGAATCCATTATGGGCCACGTTTAACATTGTTGCAATGGGGAATATTTGGCGTTATTGTTTGAGATTTTCATGGCAACAATGAGCCCATAAGGAATTGGGTTATCAGACCTGCCAGTAATTGCACTTTGATCCTATCCCGATTTAATACAGGATTTCGGCGTTGGGCGAATACATTGTAACACAATTGAGAATGATATAAATTACAATACATTGTAACACAAATGAGAATGATAGAAATTCTAATACATTGTAACACACATGAAAATGATAGAAATTCCAGTACATTGTAACACACATGAAAATGATAGAAATTCCAGTACATTGTAACACAAATGAAAATGGTAGAAATTCTAATTCATACCTCCAAAACCAAGAAATAGAATAAAATCAACAGCGAAAAAAAAACACAAAGTATAGAAAACGATCTGTTCAATTCAAAGGCAGATGATGTGAGTGGCACGTTTGATAATCAATGTACAGATCTGTGTGACTTTGTTTACATGGCCTCGTTTTACTAATGGGTGAGCTTGAACGGTTCATTTGCATAATTCTGGTTGGGGCTCCCGACCTCCCATAGAGGGCAGGGAGGTACATACTGTGTCTTCTACCTCCCTATATCTGTTTTCCTGGGTGGGGCCCCCGACCTCCCATAGTGGACAGGGAGGTACATACTGTGTCTTTTACCTCCCTATATCTGTTTTTCCAACTTGCTTCTGTCTTTGTCTTTGAATGATATTACTTGGTTTTGTTCTGCGCTTGACCGGATACCGTTGGTGAGAGGAAAACAGTCAAATGTATAGTTAGTTTTGGGAGATGATATTTTTTTCCTTGTAAATCATCTCTCTGTTTTGCACTGTATTATGTTTGGTCTACGTATTATATATATACAAACAATCTTAATTATCTTTCAAATGTTTATAAATAGATCCTTTTATCCTAAAGTTGAGCACTATTATTTCATGGTTTTTGTTTTTATAATTTATATATATATATATATATATATATATATATATATATATATATATATATATAATATATTATTTGTAAACATTTGAGTGTCTTCCTCTTAGTGAATGCCTGTGTTCGTATCTGGGTGAGACTTTTAGGTGATCTCAAACTAAGTACATTGATGCTATGCTCTTGAAATCTACACCAATTCCTTATTTGTACAATTCCCCTTCGTCTTACCCTTTCTTGTGTGCTTAAATTGTAATTCTAGAACTTTTTACTATCCCATTTTCTTCCTTTTTACTGGAGCTGATATGACCTAAACGTGTTGCAAGCGCCGTAAAACCCTTAAAAACAAAAACAAACAGCATAATTAAGTTACAGTGTGTGACATAATCAGTCGGATGGTGAAAATGTTTCAACCAAGATATTGCTCAGTTTAATTAGAAGGTTATTTTTTTTTTAAAAGTAGGTTCTAGCCATAAATCATGAAATCAATCCTTTTTATACATCTTCGGGTAATAACAAAGCTTAACTTCACATTTCTAAGTATATATTTTTTACAGCTGGTAAAGTCGAACAAAAAAATGGAAATTTGAGAAAAGTTGCTGGATACCTTTATCATACATGTGACCATAACTTCATGAACAATCACCCGATTTTCTTCAAATAAAGATTAAAATTCTCTTGGGAGCATATTCTTTCAGACACTTAATTTATGAATGGGGTTGATTCACGGCTAAGAACGCGGTCACGTGATGTCCAAACTGTGTCGGCTGGGTGGGGATCCTGACCTCCCATAGCGGGCAGGGAGGTACATTCTGTGTCTTCTATCCCCTTATATCTGTTTTCCAACATGCTTTCTGTCTTGGTCTTGGAATGAGATTACTTGGTTTTGTCATGGCCCTGGCCGGAGTCCGAGCTGGGAGGGATACAGTCAAATGCATAGTTATTTTTGAGGGAGATGATATTTTTTTCCTTGTAAATCATCTCTCTGTTATGTATTATTATTTTTATTTTGAATGTATAATGTTAGCATTTGAATGTGTTCCTCTTTGTTGGATTTTGTGCTTATGTCTGGATGAGACTTGTAGGTGATTTCAAACTAAGTACATTGGTGGTATGCTCTTGGAATCTACATCTGATCCCTATATGTTCTCAGTTCCCCTCTGTCTTACTTTTTCTTGGCTGCTTTACTTGTATTTCTAGAACTTTTTACTATCCCATTTTCTTCCTTTTTACTGGCTCTGATATAACCTAAATGTGTTGCAAGCGCCGTAAAACCCTTAAAAACAAACAAACAAACTGTGTCGGCTGACAGTAGTGTGTTTTTCAGTACCGTATGACTGACTATGTAGTAGATACAGTCATCAGTAGCCTCAATTAAACGAAGATCACATTGATTTTTCTAATTAATTATGAATAATGTTATAATCATGACTATTCTAGGGGGATAATATTTTTAAAAAGCCTTTTGGTTGATAACAACGGATTGACGCCATATGTAGTTACGGTGTAAAAGCAAAAACGTGTTCATGGTCACCTGCAGAAATTGTAAATAAATATTTTTAAACAACAAACATGTAACTATTATGATTTTATAAAGATTTTATTAAAACAGTACACGATTGAGCAGCGATGGCCCCTCAAGGCCGATAAAAATTGATAAAAGACAGAAACGGGCGCTTAAATGACCTAAATAGTGTCGAAAGCGCCGTTAAACACATAAAAACAAAACAAAACAAAACAACGGTCACCGATCAGGGACATGCTGTTACCCTACCGAGAGAGAGAGAGAGTGAGAGAGAGAGAGAGAGAGAGAGAATGAGAGAGAGAGAGAGAGAGAGAGAGAGAGAGAGTCTCAACTTTTTCTATTATGCCATTTGACTCAAATCTTTCAATTTCATTTTCTATTTTTGCCCTGAGCATGTATGGCGGAAACCGTGCCTTGCAATATCTAGTGTTAGTACCTGTCTTCATTGCCAATTGACTGTTCTATCATTCAATAAACCATTTTCCCCAAAAGCATGTATGTTATCATTCAACAATATTTCTAACGAGGCATTAGTACTAGTTTCACACTTCACAGAAAATTTGAGATTCCAGTCCAGTTTGATGTGTTGAAGCCAGTTTCTGACAAGCAATGATGGTACATCTCCTGGGACAACGACAATCGGGAGTTTCAACTTCTGTCCATTGTAGTCAACTGGTACAACAGTCTCTCCTAACACTGGCAGACTACCTCCTGTGTATGTCTTTAAACGCTTTGTTGATTCTGATGGTTGAAGAGTGATGTTTCTTGAACTACACACATCAAAATCGGCCTTGTTCATGACACTTAGTGTAGCGCCAGTGTCAAGCACGAATGTCACCCTGGCGTCATTTACGTCGACTGGAAGCGAAACTGGCTTTGTGTTGACACTACCACAATTTGGTGATCCTGTCATCTCATACAATTGAATTTCTGGGTCATTGGTGGTTGACATGGTGTGTGCGACAGATTCGGAATTGTCAAGCTGCACATCCACGAAATGCTGACGATGACGCTCATTGTGGCCTCCTGTCCGCTTAATCAAAGGGGTTGGTTTGGACGATCTACACGCCTTTGCAATGTGGCCACCCTTGCTGCACTTGTAGCAGGTTGCTGATTTAAACTTACTTTGCTGGGGTGAATGTGGGCCCAGACAACGATAACAGTTGTTAAATCTGTTGTTGGTGTTGTTTTCAGAATCGCAATGGTGATTCTTCGCCGTACGATGATGCGTGACATTTACTGCATGAATCGAAGAATCGGATGAGCAGCAAGAGTTCGGGATTTTTTTTTTTTACACCCCAACATTTAAACAAAACAATTCATACATTTAGCGGGTGGTTGGATGGGAGCATCACCCTTGAATCGTATACCTATGATGTTCGCATGGGTGTACGATCCGATAGTGATGTCATTTCTTCTTCTCTTTACTAGCCTATCTTGCTTCTTTGGTTTGTGATTGTATTTTTGACAGGGGATATTTTTTTTTCTGTAAATCTTCTGCCTGTTTGTTCTTGGTTATTTATAATTTAGCTTATGATATCTTTAGGTTATGATTTTGATTTAATTCTGTACTATTTTTGTTAGATTGCTTTTTTTTTTTTTGTTTCCCGCGTCTCTCATATAACCTCAATTGTGTTGAAAGAGACCTAAAGCAACAAACAAAAAAAATCATACATTAAGCCCAGACATGCTGCCCACAAACCACACATATACCCACATACATACGCTACTCTAGATACAACAAACACACCACCTCTGGAGAACAAGCAGCATCATACACAAAAAAAAACAACAATACAAAATAAAAACAACCTACAAAGAGGATGACTTCCCACCATTGACAATTATAACCTTAAACATCAGAGGTATGAGACAGAAAATACAAAACATTAAAATCTAATAAAGAACTACAGACCAGACTTCCTACTGTTACAAGAAATGAACATAGATGACAAATACATACAAGAACGAACACTTTTCGAACTTAGACCAGAAGTTAAGAATATATTTTGGACAATCGACAAGAAAAAAAAGAAACTGTAGAGGAGTAGCCATAATGAAAGTCTCTGACAAATGGACAGTCACCCAACACGACCATGACAACACAGGACGAATAGGGAAAATAGACGTTACTCAAGACGGCTACAAATTCCAAATTTACAACATCTACGGACCTGCCTCAAGAACGGACGAAAAAAAGACAACTTTCCTAGACTTAGAAAAAAGAATAGAGACAAACCCATCGACACTCATCATCTTAGCAGGGGATTTCAATAACATACTACACCCACGCGACACAACTACCATAGAACACAACAAACAGCCATAGACAAACACATACAACAACGAATTAAAGAAAAACACAATCTAACAGATACATACAGAGAAACATTCCCACTCGGAAGAAGAAACCACCTTTAAATCACCCTCAAACACACTTGACAAAATATACATATCCAAAACAACCCCAATATCAGAAATTAAACAGTAAGAGAACACACTAAACTACACAGGCCACAAAGCGGTCTACGCCCAGTACAACCCAAATTACAAGACCCAAACAAAAAGGTGCCTACGGGAAAATTCAACAACAGTCTCCTGCAGGACCATTATTACATACAATACATGACCGACATCATATTAGACTATACGGACAATATACGGAACGACAACAACCGGGAATGGTGGGACACCCTCAAACAGATCATACAAACGCTAACACAAATTATAGGGAAAAAATACAAGACAAAACACAGAAGGAAACAAAGTAAACAAATCATCAACATCGACAGAGCGCGTGACAACAAAACGAAAACAAACACACCATGTGACAAACAATAGAAACGAAAGAAATGAACAAAAAATACAGAATAGAAAACTAAGAATGAACAAAATAAACAGAATATAAAAGAAAGAAATTGAACAAAAATAATACAGAATAGAAAAACTGAAAGAAATTGAACAAAAATAATACAGAATAGAAAAACTGAAAGAAATTGAACAATAAATACAGAGTCCACAAACTAAGTAGCACATACAAAACACGCAACGACTACACTGATTTAAACGACACAATAGCGCGAATAGAAAACGAACTACACAACAGACGACATATAGACAAAATCAGAACCATAGATGGGCAAATAACAAAAATCGAGGCAGACATCCTCAAGACCTTCTACAATTTTTACAAACTATACACAAGTGGCGAAATATCAACAGACATACAAGACCACTACACCGATTATACAAAGAAACTGACAGACGGACAGAAAGAGCAATTAGATACAGAGATCACAATAGAAGACTTAGAACACAGCCTAAACAACATAAATACAAACAAATCCCCAGGCCCCGATGGACTAACAGTAGAATTCTACAAAAGTTTCTTCCCCCTCCTTAAAAAAAACTCCCCTAGAAGTGACCAAAGAAATACACAAAGAAGGACAATTAACGAACAGCCAAAAGATATCATACATAACCCTCATACCCAAAGAAAGCAACACAACAGACGTCAAACAATACAGACCCATATCCCTCCTAAACACCGACTACAAAATTATAATTATAGCGAAAACTTTAAGCAACAAAATCAAAACTTACCTGCCCCAACTGATAGACCAAGAACAAACATGTAGCATTAAAAAAACAGAACAATAGAGCAGCACACAAACTTCCTCAGAGACCTTATAGGATATGTAAAACAGACACACACACACACACACACACACACACTCACACACGCATACATCTTGTCCATCAATCAAGAGAAAGCTTTTGATAGGTTAGAACACAGCTTCTTACACAAAATATTAGAACACAACAACATAAGCCCTTATTACAGAAGATGGATAAAAATACTATACAACAATCCCTCCAGCTGTGTAATAGTCAATCAAATAATATCTGATCCCTTCCAAATCGGTCGGTCAGTACGACAGGGTTGCCTTCTCTCGGCCCAACTATACATTTTATGTCTCGAAACCGTTTTGGAAAAAATTAAGAGAAACCCGAAAATTAAAGGCACCAGAATTTCCTTGTGTGTGTTGTGTATTGTACCGGTATGGTGTTTACTTTATGCCCGAAAAGTACCGAATTCGACCAACAGTCGCACTGTGTGGCTTTGAGCAAGTCACCTTGCTTTAGCTCATTTTGTGATGCTGCACTACGGCTGACGCCTGAGTTATGAAGGTCTTCCATTGCACTGACCCTAAAGAAAATTTTCCCCTTAGGGATTAATAAAGGGAACTGTATACTATATATTTTTATGGGAAGGGTGTATGCGAGTATAAATTGATTTCACGGGCCTGTATCAATTTCCTTATTCGTTTATTTTCCTTCACAGGCTTACAAAAGATGAGCAGATTTCGTGTGGAATCGACGCAGACTTGCCCAGTCCTAGCAGGAAATCGGTCAAAATTAACGGTTACGATTACGTGCACCACATTAGTTATTTATTTATGAATATGGATACCGGTATCTACACAATTCCCTTTAGCGGGAAATACAATTTCTGTCTCTACAAACAGGAAGCTGGGCAGAATGGAACGACCTGGTTTCTGTGCATGACGAACCCTACGAAGGACGGGTCGAAAAAGAAGATAATTATAACGGTGGACGACGACGATTGGCAAGACACACACGATATCCCGAATATGGTTTACCGTCCCGTCTTGGCGCATTGCGACAAGGACAGTCACGTTTGGATCGAAGCCGACACGGAAATGGATACAGAAATACGAGCTGGTTTCAGTGGAGAGTTACTGAATCAAATTACCCCTACTGCGAAGGAGTGTGAATTGTGTAAATTATTTTAAGTTTCATAGGCAATGTGTGTGTGTGTGTGTGTGTGTATGTGTATGTGTGTGTGAGTGATTCCTGGGTGCAAGTCCTGCTGTGAACTTCGCCAAGTTGAGTCCTCAAAGAATACACATCTTTTCAACATAAGTTTGGGCTGAAAACTCGTCTTTCAAACATATCATCGATTATAGGGACCTCATCTTACCTAAAACTTTCAAACCTGGGACTTTAGGAGGGCTTCGTGGAACATGTAAAGTAAAGTAATCCTTCAGAGCCTTTAGGCTCATGGAGCCGGAGTTTATCCCGGTTTCTATAGCGTGAAACGGACAATACCAATTGCTTGCTATCCATTGGATAGGACGCTAATCTATCGCAAAGTACTTTCCGCCAGATCCAACAGACCTACCCTGAGTGGACGGGGGGAGGGGGGGGGTCAGATAAAATCTCGACAACGTGGAAAATGAAGGTCATTTTAATCGATCAATAGTTGAAGGACGAGTTTCTGGCCAAAACTTTATACACGTTGCCTATCCAGAGTGCGGTAGTATATTTTGAATCATCCTTGCCAATGCTGGAATACAAATGCTGCATTGTGGTATATAGAAACGCCTGCAATGGGAGCACAAAAGGCTGTAATGAAGACATCATCTAAACAGATGAGTCTAAGGCGTTGGTAGGCGTGAAAAAGTAGGCCTGCGGTCTTCACAGAGTATCCCACGAAGCCTCCCAATAAAAACGGTGGGTAGGAACCGTAAGGGTACTCTTGAACTGGGATGTGCCATTTGCTTTTTGGGTTTCTATGAGGCCTCTGTCCCGTCAGCATTGATCCTAAAATAAAATGTGGGTTTTTGGTTGGATCTTTAGAATGTTCCTGAAGAGCTCGAGTCGCTTTTGGCAAATCTACTCGACAGTCGTCATCCATGCGTATAATAAACACAGATTTATTGCAGTGTGATACACTCCATCTTAAAAGAAGGGAAGCCTTTTTCGTGATATTTCTGTAAACGTCGATATAATCACATTGAACGATGTCTTTGTGTTCACGTTCTTCGTCTTTGATTTGTTTTTGTATATTTTTGGACTTTGTGTCATTTGGATTAGCAGGTGATCCGATAAAGAACAGCATTTTGGCACGGTTTTTAGGATCGTTTGCAAATATGGCAGCGCTGCTTTTTCGGGCTTTTCGCCTTCTTTCAAAATTCCCTGGCGCTGAGGGAACAGCTATGATGTATTTCACGTCGTTTTCAATGCAGGCGTTTGGTTGGTTGAGTAAGTAAGGATACGTGTGCGGGTTGATGATTGGCATATCCAGGAGTTTTGAGGTCAGATCCATTTTGTTGTTATTATTATCAATCTTTAACAATTTGGGATCCTTATTATCACTGTGCTCAAAGCCTGTCAATTTATATGTATTATTATTACGGACGCTATATGTTGTGTTGAATAAGAATGACCAGCTGTCATTAGAAAGTTGACTGTCATGGAGATAATATTTTTGGAGGCACTGAAATATTTTTTGTATGAAAACGTCTTCAAATTCTAATTCCGAGTTTTGACTGGTTAATTTTACTCTCAAGAAGTCCAGGGTATTTTGAGCTCCAACTTGACTGAAGTTGATCTCGCAAGGAGAGTCTTCAAAAACAGTGTTACTTCCGGTTATCTGTGACATTTTAGATGCGACAATGTACAATAAGGTGGAAATGATGGCCGCAATTATAATCTGGTTTCGTCTTCGCACTCGACTTTGTATGATAAGAATAGCCATTCTGGGGAAATAAAGAGAAATGTAATAATCAAGACAATTTCACAGAAACATATATTGTTATTGTTGTCAGTGTTTTTAGTGGAGCCACTAAACCTAAAGTACAGTAGTCCTTCAGAGCCATTAGACGCTTGGAGCCGAAGTTTATTCCGGTTTCTGTAGCGTGAAACAGATAATACGAATTGTTTGCTATTATTTGGGTAGAACACAATATCTTCTTCTTCTCCTCCTCCTCCTCCTCCTCCTCCTCTTCCTCCTCTTCTTGCTCCACCTCTTCTTGCTCCACCTCTTCTTCTTCTTCTTCTTCTTCTTCTTCTTCTTCTTCTTCTTCTTCTTCTTCTTCTTCTTCTTCTTCTTCTTCTTCTTCTTCTTCTTCTTCTTCTTCTTCTTCTTCTTCTTCTTCTTCTTCTTATTATTCTGTTGGTTAGAGCTAATATAAAAGGATTCACTCACTTAAATAGGCCGAAACACATGTTTCTCTGGTTTCCATCCACGTCGTCAGTCGGCATATTATGTCCGTAGAATCTACGGACATAATATGCCGACTGACGACGTGGATGGAAACCACAGAAACATGTGCTTCGGCCATTTAAGTGAATGAATCCATTTGTATTTTACATATAGTAATAGAGAGAGAGAGAGAGAGAGAGAGAGAGAGAGAGAGAGATATTATATAATTTATATATATATATATATATATAATATATATATATATTATATATTATATTATATATGAAATTACTATATAAAATTCGTAGTGTGTAGCGTTGGTGAACGGGTGCATCCATTATCACCTCTGTGTTATTCTCTATTATTTGCAGATTTTTATTCGTGATTCCAAACAATTGAACTATAATTTTTATACACTTGTGCTTTTGAGTGTTCCATGCACCCTGTGATTATAACATTGTATGTAATTAGTCCATTTTTTAAATTGAATAAATGGATTTTATTCTGAGCTCGATATGCCGCCATACCTCATTCAACACGCTATTGTTAGTATCGTTTTTATCTTTAAATTTTGTCCCTCGCACTTTGAAATGCCAACAGGGATTCAATACCACCATACCTTCCTGCTGTCCCTTAACAAATATAATTAGACCTGTAAATTCTCTGTCAATTAACTGTAATCAGTCAATTCGTCAAATTCAAATATTTTTAAAAAGAGAAGAAAGAAATGAATAAAGAAAGAATTCATGAATCGTAGTCGATTGACTGTAAAGTTAACTAGGAATGTTCCACAGCCCCACGCATAGCTCATGGGCCGTTTATATTAATGATGGATATATATTGCCAAGGCTAAGCGACGCTTTTTAGAATTGCCGTGTCTGAACACACCCCAGTGTATTTTCACACAGCCTTCGTGAAATTATTTTTTCACTTTCGAAACCTGTCGTAGCCAATTTTAACTGAGCCGCCGAGCGATAAATTTCACTGTTTCGTCTATGCCAAAATGGACCACATTTACTTGAAGGACAGGAAAAGTATGAGAAAGAAAAATTCGAAACACCGGAAGTTCGTTATGTAGACACCTTCAAATCGAAAGTTAAATGATTGCTACAAGCACATCTCGATTACCTCATGTTGTAAACAAACTGGTTGACCGTTTCTAAGTTTCTTCACTGATTGCGTACCTAATTACAAGGAACAATGGTAAATAGCCTAATTAATTCCCTCGCAATTTAGTTTTCTGCCATTGCTTTGCTCAAGTGAGCTTGCTGTTTACCTTTCATTTTGATTCTTTGGATTTTACCGCGACGACGAATTACGAAGAGTTTCAGTTTCAGTCAATTTTTATAGAGCTCATTTACAGGTCTATATAATACAACTCACCAGCTGACCCCACTTATTATTTTTCGATTATATTGTTATGAACTATTGTCATCACATGTGTTAAAAATCAAAACGTGACGAATGAACTGAAAAAGGAAAGGACAGACAAAAATAGTAATTGAATTCAATAATGTGATCTCACGTCGCCCAGCAACGGGGGCCATCGTGGTTCTAAACAAAGAAAATCGGTACTTTTCATTCTTTATGCTGGCTAGAACTTTTCATATGTCTTGTGATCAGAATGTGTAAAAGTCAAAACATGATCAGATTTATAATAGTTTTTGTTTCCTCTGGATACGCTTTTATGCTCGTCGGAAAAATATTTCATAAGGGTGTCCGCCATTGTTCCGATAGTTTAGAGCCAGTTACTAAGTTACCATACCTCATTACGAGTGAAGTGACGTCATGACTGTTGAAGCGTATTGAAGTAAGACGAGACGAGACGAAAAAGTGGTGGAAGAAAGAAAATGAAAAAGATAAAAGTGGTCATGAATCTATTTGATCGCTTCTACACACCGTCATTCCAACACAAGGCCATTGAATGAAGACATTCCTTGCTACCGATACAAATAAACAACGCATCGTCTTACAACAACAATCATTATCTTCTTCTTCTTCTTCTAGGTTCCATGCCTGGTCCAGGCTTCGGATACTGCATGAATTATCTCTCTCCATTCCTCCTGTCTCTTGCTTTTTCAAACAGCTCTTGGATTGTTAGGTTGGTGAAGCCCTTCAGTTGGTCTATGAGTGTTTTTCTTTGTCTCCCCCGGGTGCGTTTACCAGGTATTTTTCCACAACTTGCCAGGTATTCATTCTTATCTTTCCTTACTATGTGTCCGAAAAAGGATAGTTGTCGATCCGCTATTAAGGGCATTAGTTTCCTTTGTTGGTATGTTTGTTTTAGCACTTCTTCGTTCGTTTTGTGTGCAGTATACGATATTCTCTGCATCCTTCTCAAGCACCACATTTCAAAAGCTTCAATGTTCTTTTGTGTTTCTGCATTTGTAGTCCAGCTTTCGCATCCGTATAACAAGATTGGCCACACGTAGCACTTCAAGACTCGGAATCTAATCCCGAACGACATCTGTTTGTTTTTCAAAATGTTTCCCAGGTCCATGAAGGCCTGTTTGGCTTGAGTTATTCTTGCTCGTATGTCTCGGTTACATCTTCCATCTGTTGTCACTATTGAACCTAGGTATTTAAAACTTTCTACGTTGGTAAGTTGCTCGCCATGAATCGTTATATTGCAGGTGTTGTTGTTTTCGGGGTTTTTCTGTATTACAATGCATTCCGTTTTGGTGATATTCACTTCCATTCCCTTGGCTTCACTATCTACTACCACTTTGTCAACAATCTTTTGAAGTTGGATTTCTGATGTTGCAATGAGTACCGTATCGTCTGCGTATCTTATATTATTTATGTTGTGACCTCCTACTTTTATTACCTCTATATTAGTTATGCCCCTCATGATTGTTTCTTGGTATAGATTAAACAGATCTGGTGAGGCAACACACCCTTGACGGACTCCTTTCTTAATAGGAATGGAATTTCCTGTAGAGTTTCCGATTTTGATAGATGCCTGCTGGGTGTAGTATAATGTTTGCATGAGTCTGAGGTCTTTCTCATCAGCGCCAATGGAGTGCAGTTGTTTTAGTATTTCTTCGTGGCGTACTCTATCAAAAGCTTTTTTGTAGTCTACAAAACAGAGGTATAGTGGGGTCTGAACCTGTATAGCTCTTTCACATAAAACACGGAGGAGGTATATTGCGTTCCTTGTCCCTCTGTCAGGTTGGAATCCATATTGTTCTTCTGTGATTTCGTGGTTAATCTTATTCCTTAGCCTGTTGATAATTATACGCAACAGTATTTTGTTGATGTGGCTTATTAAACTTATAGTTCTAAAATTTTCGCTTTGGTATTGCTATGAAAATAGAGTTACAGAGATCTTCTGGAATTTTCCCAGGGTTGTATATATTGTTGAATAATATGTGAAGTTCATCAATTGCTAGATCTCTTAGGCTTTTTAATACCTCTACAGATATTTCATCAGGGCCTGTTGCTTTACCATCCCTCATTCGTTCCATGGCATGTTCAATTTCACTTTTGGTGATGTTTGGTCCGCTTAATGGTTCTTTGAATTTCAGTGGTGGTTCATTATCATAAACGTCTTAACTCAATGCAGTCGCGGAGTTATAGCCCCTGACACACCCCTGATTTTGGACCGCATGATTTTGGACCTTTTTTATAGACCTCTCAATTTTTTGTTCATGTATATAAAGATAAGCAGTCTTTTGTATCCAATAGATTCAGCTTTCATCTATCGATATAATATGTAATTTTTTTTCTAAGTATTTCATTATTGACATTTTCTATGAAATATATATTTTGAAGGTCGTTTTATATCATTTTTCCGGTACTCTAGACTGATCCAAGCCATAATTATCATCCTCTTCATCAGAAAATGCATGGATTTCATCTTCTTCATTGTCCGATCCATCCTCCATAACAATTTCTAAGGCTTCACTCGTAATGAATAGTCCCTTTTTAGACTCCATTGTTGTTTACAAACGCTAGCCGTCGTTTGCCTCGAGCAGGAAATCGGATAAATTTAGCTTCGTAAATTTAGTTAAATTAAATAAGCAAAAAAAGCCAAAGTTTACTTTTAAATGAAGATTTAGAGCTCAAAAAATGGAGGAAAATTATCAAATTTTATTTTTTGTTTATTTTCGTATTCAATCAAATGACTAGTCTCAACAAAACTATCTAAAATCCCTGCCGGACGTATTTGTCCGAGACGTCTACAAGTTGAGCCTGTCGGACAAATGCGTCCGACGCGTCTCCATTGAGTTAACTCTCTCCTTACCAGCCATTTTCATAATTTTTCTTGAAACTTCACACCCACCCAGCACAAAAATAATATCTTTTTTTTCTATTCAAACAGAAAAGGAACAAGTACATTCTATACATATAATTGTCCAGTGTCTAATTTCTATCGTTAGAAAAAAATATTTTCTTCATAATTTGTGATGTACAAAGGATATCAGAATGAGAAAATTTTGGGTTGCATCGTAACAAATATGACGATTTTCCTATGGATGGCAAGGAGAGGGTTAACTCTCGCCTTACCGACAATTCTCAAAACTTTTACTAAAATCTCATATCTACCTACCCAAAACAAAAGTGAATTTTTAAACTCAAATTTAAGCGCACAAAGTGCATGAAATACATAATTTTGTAGAGCAAAACAAGCTTGGTTCTAAACAAAAAAAAATCTGTACTTTTTATTCTTCATGCTGGCTAGAACTTTTACACATGTCATGTGATCAGATTGTATCAAGGTCGAAACTCGTTCAGATCTATAATGTTGGATACACTTTCATGCTCGTCAGACAAGTTTTGCATGAAAGCGTCTGCCATTGTTCCGATAGTTTGGAACCAGTTACTGAGTTATTATGCGCCACGACTGTTGAAGCCTATTCTACTTGAATATCAATACCAAGATCAAGAGGAATGGGGGGGGTGGAAGTGATTTTGTGACCCCTCGTCTCAAAACGGTATTATGTCGGGATGGACCAGATGCTAAAAAGTCAAATTATAGTTAAACTGGTCAAAAGTATAAGACGTTAGTATTTATCACAGTAAAATATGTTATTCCTTCTCCTCTATAAAGCATATAAACTAAACTTAAGCATGATATTTCTGGCTGGAAATTCCATTTTCAGCATCTAAATCATCCCGACTTAGTACCTTTTTGAGACCAGGGGTCACATTTGTGTTGTGTACAAAAGCACACACACGATTAAAATCAAGCTTGTGAATGGGGATGATCTATATTACCTTTCCATGTGCTCGAAGTCATTGGTCACATTGCAAAATGTGCTCAAAATGACCTACATATAGTGAAAACTGTTCACAGCTTTTGAAATATCTAGAATTACGATTGGTTATTTTGTTCAGCTTGAGGCATGATGAGTATGTTTACAATTTCCATAAACAATGCAGAGTGTTTACATTTGTTAGGAAAGATCCAAAATTGGACAGCAACAAATCATGTGATCGATGACTCGGTTGGACGAAAACATGAATATATATCGCTCCCATTCCTTTAAGGCATTTGAAGGCTGTGAGAGTATTGTTCAGACAAATGGACTGCCACTAACATCTGTTTGCCTACATCGTCTACCGACAAATAAAAAGAACGGACAAACCACCTCTGAATTTTGGAGAAAAAAAAATTCTGGATTTAACCGGACATCACGGATAAAAATAACCAATCAAAACCAGTGATTTTGGGTGACTTTAATATTCATTTCGACGACAACACCGATAATTCAACTACCAACACGATCAAATCAATTACATATACTCTTAGGTATTTCCAACACATCACAAACCCAACACATCGCAAACCCAACACATCGCAAACCCAACACATCACAAACCCAACACATCGCAAACCCAACACATCGCAAACCCAACACATCGCAAACCCAACACATCACAAACCCAACACATCGCAAAC